>NC_088791.1:354028686-354343217 GCF_011386835.1 Chrysemys picta bellii
GCTACTAAAAGGCCCTAATCAGACAAGAAAGACAAAGCTGAGGACTGAGCTGTGTGGCTGTCCTTGGTAACTGTTTCTTTAATAAATTCCTCCTGTTTAAGGAGGACGGCAACTCCACTGATCACAACACAAAACTAGCCTGACTGCATCTAATGCAAGTGAGAGGAACAATGCCAGTTCATGGATATAGCAACGGTGCTGATGGGGTCAAGACTTCCAGTCCCCATTCTCACCTCTGCCATTGACTCATTGTGTTGCCCTGGGCAAATCACTTTACTGCTGCTTGGCTCAGTCCCTCCATGACATAGCGATAATGCTGCCTAGCAGCCTAGGTAAAGAGCTTCTAGATGTAGTGACAAAAAGCATCATGCAGAGCATATGTAAGACTCAGCTTCACTGTTCAGCTTCAGCCCCTGGGCAATGGGTGCCCTGCAGTTCCAGATAAGGTGCTGTGTACATGTGTAAATATCAAATGAATGGAAGATGTGCTGTTTATCTCTCTCCCTGTGAGCTACCGAAGCCACCCCGGCCTCTGCCCAGCATCCCGCCTTCCCAGTTAATGCCGGGGTTTATCCTTCTGCCTTGGTGGAAGAGGAGGAGCAGGGTGATGGGCCTCAGGAGACACTGTGGATAGATTTCTGAAAACGTCCATACAATGTGCAGCGGCAGTCAAAAAAGTGAACAGAATGTTGGGAATCATTAGGTACGGAATAGATAATGAGACAGAAAATATCACACTGGCGCTATATAAATCCATGGTATGCCCACATATTGAATACTGCATGCAGATGTGGTCGCACCATCACAAAAATATACTTTGGATTTCGAATAGGTACAGAGAAGGGAAACAGAAATGATTATGGGCATGGAACAGCGTCCATATGAGGAAAGATTAAAAAGACTGGGACTTTTCAGCTTGGAAAAGAGGGGGGATGTGTGAGGTGTCTATAGCATTATGAATGATGTGGAGAAATTGAATGTGGAAAAGTTATTTACTCCTTCACATACCAGAGGAACTAGGGGTCACCCAATTAATTTAATAGGCAGCAGATTTGAAAGAAACAAAAGGAAGTATTTCTTCACAGTCAATCTGTGGAATTATGAGCCAGAAGATGTTGTGAAGGACAAAAAATAACAGGAAGGATCAGCAGGAACTAGAAAAATTAATGAAGGATAGGTCCATCAATGGCTATTAGTCAGGATGGGCAGGAATGGTGTCCCTTCTCCTTGCTAGAAGCTGGGAGTGGGAGACAGGGCATGAATCACTTGGTGATTGCCCTGTTCTGTTCATTCCCTCTGAAGCACCTGGCATTGTCCAATGTCCGAAGATAAGATACTGGGCTAGATGGACCATTGGTCTAACCCAGTATGGCAACTCTGGGGTTCTTATATAGACCCCAGATGTATCTTCTCCCTGCTGTAACATAGTAGATTCACTTACCTATCAGAGCTGAGAAAAAAAAAACATAAGTCCTGACACTATCTCTCTCCACAGACATAGTAACAAAGATTGAATATACATTTAAATTTTAACCTAACCGGGATCCCTTAAGTGACTTGCCACAAGATATCAGAACATATTAGTATTGGAACTGAGTGGGTCTAATATTTTTTTTCTTTTATGTATAAATTAGATAAAGTGCCCCTTCACCTAATTGCTAAGTTGTCAGCCAAAAAAACTAGAGTTTTTCAAGCATCTCGATATGGAATCACTCTTATGGTTGCAATCCCTATCAAAATTTGAAACGGTTCCCTTGCAGCTGGAGATAGGGGAAGGGGAAATTATCAAGATAGTTACGAGAGAGGGGAAGAGAGGAGCAAGTGACAGGAGCAGCGCATTGAGTGGAAGAGGCAGAGCGGGGTGGAGCCTTGGCAGAAGAGGTGGGTCAAGGGGTTGGGTTTTGGGGGGTCCAGTTATAAGCAGATAGAAAGGTGGCAACCCAGTGAGTTTCACACAGACTGATTACCCAGTTTGTCACACTGGCACTGAAGATAAAATGGAGAGGCTTCCAGGGCCTTTTATATTCTCTCTCTTGTGGGTGGAAACCCCTTTGTTCTTCTGTGCAAAGTCACAGCAACAAAATGGAGTTTGTAGCCACCTGGGCAAGTCACATGTCCATGATTGATTCAGCTTTTTGCAGGCCGATGCCATTGTTTACATGTTAGTTTGAACATTCCCAGGAAAGCTCAGATATGGATTGGTGTCTCCCAAAGTCCATTGTTAGTTAAGTACTCCCAGTGACTTGAATAATACCTTCATGACATGTTGGCCAAACCTTTCTTATGTGTTTCCTACCGCAAACACTTTAAATACAAGTATAGAGCCCACACTTATAACTTCAGATATAAAAACGATACATGCATACAAATAGGATGAATATATTCAGTAGATCATAATCTTTGCAAAGCTATGTTACATGGCGTATCTAGCATAAAGCCTATTCCAGTTATGTCAGATTTACACTCATAAGCATATTTCCAGAAACATATAGAGTGAAACATCACAGCCTCCTCCTGAGCTTACTACCAGAGACTTGGACACTGCCCATGGCGGAGGAAGTACATGTAAAATCCTTGTTTGTGTCTGGTCACTCCCCCTTTCAATACCTTTAAATCTTATGATGTCATTCATAGGTGTCCTAGCAAGGTGTGGGGTTCCTGGTCCCTGGGTGCCTGAAAACATGTTGGGGTGCAGTATTGCTAACAGAATGCAGGCAGCAATATCTGTTCAAGTGGCGGTGTCTTGGCATTGAGCCACCAATGCCATTAGGCCTGTGCCTTAGTTTCCCCTTCCACACAGCAGCGTAGGCCTGTGATGCTTTTGCTGCTCAGCCAAGCTTCCAGCCTCTTTACAGGTATAGGCTGAAAAGCAACATGCTCGTGGGACTGTTTTGTCACCATCCCTAGCATGTACAAATATTTTTTCCACAAATCAGGTATGTTACATACACCTCTACCTCGATATAACGCTGTCCTCGGGAGCCAAAAAATCTTACCGCGGTATAGGTGAAACTGTTATATTAAACTTCCTTTGATCCACCAGAGTGCGCAGTCTCACCCCCCGGAGCACTGCTTTACCACATTATATCAGAATTTGTGTTATATCGGGTAGCATTATATCGGGGTAGAGGTGTATCTTTAAAAGGGATTACCATTAGTATTAACCTCTTTGTCTTGACCCCTAGATAAAGTACCAAAAGACACAAGATTAACAGCCAATTTATGATGGACAGACTTTGTTCACCCAGCCTGGCTTGCCCACTGTTCCCTGTATTTCCCAGTCCCTTTGTGTACCATGGTAGGTGCTCAGATACAGAGTCTTCGGCCTTTTTGCTGAAGGCTCTCAATTCAGGCATGTTTTTGAGGCTTTGGCAAGGAAAGGGTGAACTACAACAATGGCTGCCCTTGGCCCCTCCCTCTGGAATCTCTTTGTGTTGGGCCCCACCTCCTTGTGAAGCTTCCCAAATGCAAAGTTTTCCTTCTTCCAGCCTTGAAGAGACAGTGTGATCTCCCACAAGGGTAGCAGGAATAACATTCTTTAATGGAGTGCTTTGGATTGGTAAGATCCCCTCGGTCACCCCACTCTCTGTTCCCAAAAGGTCAGCTGGGGGGGGGGGCGCTCCCCTCCAGGAGATCTGACCCCAGTTTTCCCTTAAACTCGGATCCACAAGAGAGGGGGCTGGCATTTCAGATGCAGATTTTTCACCCTCCTCCTGGGGAAAAGCCTCCCTACAAATGGTGGGCAGACTCTATGCCCCCCCCCCGCCACCTTCCGTCTGGACTTCCCTCTCTGGGTTCCCCTCTGAGGCAGACACTCCTGTGTCCCGTAAAAGGGAAGGTGACCCTGATTCAGCTGTGGGCTCACAGCGACCAGCTATGACAGAACCTTCACTGGCCAGCCAAATCCCACCCCTTTCACTCAGGTTGGCCTTGTTTCCAGTTACAGAGCCCTTGGGGTCTGTTCCCACCGCAGCGGTCGTCAGCTTCCATCTTTGGGATACATGTCTCTGTGCACCCCAGGGTGTTACCCGGGGTTCTTTCAACCTAAAGCTCTTGGTAACTTTTACTCTATGCGAGGAGGTGTGAGGAAATAAATCAGGGGAGACACGGCCGTCCGACCGATAGATGGCTGGCACAAACAGGACAACACAAGAGTGCTTTCACTTAAAGCTAAACTTTACTTAGTCTCAAGCACTTACACAGGTCCACAACAGGTTAGTAAAACACCCCCAGTACTTGATAATTACCGACACTGAGCGTGGCTCTCGAGTGAAACAGCGATAGGCTTCCGGTGGCCAAATCTTCCATCTGCAGGTGGGGACCTCAAGATGTATCCAGAGGTAGAGTTAAAAAAGAGTCCAAAAGAGTCCCCAAATGAGTCCAACTATCTCAATATTTTCCCCCTTATTTATACATTAGTAATAGAATGACATGTCCCTTAAAGAAAACTGGTTAAGCAAGCAGTTCCAATGGTATGGAATATGGAGAGGACAAAAATGAGTAGGGCTTCTCTCATTCCTCCCCTCCACTCTGTGCCTGAGGCTTGGGGCAACCTGAACTAAGGTCTTCTGCGGATGCTCCAGCCGGCGTGGCCTGGGCTCTTCCTCGTCCATTCCTACAGTGGCTGGAGACTTGAACTCCTGCCAGATGAAGCAGAGGCAGGCTGGGATCAGGGCTTCTGCCCCCTTCTGCCAAGCTGCTCCAGATGAATCAGATGAGGATTGCCATGTTCTGTTCATTCCCTCTGAAGCACCTGGCACTGGGCACTGTCAGAAGACAGGTTACTGGGCTACATGGACCATTGCTTTTACCAGTACGGCCATTCTGATTTTCTTATTTAGACCCCAGATGTATCTGCCTACCCTCCCAGAGCTGAGATAGATCCCAAGAGTCCTGATGGGGTCTCTATCTCCACAGAGATAGTAACAAATTGAGAATAAACATTAAAATGTTAACACAAACCAGTGCCCCTTAAGTGACTTGCCACAAGATGTGAGAACATATTGGTTTTAGAGATGACTGGGTCGCAGCTGACAAGGGGAGGGGAAGACAGGAGGAAGTGACAGAGGCAGGTCCTTGGGGAGAAGACACACAGCAGGGTTGAGGCTTGACAGAAGAGATGGGGCAAGATTGTAATTTCAGGGATCCAGCTACCAGCAATTAGAAAGGTGGCAACCAAGTGTAGTGTACATAGACTGACTCCCCAGTTCATCACAGTGACACAGCACAGTAAGGACAGGAAAAGTTTTAATGTCTTTCTGTCTGTCCAGTAAGTGATTCAGGGAAGAGGCCCCAGCACCATGCACCAGCCAGCTCTGCACAGAGCTCAATCTGAGAGCCAGAGCACAAGGAGAAAACATTAGGTCTCTTTATGAGTAAAGAGCTGGAGTAGCCTGCCCCGGATCTGTTTGGTCCTCACCCCGTAAATGATGGGATGTAGCATGGGGGGCAAAAGCAGGAACATACTGGCAGTGAGAACGCGCAAATGCAGTGGCACATTCTGGCCAAATCGCTGCGTGAGAGACGAGAAGAAATCTGGGATGTACAAAAGTAAGATGGCACAAAGATGAGAGATGCAGGTCCCAAAAGTTTTCAGCCGGGCATCCTTTGTGGGGAGGCGGAAGATGGCCCTGAGGATCAGAGTATAGGACATGGCGATAAAAAACACATCCATTCCGATCACACAAAAAAGATTAAACAGGCCATAGTAACTACTGATGCGGATGTCAGCGCAGGCCAGGTTCACCACAGCTATATGCCCACAATAGAAGTGGGGGATGATGTTGGTTCTACAATACGGCCACCGCCTCGCCAATAAGGGATAGGGTAATGTGACAACGCCACTGCGCAGCAGCACAGCCAGGCCTATCTTGGCCACAACAGAGTTTGTCAGGATGGTGGAATATCTCAGAGGATTGCAGATGGCCACGTAGCGATCAAAAGCCATGGCCACGAGGATTCCAGACTCCATCGTTGAGAAGGAATAAATAAAGTACATCTGGGTGAGGCAGGCCCTGAAACTGATCTCCCTGGAATTGAACCAGAAGATGCTCAGCATTTTTGGTAGGGTGGATGTGCACACGACCAGGTCAGTGATGGCCAGCATACAGAGGAAATAGAACATGGCCCCCTGGAAGCTCGGCTCCATCTTCACGATGAGCAAGATAGTGAAGTTCCCCAACACGGCTATGACGTACATAGCACAGAAGGGAATGGAGATCCAGATATGGGCTGCCTCCAGGCCAGGAATACCAAGTAGGATGAAGGTGGAGGGGTTGCTGAAGTCGGTTGTGTTGGAATCTGACATGGATTAGGGGAGAAGGTGTCCAACTCTGAAGAATAAGGGTGTCTCCTGCATGTACCGTACGTTCCTCTGTCTTACTGTGTGTTCCCAGGATCTCGGGTGATGGTCGCAGTTGAAATGCCTGAACGGAAAGACAATGTTAATATGAGACACTACATACATTAGTGGAGACTGTTCTCATGGGAGAAGGAGTCTGATCACTCTTCACACACTGAAAAATGACATTTTCATAAATCAGAGACAATAACTATGAATAACGACCCTACTAAATCCAATTCCATATTTTGTGTTAATAATTCCTACGTATTGTGGTGGGGGAACCTTAAGAGGCCCCAGCAGGACACACAAGTGTGGATACTGGTTATCCATCATTATTCCTTAATGCAATGGGAGCCAGGATAGGGAGTCAATTCTGTAGAGAGTTTCCCATTGATCCAGTTGCTTGAAATCTGAGAGTGGAAAAAAACATGTGCTGGGAGAAACATCCCAACTAGAACATACCTCAGGGAAAAGACCTGTGTGCCATTTATAGCAGCTGAAGAGAAACACCTGCTCATTCACAGCAGTGGAGAAAACAAAAGCAATGTTCAGATCACTAAGATATGGGATGGAGAATAACATGTTCGGGATATGTGTTCAGTTTTGGTCACCGAGTATCGATTAAGGATATAGCACATATCAAAGGGATTTCCAAGACCGGCTCTGAGAATGGGGGAGGCTGCCATATGCAAACATAAAGAAAAGTCTGGGACTCTTTAGTTTACACAAGAGACAAAGAAGGGAGCATATGATATAGGAGAGGAAAATAAAAAATGAAACTGAATTACATTCAAATGGCCAGTTCCCAATCAGTACTATCTATAGACACTTAGAACTCCAAGAGGACTAATTCCCCAAAGCTGAGGAAAATTGTCAGCAAAACTGAATGCGAGGAAAAATATACACAGAAAAATATGAATGAAAATTGGTAATTCTTTGATAACAGTTTATTAGATAGTGGAAAAATCATGATTCCATAGTTAACAAAGTGAACAACTTTGGGTAAAAACCCATTTCAGTGGCAAAGTGAAGGCAGAAATTGGGGTGGGGAAGCAATATGCAAAAAAATAGGAAAAATGTAAAATAGATAGCCAAGAATAGAAATCGGAAGTTATGAAAGTTGATAAGGGAAGTTACGACATCAGGGAAAACTCCATGTTTGGCAGGGCTCTGGATCAAAGAAAGGAGGTTTTTAAGTATGTTAACAACAAGAGAAATCCTAGAAAAGTTTTATATCAATTCCTGTGTTAAATGTAAAGTTTTAAAAAATAAAGGGAAAGGGGTTTTTTTATAAAAGAATTGACAAGGTTAAGAAACAATGGGAAAGCTGGTATGGGATTAGTTCAAAAAAAGTCTAGAAGGGTAAGTTATGCCTGTCACCAACAAGGTTTATGCTAAAGAGGCCTTGTCAAATAGACCTGATTTCATCCTTTTATGAGAGTACACATTGGTTGATAAAGGGTATACATTGGTTGATCAAGTGAACCACGCAGATGCAGCACACCTTGATTTCTCAGAGGCATTTGATTCAGTAGTGGAAAATACTGAGTTAAAAAATGAACACCCTAAAATATCAGTAGAAAGCATGTAAAATGGACTGGAAACTGGCTAACTGATGGATCTCAGAAAGCTGTAGTCAATAGGCCTTTGTAAGTAAATGGGGCTGTTTGTAGTGGGGTTCTGTAGGGATCAGTTCTAGGCCTGATGCTATTCAATATTTTAATCAATGATCTGAAAGGAAATAGAAAATCACTGCCGATAAAATTTGTGGATGACCCAAAGATTTCCAGAGTGGATACAATGAGGAGCCCAGGGCAGGCATACCGATTGATATGGAGCATTGGTAAGAGGGGCCCATGCAAACAAACTCTTTTAATACAGTGAAATGCAAAATTATCCTCTCGGAAAAGGGAATGCAGGCAGAACTCAAAGACTACAGCACTGTATTATGGAATCCAAGGACACTGAATAGGATTTAGGGGTCATTGTGGACAACCAACTCATCGTGAGCTCCCAGTGTGATGCTGTAGCATAAAGGGACGATGTGATCCTTGGATGGATAAACAGGGGAGGTGAGTTGGAGCAGGGGAAGGATTTTACCTCTGCACATGGAATTGGGGAAACAAACTGCATCCAGTTCTGGGGTCCACATTTGATAAAAAATATGTTGAAAGAGGGGACAGAAAAGGGCCATAAAAGAGCCACTTGGAGAGGGGGCAGAAAAGAAACACAAAAGTGATTGGAGGATAGAGAAAAAGACGGACCTTAGACTTGAAGGTGTATATCTCTTTAATTTATCAAAGAGATGATCAAGCGGAGACTTTCATGTGGAGAGAACCATGGGTAATAATGGGCTCTGTAACCTACCAGGGGAAGGCAAGACCGAAGGGCTAGAAGTAGAAGCCAGGCAAATTCCAGGTAGAAATTAGGGCCAAATATTTAGCTCTGAGGGTGATTAAGCATTGGGGGACACTGAGAAGGGAACTGTTGGATTCTCCAATTCCCCATGTTGGGAGATCTAGATTTTTTTCTGGAAGATCTGCTTGATGGGTTGTTTACACTTAAAATGCTACAGCGTTACTGCCATAGCACTTCACTATAGACACTACTTACACAGATAGCAGGGGTTCTCCCCTCAGCACAGGTAATGCCCGAGAGGTGGTAGCTAGGTCGATGGAAGAATTAATCTAATGTTCTCTGCACCAGGGCACAGATTATCCAAAAAGTTCTTGGAATGTATTGGAGACAAATTTTTGTTCCAGAAGCTGGAGTAAGCTACTAGGAGAGAGGCTGTTCTAGACTTGATTTTGACAAAGGAGGAGGAACTGGTTGAGAATTTGAAAGTGGAAGGCAGCTTGCGGGAATGTGATCATGAAATGATAGAGTTCATGTTTCTAAGGAATGGTAGGAGGGAAAACGGCAAAATAAAGACAATGGATTTCAAGAAGGCAGATTTGAGCAAACTGAGGTAGCTCATAGGTAAGATCTCATGGGAAGCAAACCTAAGGGGAAAAATAATAGAAGACAGCTGGCAGTTTTTCAGAAAAAAAGAACAGGAGTACTTGTGGCACCTTAGAGACTAACAAATTTATTAGAGCATAAGCTTTCGTGGACTACAGCCCACTTCTTCATTATTAAGGGCACAGCAGCAATCTATCCCACTGTGTAGGAATGATAGAAAGTTTGGCAAGAGACGACAAAGACTTAACCAGGAGATCTTGAATGACCTACAAACGAAAAAGGACCGAGCTGAATTGTTTTTGAAATTTTCAGGCATAACAGTTCAGCTGACTTTTCGAATGAAGCTAGGAGAAAGTATGTGTTACCCATGTTGAAAAATTGTTCTAGTGAGGAGTTCTAGCACCTCTAATCTTTCCAGCAGATAAAAGTCAGGTAACAGCCCTTCCCCCTGCCCCATTAACAGACTTATTCCTGAAATGCAAGAGGAGAGGGTGACAGTGTCTGTGTCTGGGGGGAGGGACAGCTCAGTGGTTTGGGGGAAAAATCTGTCTGGGGATTGGTCCTGCTCTGAGCAGGGGGTAGGACTAGATGCAGGGGCGGCTCCAGGCACCAGTGCACCAAGCGCGTGCCTGGAGTGGCAAGCCGTGCGGGGTGGCCTGCTGGTCGCTGTGGGGGCGGCAGTCAGGGAGCCTTCGGTGGCAAGCCTGTGGGAGATCTGCCGGTACTGTGGCTTTGGCGGCGGGTACGCCGAAGCCTCGGGACTGAGGGACCTCCCGCAGGAATGCTGCCGAATCTGCATTACGAACAGACCTCCTGCAGGCACGCCACCGAAAGCTGCCTGACTGCCGTGCTTGGGGCAGCAAAATACATAGAGCTGCCCTTGACTAGATACCTCCTGAGGTCCCTTCCAACCCTGAGATTCTATAAGCACACAGCTGGCTCCTGATGTTGTTGCTCAAAGGGGAGTTTTGCCTCACTGGGGTATGACTGAATTACAGGCCGTGATCTAAGAATTTGGCCTTGTATTGCACATCTACTAACATCTTTCATCCTGAAGGATTCACTGTGCCACTGAAATGCACCATCCTGGGGCTGGAGGCCATCAGGCGGGATGAGCAGGGATACACAGAAATCAGTGATATTTTGACCAGTGATTCTTTGGCAAACTCATCAATTATGGCAAGAGCCCTGGGATGTGTCATGGCTGTGCAGAGGAGAAAGGACCACAGACTTACTCTCTATCCCTCCACACCCACGTTACACAGGGTTTGAGATCAGGTGAGCTCCTCAGCAAGAGATGGGTACCTGTAAATTCTGAGACGGAAGTGTCCTCCCTGGGAATCCCCCTCAGGTAGCCGTGTCCCACACCTTTCTCAGCCCAGCATCTGCAGCAGCATCCCACACCAAGAGCCGACACAGGGGTGGGCACAGTTTATAATATAGCTCTCTGTATTCCCAGTGGGGTTCGCTCAGCCTCTAGAGGAGAAGAGAACATCTGAATGTAAACAGGCTGGAGAAAAGCATGTCTCCACTTCTGTGCTAATTATCCAGCTTTAGGAGTAAACAGTAATTAAGGGACCTTCCCAAAGGGAGAGGAGAACTCCTGGGCTCTGTGCTGAGTCAGGGAGGAATTGGCTGTTTTGTGTATTTGTGTATATTTGTAAAATAGAGTTGATTATCAAGAAAATAAGGGATAATGCCTGGCTGTCCATAGGCTCTGGTACCCTGTAAATGCCCAGGATGGATGGATGGATAGATAGGAGCAGGCAGATCTGGAGAAAGATCCTGAACTGTTGATGAATATGCTGATGGGTCTCTCTAACACTTCACGAATGGCAGTCCAGCTACTGCTTGAACGGCAAAGTGAGGATCAGGAGTCCGACGAAGATGGTGACACATGTAGAAGAGACAACACGAGCTTGCTTGTGGCATTCACGGACGTGCTGGCCACAGTGGAATGCCACTTTTGGGCTCAGGAGAAAAGCACTGAGTGGTGGGATCATAAAATCAAAGAATATCAGGGTTGGAAGGGACCTCAGGAGGTCATCTAGTCCAACCCCCTGCTCAAAGCAGGACCAATCCACAACTAAATCATCCCAGCCAGGACTTTGTGAAGTCTGATCTTAAAAACCTCTAAGGAAGTAGGTTTTCCACCACCTACCTAGATAACCCATTCCAGTGCTTTATCACCCTCCTAGTGAAAAAGCTTTTCCTAATATACAACCTCAACCTTCTCCACTGCAACTTGAGACCATTGCTCCTTGTTCTGTCATCTGCCACCACTGAGAACAGTCTAGATCCATCCTCTTTGGAACCCTCTTTCAGGTAGTTGAAAGCAGCTATCAAATCCCCCCTCATTCTTCTCTTCTGCAGACTAAACAATCCCAGTTCCCTCAGCCTCTCCTCATAAATCATGTGCTCCAGACCCCTAATAATTTTTGTTGCCCTCCGCTGGACTCTTTCCAATTTTTCCACATCCTTCTTGTAGTGTGGGGCCAAAAACTGGACACTGTACTCCAGATGAGGCCTCACAAATGCCAAAGAGAGGGGAATGATCACGTCCCTGAATATGCTGGCAAGCTCCTACTTATACAGACTAAAATGACATTAGCCTTCTTGGCCACAAGGGCACACTGTTGAACTCATATCCAGCTTCTCATCCACTGTAACCCCTAGGTCCTTTTCTGCAGAACTGCTGACTAGCCACTCGGTCCCTAGTCTGTAGCAGTGCATGAGATTCTTCCATCCTAAGTGCAGGACTCTGCACTTCTCCTTGTTGAACCTCATCAGATTATTTTTTGGCCCAATCCTCTAATTTGTCTAGGTCCCTCTGTATGCTATTCCTACCCTCCAGCGTATCTACCAGTCCTCCCAGTTTAGTGCCATCTGCAAACTTGCAGAGGGTGCAATCCATGCCATCCTCCAGATCATTAATGAAGACTATATCACCATGCAAGTCTGGGATGATGATCAGTGGCTGCAGAATTTTTGTATGAAAAAAGCACTTGCATGGGACTGTGATGAGCTGGCCCCCACCCTGTGGTGCAAGCACATGAGAATGAGAGCTGTCCTGGTGATGGAGAAGTGCATGGTGATCGCACTGTGGAAGCTGGCTACTCCAGAGAGCTACCGATTGGTAGCTAACCAATTTGGAGTGTGGAAGTCGATCGTTGGACTCATGTTGTTGCAAGTTTGCAGGGACATTAATCCCATCCTGCTCAGAAAAAAAAAAAAACTTGACTCTGGGCAACGTGTGTGACATTGTGAATGGCTTTGCACAGATGGGTTCCCTAACAGTGGACAGGCGATAGGTGGCACGCATATTCCAATTCTGACACCAGACCATCTAGCCTGAGTATATTAATAGGAAGGGGTATTTCTCGATGTTTCTCCAGGTGCTTGTGGATCAACGTGGGTGTTTCATGTACATTAACGCAGGCTGGTCCAGAAAGATGCACGACACACAAATCTTTCAGAACACAGGCCTGGTCAGGAAGCTGCAAGCTGAGCCTTTTCTCCCGGAGAAGAAGATCACCGTAGGGGAAGTCGAAATGCCCATCGTGTTCCTGGGAGACCCCACATACCCCTTGATGCCGTGGCTCATGAAGCCAAACATGGGAAGCCTTGACAGCAGCTCACTCAGGCTTAGACCGCTGAGGCTCAGCGCTTGGAGGCTGAATTTGATCAACCAGAGACCAGGGCTATTGGAGGGGCCCAGCGCAGAGCTGTGAGGATCAGAATTGCCTTGAGGCAGCAATTCGTTGCTGAAATCCAGTCATGTTTGGTGCCCTGCATGGGAGTGCAGTGGTCCCATGGCTATTAGGTGTCTGTGATTGCTCCATAGGATGCACTGGCTAGCAGTGCCTGTTGCTTTTCTGTGCTATGCTTGCTTTCCATTATTGCAATAACGAACGCTTTCAAATGCATGTATTAATATTTTAAAAAATGTGGAGACACACATGGGAAGTCACATCTCTGCAGTGTGGGGGAAGGGTGGAGGGAGGTGGTGTGGAGGGGTCTGGATGATTACAGATTTGTGTATATACAGGTGTCATATGCAGCCTTGCTGTCTGGAGTGCCGGGCAATGGGCGCTGTCCTTTATACAGGCTGAACTGCGGCTCTTCAGAAGTTAATATGCGGCTCCTTCTATAGGTTCCAACTCCGGGGCTGGAGCTACAGGCGCCAACTTTCCCGTGTGCCGGGGGGCGCTCACTGCTCAACCTTTGGTTCTGCTGCAGGCCCTGCCCCCACTCCACCCCTTCTACCCCTCCCCTGAGCTTGCCATGCCCTTGCTCCTCTCCCTCTCTCCCAGAGCTTCCTGCATGCCACAAAACAGCTGATCGGGTGGTGCGGGGAGGGAGCGGGAGGAGCCGATCGGTGGGGCTGCCGGTGGGCAGGAGGCACTGGGAGCTGCTGACGTATTACTGTGGCTCTTTGGCAAAGTACATGGGTAAATTCTGGCTCCTTCTCAGGCTCAGATTTGCCTGACATAGGGGCACAAGGGAAAGTGTTTTGGGAGAAGGACAGCAAGGGGGTGCCGGCGCGGAGCTGCTCCATATACAGTGATAGAGGAACCTGAATTGAGTCTGCTCAGCCCTCACTAATGTTTAGGAGCGACTCCATGGTTTATTGGAATCAATTTGTGCTCTCCTGACACGTACCCTCCTTTCACTGTCCTGGTCACTCGTGAATTTTTTGATTTTCAGCAAGGGACTTCTGCATAAGTTCATGCTGAAGGTCTTCTTTGCTTTTCTGAGGCCACTGCCATTCGGCCAGCGAAAATGAGGAGGACTGTGATACTCAGCTTGCATTTATGAATCCAAAATGCAACATTTTACATAGGCACCATTGTTAACACTAGGCAGAGCAATGATAAAGCTGATCACAAAGACAAGCACAATTCACTTACCTAGCACGAACACCAACTACCTGTCCCAAGGTGAGGCCAACTAAAACATTGGACTTTTGATCTCATCAGAGCTCATGGAGGCATAGAGCAACATGTCCAGAGGAGACTAAGGATAGAACAAGCAGCAATGGGCTTAAACTGCAGCAAGGGAGGTTTAGGTTGGATATTAGGAAAAAGTTCCTAACTGTCAGGGTGGTTAAACACTGGAATAAATTGCCTAGGGAGATTGTGGAATCTCCATCTCTGGAGATATTTAAGAGTAGGTTAGATAAATGTCTATCAGGGATGGTCTAGACAGTATTTGGTCCTGCCATAAGGGCAGGGGACTGGACTCGATGACCTCTCGAGGTCCCTTCCAGTCCTAGAAGCTATGAATCTATGAATCTGTGAATCTATATGTCTGACAAAATTGTTGTTTATTATTGTTTCAACCAGTTTGTCCGGTACTGAAGTCAGGCTAACAGGCATGTAATTGCCAGGATCACCTCTGAAGCCCTTTTTTAAAAATTGGAATCACATTAGCTATCCTCCACTCATTTGTTACAGAAGCTGACTTAAATGATAAGTTATAGACTACAGTTAGTATTTCTGCAATTTCACTTTTGAGTTCCTTCAGAACTCTTGTGTGAATAACATTTCGTCCTGATGACTTATTGCTATTTAATTTATCAATTTGTTCCAAAACCTCCTCTAATGATACCTCAATCTAGGACAATTCCTCAAATCTGACACCTAAAAGAATGGCTTATGTTTGGGAATCTCCCTCACATCCTCAGCCCCTAAGACCGATACAAAGAATTAATGTAGTTTCTCTGCAATGGCCTTATCATCTTGGAGTGCTCCATCAGCAACTCGATCATCCAGTGGCCCCACTGATTGTTTAGCAGGCTTCCTGCTTCTGATGTACTGAAAGAAAATTTGCAATTACTTTTTGAGTCTTTTGCTAACTGTTCCTCAAATTCTTTTTTGTCCTTCCTTGTTTTATTTTTAAAATTCATTTGCCATTTAAATCTCTTCTGCTTTTCTTTTATTATTAACCCTTTCATTTTTAGTTACTAATGGATTGGCAGCAGCGTGATCCTTGGGTAAGATCTGAGTTATATACTGGTCTGGCTATGTGGCTGAGCTCTTGAGATGAGAAAGATCCTATATGTGGTGAAATTTGTTTTCAGTGTCCACTTGTCCTAGAGTCCCGTGTCCGGATGGTGATCCGGAAGCTGTGTGCCTAATGAGACTTCATTTTTTTTGCTTCCAGTTAAGCAGTGTGGTGACACCAAAGTTTAAGTTTGTTACTGGCTTGGTACAATCAAACAGGAGTGAGTCTGCCCTATTTCTCAGCAATTTGTCATCCTCAGATGTGTTCCACTAAAGCATGGTGACACATGGATACCACCGACAAGTTCTTCACAAACTATTGCTCACTACTCCCAGGAGATATCCCCCTTTAAAAGATCTGGAAACTGAGGCAGCAGGAAGGATTTAGTCTCTCTCAGACCTGGCTTGTGCAGTCCATGTAAGAGCACAGAGACCTGGTGCTGTCACTCCATTGGTTTATCTATTTCAGGGGATTTCCCCTGATCTCAGTGGGGCTGCACCCATTTACACCAGCTGAGGGTTTGGCCCAAGCCATTTAACTAGAGAGAAAGTATCAGCAGAGACCAGTAAGCTGGGAGTGAAGAGTGCCAGCTCTGCCATGGATTCGTAGGGTGACGTTGGGCACAGCCTCTCCATGCATTAAATGGAGATTATTTTATATTATGTGTAATATGTTGCTACTAAAAGGCCCTAATCAGGGATTACAAGTCACACCTTGCACTGATTTGGTTCCTGGAAGCACATTCTTGGGCCTCTAGCACTGTGTACAGTTCTAGGCAGTGTTTGGTCCCTGGCAAACAAGAAAGACAAAGCTGAGGACTGAGCTGTGTGGCTGTCCTTTGTAACTGTTTCTTTAATAAATTCCTCCTGTTTAAGGAGGACGGCAACTCCACTGATCCCAACACAAAACTAGCCTCACTGCATCTAATGCAAGTGAGAGGAGCAATGCCAGTTCATGGCTATAGCAACGGTGCTGGTGGGTTCAAGACTTCCAGTCCCCATTCTCACCTCTGCCATTGACTCATTGTGTTGCCCTGGGCAAATCACTTTACTGCTGCTTGGCTCAGTCCCTCCATGACATAGCGATAATGCTGCCTAGCAGCCTAGGTAAAGAGCTTCTAGATGTAGTGACAAAAAACATCATTCAGAGCATACGTAAGACTCAGCTTCACTGTTCAGCTTCAGCCCCTGGGCAATGGCTGCCCTGTAGTTCCAGATAAGGTGCCATGTACTTGTGTAAATATCAAATGAATGGAAGCTGTGCTGTTTATCTCTCTCCCTGTGAGCTACCGAAGCCACCCCGGCCTCTGCCCAGCATCCCGCCTTCCCAGTTAATGCTGGGGTTTATCCTTCTGCCTTGGTGGAAGAGGAGGAGCAGGGTGATGGGCCTCAGGAGACACTGTGAATAGATTTCTGAAAACGTCCATACAATGTGCAGCGGCAGTCAAAAAAGTGAACAGAATGTTGGGAATCATTAGGTACGGAATAGATAATAAGACAGAAAATATCACACTGGCGCTATATAAATCCATGGTATGCCCACATATTGAATACTGCATGCAGATGTGGTCGCACCATCACAAAAATATACTTTGGATTTGGAATAGGTACAGAGAAGGGAAACAGAAATGATTATGGGCATGGAACACCGTCCATATGAGGAAAGATTAAAATGACCGGGACTTTTCAGCTTGGAAAAGAGGGGGGATGTGTGAGGAGTCTAGAATCATGAATGGTGTGGAGAAATTGAATATGGAAATGTTATTTACTCCTTCACATAACAGAAGAACTAGGGGTCACCTAATTAATTTAATAGGCAACAGATTTAAAAGAAACAAAAGGAAGTATTTCTTCACAGTCAATCTGTGGAACTATTTGCCAGAAGATGTTGTGAAGGTCAAAAGAATATCAGGGTTCTAGCAGGAACTAGAAACATTAATGCAGCATAGGTCCAATGGCTATTAGTCAGGATGGGCAGGGATGGTGTCCCTTCTCTTTGCTAGAAGTTGGGAGTGGGAGACAGGGCATGAATCACCTGATGATTGCCCTGTTCTGTTCATCCCCTCTGTAGCACGTAGCATTGTCCAGTGTCAGAAGATAGGATACTGGGCTAGATGGACCACTGGTCTAACCCAGTATGGCCATTCTGAGCTTCTTATATAAACCCCAGATGTATCTTCTCCCTGCTGTAACATAGTAGACCCACTTGCCTGCCAGAGCTGAGAAAAAAAACCCGTAAGTCCTGACACTCTCCACAGACTTAGTAACAAAGTTTGAATATACATTTAAATTTTAACCTAACCAGGATCCCTTAAGTGACTTGCCACAAGATATCGGAACATATTAGTATTGGAACTGAGTGGGTCTAATATTTTTTTCTTTTATATATAAATTAGATACAGTGCCCCTTCACCTAATTGCTAAGCATAGGTGTGTGCAGCACATTTCATTAGGGTATGCACCCAGGGGATTTTTTTTTTAAAGGTGAACATTTATTGAATAGTCCATCATAAAAGACATTATTTTTATTCATCAATCAAACTACAGAAACTAAAACTTAATTAAACTGATTTTTTTTTAAATTAACAACTAAACTTTACTTAAAAAATGAGACACCGTTCTTAACCGAGGAGTCAGAGATATTTGCACTACTATCAGCACATTCATTATAATTCAGTTTGTCTGCTCCTTTTCTTATCTTAACAACGAACCGATCCATATTTTAAAATTAAAATGGGGAATCATGCGATTGAATTAAAATGTAAAGCCATGGGCTTGTTATGCTCTTTCAGTAGAGTACACACAACAAAGATTACAAACACTGCAGACACTGTGCTGGGCATACCTGACGCGGCCGCTTATATAGGTCAAAGAATTTTCTAGAATAGTAGTCGGAGGGGGAGGGGAGGACCAATGGTAATGCGGCGCCGCAGTACTGGGGACGCATTCTGCTAACAAACACAGGCTTTCTCTACATTCCTACAACATCTATATTACGCAATTTGGCGCTTATTGCATAATACAACAATCCATACTTTAAAACGAAAAGAACGTATCATGCGATTAAATTAAAACGCAATCCACTTTTTTTTCCCGAGACATTAGGGCAGGGGTGGGCAAACTTTTTGGGCCTAGGGCCACATCTGGGTGGGGAAATTTTATGCAGGGCCAGGGCATGGGTTTGGGTTCTGGGAGGGAGTGCACGGTGTGGGACGGGGGGCGGTGTGCAGAAACGGGCTCAGGGCAAGGGATTGGGGCAGAGGAGAGGTGCGGGCTGCAGGCAGAGGGCTTTGGGCAGGGAGTTGGGGTGCAGGAGGGATGCGAGGTGCAGGCAGGGGGCTCAGGGTAGGGGGTTGGGGTGCAGGAGGGGTGTGAGGTTCAGGCAGTGGGCTCAGGGCAGGGAGTTGTGGAGTGGTAGGGGTATGGGGTACAAGCAGGGGGCTTAGAGCAGGGATCTCACACTCAAATCACCACGAGGGCCACATGAGGACTAGTTCATTGGCCCAATGGCCGCATCACTGATACCTTTTCATAAAAAGATACAAAAGCCCCCCACTCTGTCCCTGGCCTAGCCCCCACACAACCCCTTCCATGAGGCCCCGCCTCTGCCCCACCTCTTCCCACGCCTTCCCCACCCCCATTCCAACCCTTTCCTCAGATCCCCGCCCCCATTCCCACCCTTCCCTGAACTCTGCCCCCTGGGTGCCCCATACCAATCATTTCCCCAAATCCCCGCCCCATCCGCACCTCTTCTCCACCTTCTTCCCTGAGTGTGTCGCATCCCCGCTCCTTCCCCCTCCTTCCTGGGAAATCCTAAGCACCGCCGGAAAGCTGTTTGGCAGCGGAAAGTGTGGCAGGTAGGTGGAGGAGTGGGGAAGTGGCGCACTCGGAGGGCAGGCAGTGGGGCACGGGGAGGGAAGCTTGGCTGCCAGTGGAGTCGGTACCTATGGTGGGCTGCAGGACATAACTCTTTGGGTTGCATGTGGCCCGTGGGCTGCGTGTTTGAGGCCCCTACCATAAAGTAAAATGGGCTTGGGCTTCCACCCAGACAGCCAAGTCAAGTATGATGATGATTATTGAAAATCATGTTCATCATATAATAAAGTTCTACCAATACCAAAGGATTCTACACATCACTTCCCAGGTGAATGAATGTTTCAGATATTACCCAAATACTCACTTACAGTCAATTCTTATGAACTAAACTAAGATTTATTTGAAAAGAGAAAGTATTGATTAAAAGATGACACATGATTAGAGTCTATAAGTCAGTTTCATAGTAGTGATGGCTGGCTTCAGATTTGGATTAACGTAAGGTTATTATCCATTAAGCAGTTTACAGAGAGTTCACCAGAAACTTTAAAGAGATGTACAGAAAATGATATTATTGCACCCAAGTTCCTTCTAATAATATTACCTTTTCACCTAGGAATTAATTGAATACACCTCTAGACAGGAATCATTTGGTTACACTGTTAACCTCAAACAAACGGTCAGTAAACATAGACTACTAAAGTCACTAACTTCTATCAGTTCTTTAATAATACAAGACTACCTTTCAAAGCTGTAGCCTATCTAAGATGGAATGGTCCTAATTACCTTTTACATATTTTTCTAACCTGTCTCTAAAAGGTGAATCTGGGTCAACAGACTGCAAGTTGCTTAACTCTTTCCTGTGTCACTTAGCCCCTTTTGCAGGGCCTGGGGCTGTTTGGTTTAGCAATCATGTGACCTGAAAAGGAGAAACTGGAAACAGAATGCGCCCAAGGGGGACTCTGGCAATGGTATGATGAAGCAATTGGAGTGTATGGGGGAGCCGAGCCAAAGCTAGCCACAGGGCCTTTGTGCTTGGTTTCTGCTCCCAGAGGGAGGCACTACAATGGAAGCTGCACTGTGAGAGGGGGCCAGGAAACCCAGAGCCATAGGCAGAGCCTAAACAGTGCTGTGACTCAAAATCACAACGGTCTTGTTTGTGAGCCGCAAACACGCTCGGCTGGTGAGTGTCCAGCTTCACAAGCTTGAGCAGGTCTGTGACAGCAAACCTGGAGCTGCTTCAAAGATGTGGAAGGGGGGTGGGTCTGGCCAGGGAGGTGCCAAAAAGATATTTTCTTCATCCAAATGTGGCTCCTTTGCTGTCTGTGTATCATAGAATCATAGACTCATAGAATATCAGGGTTGGAAGGGACCTCAGGAGGTCATCTAGTCCAACCCCCTGCTCAAAGCGGGACCAATCCCCAACTAAATCATCCCAGCCAGGGATTCATCAAGCCTGTCCTTAAAAACCTCCAAGGAAGGAGACTCCACCACCTCCTTAGGTAACGCATTCCAGTGCTTCACCACCCTCCTAGTGAAATAGTGTTTCCTAATATCCAACCTGGACCTCCCCGACTGCAACTTGAGACCATTGCTCCTTGTTCTGTTATCTGCAACCACTGAGAACAGCCGAGCTCCATCCTCTTGGGAACTCCCCTTCAGGTAATTGAAGGCTGCTATCAAATCCCGCCTCATTCTTCTCTTCTGGAGACTAAAATCCCAGTTCCCTCAGCCTCTCCTCATAAGTCATGTTCTCCAGACCCCTAATAAAGGGGAACTATCATGTTCCTCGATCTGCTGGCAATGCCCCTACTTATACAGCCCAAAATTCCATTAGGCTTCTTGGTAACAAGAGCACACTGTTTACTCATATCCAGCTTCTCATCCATTGTGACCCCTAGGTCCTTTTCTACAGAACTGCTACCTAGCCATTTGGTCCCTAGTCTGTACAAGTGCATTGGATTCTTCCGTCCTAAGTCTAGGACTCTACACTTGTCCTTGTTGAACCTCATCAGGTGTTTTTTGGCCCAATCCTCTAATTTGTCTAGGTCTCTCTGTATCCGATCCCTACCCTCTAGTCCATCTACCACGCCTCCTAGTTTAGTGTCATCTGCAAACTGGCTGAGAGTGCAGTCCACACCATCCTCCAGATCATTAATAAAGATATTACACAAAACTGGCCCCAGGACCTACCCTTGGGGCACTCCCCTTGAAACCGGCTGCCAACTAGACCTGGAGCCATTGATCATTACCCGTTGAGCCCGACGATCTAGCCAGATTCTATCCACCTTACAGTCCATTCCTCCAGCCCATACTTCTTTAACTTGGCAGAAAGAATACTGTGGGAGACCATATCAAAAGCTTTGCTAAAGTCAAGGAATAACACATCCACTGCTTTCCCCTCATCCACAGAGCCAGTTATCTCCTCATAGAAGGCAATTATGTTAATCAGGCACGACTTCCCCTTGGTGAATCCATGCTGACTGTTCCTGATCATTTTCCTCTCCTCTAAGTGTTTCATAATTGATTCCTTGAGGACCTGCTCCATGATTTTTCCAGGGACTGAGGTGAGGCTGACTGGCATGTAGTTCCCCGGATCCTCCTTCCTCCCTTTTTTTAAAGATGGGAACTACATTAGCCTTTTCCAGTCATCTTTTTCCAGTATCCCGAAGTCCTCTCGTTCCAGAACTGATCCAGCCGGGCTTCCCTGAAGGAAATGTTTCTGGCACACACCGTGCCTGTTTGCGATCAGAGAGAGAGTTTGTGTCTCCCTCAGAAAGTACTCCCCAGAATGGCAGAGACAGGGAGTCCCTGTTCTAGTGGGTTTTCTCCCATCTCTCTCTCCTCGTGCATCCAGCTCTATCTTTCCTTTGTAACTCACCCACACACATACGTGCCTCCCTCTTCCTGTCATTTCTAAGTCCCTAGCCATTACCAACTAGCAGCCTGCAGCTGTGGCAGCCTATAGTCTAGTCTACTTGCTTCTCTATATATCTTTTCTTATAAGTTTCTTATTTTCTTATGGGTTTGATTATTTATGTCCTCCCACTTGGTATCAGGGCATCTGAGGAAGTGAAGCATGTGGAGCATAAGCATGTAAAGTTGTTCTCTTGGAGGAATTCAGAAATGAACCGGCTTAAGGGTGTGCAGCCTGCTCGGATCATGAAAGGGAGGGGATCGTGGGTACTCATGGGACAGGAGCCCAATCAAGAATTCCAGAGGTCCAGGGGTGAGGCGTTGATTGGGAGCACCCTCTTGTAGGACACGTTCAAGGAAAACCCGAGCAGTAGGGAATAAGGTGGACACACCTGCTGGATTATGCGCAGGGAGATCTGAAGTGTAAAGAGCCCAAGGTGAGCTCCAAGGTGAAATAGGCCATCATGGCCACTAAATGATGGTCTGAGAACTGGGCTGGCTGAATGCTGGAGGATGGAAACAAAATACTTACATGCCGTCCAACAAGGAGTGGTGCAACCGATCGACCTCCAGCTGGATATAGGTAAAGGAGGAATTGTCATCCAGGTGTTGGTTGCCCCAGACATCCACCAGGGAGTGATGATTGATGATCTCTCTGAGGTGGCCTGCAGCAGTCTGGCTGCTCTAGATCCCTGTGTAATTCTCATCCTCAAAGATAATATTAAAATCCCCACCCAGGACCAGGCACTAGTGAGGATCCAATGTGCCGAGGACGGCAGACGCCTGTTGATAGAAACACACCTGCTCCGAATCTGTATTCAGTGGGTAGACATTGAACAGATTCAATGTCAGCCCCTCCACAGAGGCCTGGAGGTGCAGCAGGCGACCTGGTATGACCTCAGCAACTCCCAGCATCTCAGGCTCTAGGTCAGGGGAGAACAGGGTGGCCATCCCAGCCGAATGAGCACTGAGGTGTCTATAATATACCCGATCCCCCAACTCCTCCCTCAAACTAGTCTCAGCAGCTGGATCCATGTGGGTTTTCTGGAGTCAAACCACAAACTAAACTAGGTCACAAAGGAAGGAGAGCACCTGGCAACTGTGGAGACCCACACTAGAGCGTCTGGTGTTCATGTTGAAAAGATGGTTGGCGTCATTCTGAGGGCTGAGGAGGATCCTCACGGGCAGGAGGATCCGAAATCGGCCTTGCAACAATCGCTGAGCAACCTGAAAGGCTTGTGACAGAAATTGCAGGCCCACAGGTAGATCAGGATGTTCTACCTCCCAGTTCCCCTCCACTCCTCCAAACAACCCTTGTGGCTAATAGGACAAGATGGAATTCTCCCCAACGCTGGGGAGGGAGCTGCACCTTATCCTTGAAATGACAGGTGTCCAGCAGAAAACGGTGAAGCTCATCCCGCAGCACAGTGGGGGATGGGGCAGTGGATCCATGATGATCCTCTGGCTGGGCCCCTGTTATGACCCTGTGGCCCATGGATATGAGCAAAGAAGGAGAAGACCACTGGTGCTGTACCGATGGTGCTGTGCAACCCGCATATGTCTCCAGAAAGGATAAGGGAGGTGTAGGATAGAGAGCAGCCCCTAAAGCATGAGGAAGGGGAGACAAAAAAAACAACCCTGAGGTTCACCCAAGGACGGGGGAAATGAGACAAACCCTCGGCTGCAGCAGTATGGAATAATGAGAGGACAAAAATGAGTAGAGCTTCACTCTCCTCTCCCTCCACAGATCCTGCCTCCGCTCTGTGACCACGGCTAAGGCTCAGGGCAACCTGAGCTGAAGGATTTTTGTTCTGCTCCATACTGGGTGATCTGGGCTCTTCCCCTCCCCCGGCGACTCTTTCTGGGACTGGAGGAATGAACTCCTGCAAGCTGAAGCGGAGGCAGCCTGGGATCAGGGTTTCTGCCCCCTTCTGCCAAGCTGCTCCACATGAATCAGATGAGGATTGCCATGTTCTGTTCATCCCCTCTGAAGCACCTGGCACTGGGCACTGTCAGAAGACAGGCTACTGGGCTACATGGACAATTGGTTTTACCCAGTATGGCCGTTCTGATTTTCTTATTTAGACCCCAGGTGTATCTGCCTCTCCTCCCAGAGCTGAGATAGATCCCAAGAGTCCTGACAGGGTCTCTATCTCCACAGAGCTAGTAACAAAATGAGAATAAACATTAAAATGTTAACACAAACCAGTGCCCCTTAAGTGACTTGCCATAAGATGTGAGAACATATTGGTTTTAGAGATGACTGGGTCGCAGCTGAGAAGGGGAGGGGAAGACAGGAGCAAGTGACTGGGGCAGGGCCTTGGGGAGAAGACACACAGTAGGGTTGAGGCTTGACAGAAGAAATGGGGCAAGATTGTAATTTCAGGGATCCAGCTACCAGCAATTAGAAAGGTGGCAACCCAGTGTAGTGTACATAGACTGACTCCCTAGTGCATCACATTGACACAGCACAGTAATGACAGGAATGGGTTTGATCTCAGTGTGATTGTCCAGTAAGTGATTCAGGGAAGAGGCCCCAGCACCATGCACCAGCCAGCTCTGCACAGAGCTCAATCTGAGAGCCAGAGCACAAGGAGAAAAAAATTAGTTCTCTTTATGAGTAAAGAGCTGGAGCAGCCTGCCCCGGATCTGTTTGGTCCTCACCCCGTAAATGATGGGATGTAGCATGGGGGGCATCAGCAGGTACATACTGGCAATGAGAATGCGCAAATGCAGTGGCACATTCTGGCCAAATCGCTGTGTGAGAGACGAGAAGAAATCTGGGATGTACAAAACTAAGATGGCACAAAGATGAGAGATGCAGGTCCCAAAAGTTTTCAGCCGGGCATCCTTTGTGGGGAGGCGGAAGATGGACCGGAGGATCTGAGTATAGGACACTGTGATAAAAAACACATCCATTCCAATCACAGAGAAAAGAATAAACAGGCCATAGTAACTACTGATGCGGATGTCAGCGCAGGCCAGGTTCACCACAGCTATATGCCCACAATAGAAGTGGGGGATGATGTTGGTTCTACAATACGGCCACCGCCTCGCCAGGAAGGGATAGGGTAATGTGACTATGCCACTGCGCAGCACCACCGCCAGGCCTATCTTGGCCACAACAGAGTTTGTCAAGGTCATGGAATATCTCAGAGGATTGCAGATGGCTACGTAGCGATCAAAAGCCATGGCCACGAGGATTCCAGACTCCATCGTTGAGAAGCAGTGAATGAAGTACATCTGGGTGAGGCAGGCACTGAAACTGATCTCCCTGGAATTGAACCAGAAGATGCTCAGCATTTTGGGTAGGGTGGATGTAGACACGACCAGGTCGGTGACGGCCAGCATGCAGAGGAAATAGAACATGGCTCCCTGGAGGCTCGGCTCCGTCTTCACAATGAGCAAGATGGTGAAGTTCCCCAACACGGCTATGACGTACATAGCACAGAAGGGAATGGAGATCCAGATACGGGCTGCCTCTAGGCCAGGAATACCAAGTAGAATGAAGGTGGAGGGGTTGCTGAAGTCGGTTGTGTTGGAATCTGACATGGATTAGGGGAGAAGGTGTCCAACTCTGAGGCATAATGGTGTCTCCTGCATGTATCGTACGTTCCCCTGACTTACTATGTGTTCCCAGGATCTCGGGTGATGGTCGCAGTTGAAATGCCTGAATGGAGACACAATATTAATATGAGACACTACATGCACTAGTGGAGACTGTTCTCATGGGAGAAGGAGTCTGATCACTCTTCACACACTGAAAAATTACTTTTTCATAAATCAGAGACAAAAACTGTGAACAACGACCCTACTAAATCCAATTCCATATTTTTTGGTGCTCCCTGTGTTAATAATTCCTACGTATTGTGGTGGGGGAACCTTAAGAGGCCCCAGCAGGAGACACAAGTGTGGATACTGGTTATCCATCATTATTCCTTAATGCAATCATAGCGAGGATAGGGAGTCTATATTGAAGGGAGTTCCCCATTCATCCAGTTGCTTGAAATCTGAGAGTGGAAAAAAAACAAACTTTTAGGAAGAAGTGGTGGGAGAAACATCCCAACTAGAACATACCTCATGGAAAAGACCTGTGCACCATTGATAGCAGCTGAAGAGAAGCACCTGCTCATTTGCAGCAGTAGGCAAAAGAAAAGCAATGTTCAGATCACTAAGATATGGGATGGAGTTCGGGATATGTGTTCAGTTTTGGTCACCGAGTATCTATTAAGGATATAGCACATATCAAAGGGATTTCCAAGACAGGCTCTGAGAATGGGGGAGGCTGCCATATGCAAACATAAAGAAAAGTCTGGGACTCTTTAGTTTACACACGAGACAAAGAAGGGAGCAGATGATATAGGAGAGGAAAATAAAAAATGAAACTGAATTACATTCAAATGGCCAGTTCCCATTCAGTACTATCTATAGACACTTAGAACTCCAAGAGGACTAATTCCCCAAAGCTGAGGAAAATTGTCAGCAAAACTGATTGTGAGGTAAAATGTGAACAGAAAAATATGAATGAAAATTGGTAATTCTTTGATAACAGTTTATTAGATAGTGGAAAAATCATGATTCCATAGTTAACAAAGTGAACAACTTTGGGTAAAAACCCATTTCAGTGGCAAAATGAAGGCAGAAATTGGGGCAGGGAAGCAATATGCAAAAAATAGGAAAAATGGATAATAGATAGCCAAGAATAGAAATCCGAAGTTATGAAAGTTGAGAAGGGAAGTTAAGACATCACGGAAAACTCCATGTTTGGCAGGGTTCTGGATCAAAAAAAGGGAGGTTATTAAGTATGTTAACAACAAGAGAAATCCTAGAAAAGTTTTATGTCAATTCCTTTGTTAAATGTAACGTATTAAAAAATAAAGGGAAAGATATTTTTAATAAAATAATTGACAAGGTTAAGAAACAATGGGAAAGCTGGTATGGTATTAGTTCAAAAAAAGTCTAGAAGGGTAAGTTATGCCTGTCACCAACAAGGTTTATGCAAAAGAGGCCTTGTCAAATAAACCTGATTTCATCCTTTTATGAGAGTACACATTGGTTGATAAAGGGTATACATTGGTTGACAAAGGGAACCACGCAGATGCAGCACACCTTGATTTCTCAGAGGCATGTGATTCAGTAGTGGAAAATACTGAGTTAAACAATTAAGACCCTAAAATATCAGTAGGGAGCATGTAAAATGGACTGGAAACTGGCTAACTGATGGATCTCAGAAAGCTGTAGTAATAGTCCTTCGTCAGTAAATGGGGCTGTTTGTAGTGGGGTTCTATAAGGATCACTTCTAGGCCTGATGCTAGTCAATATTTTAATCAATGATCTGAAAGAAAATAGAAAATCACTGCAGAGAAAATTTGAAGATGACCCAAAGATTGGCAGAGTGGATAGAATGAGGAGCCCAGGGCAGGCATCCCAACTGATATGGAGCATTGGTAAGAGGGACCCCCGCAAACAAACTCTTTTAATACAGTGAAATGCAAATTTATCCTCTCGGAAAAGGGAATGCAGGCAGGACCCACAGACTACAGCACTGTATTATGGAATGCAAGGACACTGGAAAGGATTTAGGGGTCATTGTGGACAACCAACTCATCGTGAGCTGCCAGTGCGACGGTGTAGCATAAAGGGATGAATTGGTCCTCGGATGGATAAACAGGGGAGGTGAGTTGCAGCAGGGGAAGGATTTTACCTCTGCACATGGCATTGGTGAAACAAACTGCATTCAGTTCTGGGGTGCACATTTGACAAAAAAGATGTTGAAAGAGGGGGCAGAAAAGGGCCACAAAAGAGCCACTTGGAGAGAGGACAGAAAAGAAACACAAAAATGATTGGCGGATAGAGAAAAAGCCGGACATTTAGACTTGAAGGTGTATATCTCTTTAACTTATCAAAAAGATGATCAAGCGGAGACTTTCATGGGGAGAGAACCATGGGTAATAATGGGCTCTGTAATCTACCAGAGAAAGGCAAGATCAAAGGGCTGGAAGTTGAAGCCAGGCAAATTCCAGCTAGAACTAAGGGCGAAATATTTAGCTCTGAGGGTGATTACGCATTGGGGGAGACTGAGAAGGGAAGTGTTGGATTCTCCAATTCCCCATGTTTTCAGATCCAGGTTTTTTTCTGGAAGATCTGCTTCATGGGTTGTTTACACTTAAAATGCTACAGCGTTACTGCCATAGCGCTTCAATATAGAAACTACCTACACAGATGGAAGGGATTCTCCCCTTAGCATAGCTAATCCCCGAGAGGTGGTAGCTAGATCGATGGAAGAATTAATCTCATGTTGTCTACACCGGGGCACAGATTATCCAACAAGTTCTTGGAATGTATTGGAGACAATTTTTTGTTCCAGAAGCTGGAGTAAGCTACTACAAGACAGGCTGTTCTACACTTGATTTTGACAAAGGAGGAGGAACTGGTTGAGAATTTGAAAGTGGAAGGCAGTTTGGGGGAAGGTGATCATGAAATGATAGAGTTCATTATTGTAAGCAATGGTAGGAGGGAAAACAGCAAAATAAAGACAATGGATTTCAAGAAGGCAGATTTTAGCAAACTGAGGTAGCTCATAGGTAAGATCTCATGGGAAGCAAATCTAAGGGGAAAAATAATAGAAGACAGCTGGCAGTTTTTCAGAAAAAAGAACAGGAGGACTTGTGGCACCTTAGAGACTAACAAATTTATTAGAGCATAAGCTTTCGTGGACTACAGCCCACTTCTTCATTATTAAGGGCACAGCAGCAATCTATCCCACTGTGTAGGAAAGATAGGAAACATGGCAAGAGACGACAATGACTTAACCAGGAGATCTTGAATGATCTAGAAACGAAAAAGGACCGAGCTGAATTGTTTTTGAAAGTTTCAGGCATAACAGTTAAGCTGACTTCTCGAATGAAGCTAGGAGAAAGTATGTGTTACTCATGTTGAAATATTGTTCTAGTGAGGAGCCCTAGTACCTCTAATCTTTCCAGCAGATAAAAGTCAGGTAACAGCCCTTCCCCCTGCTCCATTAACAGACAGAGCCCTGAAATACAAGAGGAGAGGGTGACAAGAGCTATGTCTGGTGTGAGGGATAGCTCAGTGGTTTGAACATTGGCCTGTTAAACCTAGGGTTGTGAGTTCAAGTTTTGAAGGGTCCATTTGGGGGTTTGGTCCTCCTTTGAGCAGGGGGTGGGACTAGATACCTCCTGAGGTCCCTTCCAACCCTGAGATTCTGTAAGCACACAGCTGGCTCCTGATGTTGTTGCTCAAAGGGGAGCTTTGCCTCACTGGGGTATGAGTGAATTACAGGCCGTGATCTAAGAATTTGCCCTTGTATTGCACATCTACTAACATCTTTCATCCTGAAGGATTCACTGTGCCACTGAAATGCACCATCCTGGGGCTGGAGGCCATCAGGCGGGATGAGCAGCGATGCACAGAAATCAGTGATATTTTGACCAGTGATTCTTTGGCAAACTCATCAATTATGGCAAGAGCCCTGGGATGTGTCATGGCTGTGCAGAGGAGAAAGGACCACAGACTTACTCTCTATCCCTCCACACCCACGTTACACAGGGTTTGAGATCAGGTGAGCTCCTCAGCAAGAGATGGGTACCTGTAAATTCTGAGACGGAAGTGTCCTTCCTGGGAATCACCCTCAGGTAGCCATGTCCCACACCTCTCTCAGCCCAGCATCTGCAGCAGCATCCCACGCCAAGAGCCGACACAGGGGTGTGCACAGTTTATAATATAGCTCTGTGTATTCCCAGTGGGGTTCGCTCAGCCTCTAGAGGAGAAGAGAACATCTGAATGTAAACAGGCTGGAGAAAAGCATGTCTCCACTTCTTTGCTAATTATCCAGCTTTAGGAGTAAACAGTAATTAAGGGACCTTCCCAAAGGGAGAGGAGAACTCCTGGGCTCTGTGCTGAGTCAGAGAGGAATTGGCTGTTTTGTGTATTTGTGTATATTTGTAAAATAGAGTTGATTATCAAGAAAATAAGGGATAATGCCTGGCTGTCCATAGGCTCTGGTACCCTGTAAATGCCCAGGATGGATGGATAGATAGGAGCAGGCAGATCTGGAGAAAGATGACTGAGGGGAAACATGAGCACTTTCTAAGACCATATGGGGCTGTCGCTGTGAGATCAGAGATCAATACATCTCTCTATCATCATACTGTGAAACACACTTCATTGAAGGATTTTCAAAACAGAACAGACGTAGGCTATGTCCACACTTGCAGATGTAACGATCCGGGAGTTAACCCCCCTCAGAGAGCGCTGCAGGGACAGGGCTGCTGTGTGTTCACACTGTGAGCTGCCAGCGCAATGACATGGCCACACTTGCGGCACTTGCAGCGGCATTCAGAGAGGTTCACTCTGTGCAGGTATCTCAAAGATCATCTCCTTCCCCTTCAGCCTCCAAGGTTTGGGGGAAGGGGGATGGGGGTCTTGGGGCAGCCTGGGTCCTGTTTCAATGCCCCAACATATATCGGTTCCCATCCCAGCAGTCCTTTTCCTTCCATCCTCATTTGGCGCCATCTTTCAACAGTTTTTGTACTGTACGCTCTGTCCATTTCTTCAGTCTTCGGGAACAGATCCTGAACTGTTGATGAATATGCTGATGGGTCTCTCTAACACTTCACGAATGGCAGTCCAGCTACTGCTTGAACGGCAAAGTGAGGATCAGGAGTCCGACGAAGATGTTGACACATGTAGAAGAGACAACACGAGCTTGCTTGTGGCATTCACGGACGTGCTGGCCACAGTGGAATGCCACTTTTGGGCTCAGGAGAAAAGCACTGAGTGGTGGGATCAAAAAATCAAAGAATATCTGGGTTGGAAGGGACCTCAGGAGGTCATCTAGTCCAACCCCCTGCTCAAAGCAGGACCAATCCACAACTAAATCATCCCAGCCAGGACTTTGTGAAGTCTGATCTTAAAAACCTCTAAGGAAGTAGGTTTTCCACCACCTCTCTAGATAACCCATTCCAGTGCTTTATCACCCTCCTAGTGAAAAAGCTTTTCCTAATATACAACCTAAACCTTCTCCACTGCAACTTGAGACCATTGCTCCTTGTTCTGTCATCTGCCACCACTGAGAACAGTCTAGATCCATCCTCTTTGGAACCCTCTTTCAGGTAGTTGAAAGCAGCTATCAAATCCCCCCTCATTCTTCTCTTCGGCAGACTAAACAATCCCAGTTCCCTCAGCCTCTCCTCATAAATCATGTGCTCCAGACGCCTAATAATTTTTGTTGCCCTCCACTGGACTCTTTCCAATTTTTCCACATCCTTCTTGTAGTGTGGGGCCAAAAACTGGACACTGTACTCCAGATGAGGCCTCACAAATGCCAAAGAGAGGGGAATGATCACATCCCTGAATATGCTGGCAAGCTCCTACTTATACAGACTAAAATGACATTAGCCTTCTTGGCCACAAGGGCACACTGTTGAACTCATATCCAGCTTCTCATCCACTGTAACCCCTAGGTCCTTTTCTGCAGAACTGCTGACTAGCCACTCGGTCCCTAGTCTGTAGCAGTGCATGAGATTCTTCCATCCTAAGTGCAGGACTCTGCACTTCTCCTTGTTGAACCTCATCAGATTATTTTTTGGCCCAATCCTCTAATTTGTCTAGGTCCCTCTGTATGCTATTCCTACCCTCCAGCGTATCTACCAGTCCTCCCAGTTTAGTGCCATCTGCAAACTTGCAGAGGGTGCAATCCATGCCATCCTCCAGATCATTAATGAAGACTATATCACCATGCAAGTCTGGGATGATGATCAGTGGCTGCAGAACTTTTGTATGAAAAAAGCACTTGCATGGGACTGTGATGAGCTGGCCCCCACCCTGTGGTGCAAGCACATGAGAATGAGAGCTGCCCTGGTGATGGAGAAGTGCATGGTGATCGCACCGTGGAAGCTGGCTACTCCAGAGAGCTACCGATTGGTAGCTAACCAATTTGGAGTATGGAAGTCGATCGTTGGACTCATGTTGTTGCAAGTTTGCAGGGACATTAATCCCATCCTGCTCAGAAAAAAAAAAAAACTTGACTCTGGGCAACGTGTGTGACATTGTGAATGGCTTTGCACAGATGGGTTCCCTAACAGTGGACAGGCGATAGGTGGCACGCATATTCCAATTCTGACACCAGACCATCTAACCTGAGTATATTAATAGGAAGGGGTATTTCTCGATGTTTCTCCAGGTCCTTGTGGATCAACGTGGGTGTTTCATGTACATTAACGCAGGCTGGTCCAGAAAGATGCACGACCCACAAATCTTTCGGAACACAGGCCTGGTCAGGAAGCTGCAAGCTGAACCTTTTCTCCCGGAGAAGAAGATCACTGTAGGGGAAGTCGAAATGCCCATTGTGATCCTGGGAGACCCCACATACCCCTTGATGCCGTGGCTCATGAAGCCAAACATGGGGAGCCTTGACAGCAGCTCACTCAGTCTTAGACTGCTGAGGCTCAGCACTTGGAGGCTGAATTTGAACAGCCAGAGACCAGGGCTATTGGAGGGGCCCAGCGCAGAGCTGTGAGGATCAGAATTGCCTTGAGGCAGCAATTCGTTGCTGAAATCCAGTCATGTTTGGTGCCCTGCACGGGAGTGCAGTGGTCCCATGGCTATTAGGTGTCTGTGATTGCTCCATAGGATGCACTGATTAGCAGTGCCTGTTGCTTTTCTGGGCTGTGCTTGCTTTCAATTATTGCAATAACGAACGCTTTCAAATGCATGTATTAATATTTTAAAAAATGTGGAGACACACATGGGAAGTCACATCTCTGCAGTGTGGGGGAAGGGTGGAGGGAGGTGGTGTGGAGGGGTCTGGATGATTACAGATTTGTGTATATACAGGTGTCATATGCAGCCTTGCTGTCTGGAGTGCCGGGCAATGGGCGCTGTCCTTTATACAGGCTGAACTGCGGCTCTTCAGATGTTAATATGCGGCTCCTTGTATAGGTTCCAACTCCGGGGCTGGAGCTACAGGCGCCAACTTTCCCGTGTGCCGGGGGGTGCTCACTGCTCAACCTTTGGTTCTGCTGCAGGCCCTGCCCCCACTCCACCCCTTCTACCCCTCCCCTGAGCTTGCCATGCCCTTGCTCCTCTCCCTCTCTCCCAGAGCTTCCTGCATGCCACAAAACAGCTGATCGGGTGGTGCGGGGAGGGAGCGGGAGGAGCCGATCGGTGGGGCTGCCGGTGGGCAGGAGGCACTGGGAGCTGCTGACGTATTTCTGTGGCTCTTTGGCAAAGTACATTGGTAAATTCTGGCTCCTTCTCAGGCTCAGATTTGCCACCCCTGACATAGGGGCACAAGGGAAAGTGTTTTGGGAGAAGGACTGCAAGGGGGTGCAGGCGCGGAGCTGCTCCACATACAGTGATAGAGGAACCTGAATCGAGTCTGCTCAGCCCTCACTAATGTTTAGGAGCGACTCCATGGTTTATTGGCATCAGTTTGCGCTCTCCTGACATGTACCCTCCTTTCACTGTCCTGGTCACTCGTGAATTTTTTGATTTTCAGCAAGGGACTTCTGCATAAGTTCATGCAGAAGGTCTTCTTTGCTTTTCTGAGGCCACTGCCGTTCGGCCAGCGAAAATGAGGAGGACTGTCATACTCAGGTTGCATTTATGAACCCAAAATGCAACATTTTACAGAGGCACCATTGTTAACACTAGGCAGAGCAATGATACAGCTGATCACAAAGACAAGCACAATTCACTTACCTAGCACAAACACAAACTACCTCTCCCAAGGTGAGGCCAACTAAAACATGGGACTTTTGATCTCATCAGAGCTCATGGAGGCATAGAGCAACATGTCCAGAGGAGACTAAGGATAGAACAAGCAGCAATGGGCTTAAACTGCAGCAAGGGAAGTTTAGGTTGGACATTAGGAAAAAGTTCGTAACTGTCATGGTGGTTAAACACTGGAATAAATTGCCTAGGGAGGTTGTGGAATCTCCATCTCTGGAGATATTTAAGAGTAGGTTAGATAAATGTCTATCAGGGATGGTCTAGACAGTATTTGGTCCTGCCATCTGGCAGGGGACTGGACTCGATGACCTCTCGAGGTCCCTTCCAGTCCTAGAATCTATGAAACCAATGGGACAAACTCAAAGCTGACAAAAATAGCCAGATCCCTCAAATTGACCTGGTGTTACCTGGGGACAGGAGAATAGAACCAGCACTCTTAAGAAGGTCCCAGAGAACTAGTAGTGGTGTACTCTTAAACTTGTGATGAATCTGTTATTGATTCTAAGTTGTGTTTTAATGAAAATTATCATGTTTAGTATAAAGAAGTGGACATGGGATGTTAAATATGTTAAATGTTCTTTTCTTAATTGTTACTGTATTTTATATAATATAATGCTGGTAATTCTCTCTATTTTGGGAGCAAGGACTCATATCCTTTTGATGGCCAGTTCCAACAGGGTGGTGCATAAGCCAGGAAAGTTGCACAAAAGAGCGGGAGTGTTGACCTCCTTACATCTATTAGGAATTCTTGAAAGGACTCATTTTACTTTTTTCTTCTAAGGTGAAGTTTTTACACTTTGAATATTTTGCTCTTTTGCTGTTCTCAAGTCTCTCCAAATTTCTGCAGAAGCGCGTAATAATCTGCTCCGTTTGCTTGACTGAAGCTAGGTCTACACCACAGACCTTACAGTGGCACAGCTGTACCGCTGAAGATACACTGCTGTAAGGTCTTTCTCCCATATGACCACTTTAGGCCTATAGGAGAAAGTTCTCCTGCCGTCATCACCAAACCACCCTGTCACAGGGTCCGCACAGGTTTCTGCCTTCTTGCCCTGTGCTTAGGCTGGTAAAATAAGAGTTCTCATGTCTTCTTCTGGTGTTTCACCCTTCTGCTTTATTTTACAGTGCCACCGTGCAGTCCCCTTTATCCCCCAACAGTTATCCCCTTTCTAACCCGTTCCAAGGTCTCTTGGCCCTTGAGGCTCCCTTCCTGTGGTGAGGAGACAGAGCTGTAGCCTCCTGTCCCCTCCCAGGCTAGCCGCCCAACTGAGTTTTGTTCAGGGCTTTTATAGCCCTCCCAGCCTTCAGCCCAGCTGTTGCTGCTTAGCTCAGACTATTGCAGTGAGCCAGCCCTCGTTAGGGCCTGCACTTGGGCTCCCCGCTGGCTGCTTTGAACTTCTGCCCCTGGCCTTTCTGCCTGAAAGCAGGGCTTAGCCAGCATTTTAGCAGGGCACTCAAGGGGTTTCACCCATGCCCTGCCACACACCCCAACCAATCATTTCCTGCTCACGTAGCATTCAACACACTGGCACTTTTGTTTGTTTTTTTTCACACCCCTGACTGAAAAAAGTTTTATTGACAAAAGTGTTTGTCATAAACATACAGCTAAGGGTAGCTAAAGGTAGCATAAAATCCCTCTTGAGCCTAGAAAGGGTTAATTCCTCTTCTACCTGCAAAGGGTTAAGAAGCTCAGATAACCTGGGTGGCATCTTACCAAAAGGACCAATAAGGGGAGAAGATACTTTCAAATCTGTGGGGGAAGATTTTTTGTCTGTTTCTCCCGGAGTCAGCAAGGAAACAGGGCAGGGAAAATACATCTCCCTAAGCCATATCTGAACTAAGCATCTACTATTGCAGAAATAGTAAGTAATAGAAAGAAATGCGTTAGATTATCTTTTGTTTTAGCTTGTGAATTTTCCCTGTGCTAAGAGGGAGGTTTATCCCTGTTTTTGTAACTTTAAAATTTTGCCTAGAGGGGAAATCCTCTGTGTTTTTGAGTCTTTTGTTATTCTGTAAAGTACTTACCATCCTGATTGTACAGAGGTGATTCTTTAACCTTTTCTTTAATTAAAATTCCTCTTTCAAGAACCTGATTGACTTTTTTATTGTTCTTAAGATCCAACAGTTTGGGTCTGTGTTCACTTGTACTAATTGGTGAGGATATTATTCTCAAGCCTCCCCAGGAAAGGGGGTTTAGGGGATTGGGGGAATATTTGGGGAAGGTAGGGCTCCACGTGGCCCTCCCTGAATGTTTGTTTAAATCACTTGGTGGTGGCAGAGATACTAAGGCAAGGAAGGAATTTGTGCCTTGGGGAAGTTTTTAACCTAAGCTGGTAAAAATAAGCGTAGGGGGTCTTTCATGCGGGTCCCCACATCTGTACCCCAGAGTTCAGAGTGGGGAAGGAAGTTTGACATGGTGGCAGCACGGTGGGATCATTTTGAACCAAAAGCCCAGTAGGATTTTAAAAGGACAATTCCCCACCCCACCCCCCTCATTTTTTTGGCTGCTTAGAAAGCAGAGAGGGTTTTTTTAAGCTGTGAGCAGCTGGAGTTTTTTTTTTCTCTTTCTGAGGGTAGGGTAGTTAACTTCCTGCAAAGGAATTCACAAGTGAGTGGTTTTTTTTTTTTTCATTCTAGCTCTCGGGTTAAGCTCGGTTAAGCAGAAAGGCTAGGATGACAAAAAGTGACATCCAGAAAAGAATTGGAATTAGCCAGATTTGAAACTGAGGAAAGAATAAAAGAACATGATAGACAGATGGTCAGGGAAGAAGCGGCCCAGAAGAGAGCTATGGAGGCAGAAAAATCCAGGGAAGAAACTGCCCACAAGAGAGCTGTGGAGGCAGAGGAAACCACCCACAAGAGGGCTATGGAGGCCCAGAGGTAGGCCCAGAAGCATGAACTGGAGTTAGAGAGGGCAAGGGTTAAGCAGAATATACCAGACAACCCTAGCAATCCTTCTCCAGGTACCACTTCCAATCCCAGAAAGTTCCCCACCTACAAGGGAGGCGATGATACAGATGCCTTCTTAGAAAATTTTGAAAGGGCCTGCCTTGGGTACAGCATCTCTACAGACCAGTATATGGTGGAGCTGAGACCGCAGCTCAGCGGACCCTTAGCAGAGGTGGCAGCTGAAATGCCTAAGGAACACATGAACAGCTACGAACTTTTTAAAAACAAGGCCCGACTCAGATGGGGCTAACACCCGAGCATGCCCGTCAGCAGTTCAGAGCGCTGAAGTGGAAACCAGACCTGGCATTTTCCCAACACACTTACCACATTGTAAGAAATTGGGATGCCTGGATATCAGGAGCAAGTGTTAAATCTCTGGAAGATCTGTTTTTCCTAATGCAAATAGAGCAGCTCTTAGAGGGTGTTCCTGTGGAAATAGAAAGGTATATCCTAGATGGGAAGACCAAAACTGTAATTGAGGTGGGGGAGATTGGAACCAAATGGGTGGAGGTGGCAGAAAACTATAAAAAACTAGTAGCAGTTTGAGCAAATATCAGAAGGGCAACCTGAAACAATACTCTACCACCGGGGGCAGTCCAAGGCCCCACCTATATCCCAAGGAAAACCCCAAATCCCTTATCGTACCACCACACCAGTCTCAAGCAAACCACCTCATCCCAGTGACCAGTCAGCTGGGCAATGTTTTAAATGTAATGAGCTGGGGCATATAAAGGCCCACTGCCCCAAGATCCCCAACCGATTAAAGTTCATTACACCACAATCACACCAAAGATCCCCAGGCCCAGATGCCTCTCAAATACCCTCAGAGCAAAGGGAAACCGTGAGTGTGGGTGGGAAGAAGGTTATCGCATGGAGGGACACTGGAGCACAAGTGTCAGCTATCCACCAATTCTTAGTGTACCCTAAATGCATCAACCCAGAGACCCAGGTAATGATTCAACCCTTCATGTCAAACTCTCTAAACTTGCCTACAGCCAAGTTGCCTGTCCTGTACAAGGGCTTGTCAGGAATGTGGGCTTTTGCAGTCTATGATGATTATCCCATTCCCATGCTGCTGGGGGAAGACTTGGCCAACCATCTGAAGGTAGCGAAGAGGGTGGGAATGGTCACGCGCAGCCAGGCTAAGCAAACCTTCACACCTGGCGCCGTTCCTGCGCCTTCTACAAGGGCCCAGCCTGTGTTACCAGAGACCCAGACTGAGGTGGTGGAACTGGACCCCATGCCCATGTCTGCGGCAGCAGTAGTGGATGCAGTCGCAGAGACCTAGACACAGCCAGTCCCAGAAATTGAACTGGCGGAGCAACCAGCACTAGAACCATTGCCAGCCCTGAATCCAGTGCTTGCAACCCCATCTACAAATCCAATGCCAGAGGGCACCAGCGAGCCTGACCTGGCAGAAGCAGATAAACCTATGCAAGAGGCTCAGCAGGAGCCTGAGATACAACATAGTGCACCAGCGGAGAGCGGTTCACAGTCAATGGAAACAGTCCCATCACTTACATCCCATCCAGGGGGACCAAGCCCAAGTTCACAATTCAATGGGGAACTGATGTCTCCAGCATCAAGGGAACAGTTCCAGGCCGAACAGGACACAGATGACAACCTCCAGGGAACTTGGACGGCGGCAAGGAACAACCCACCGCCTCTCAGCTCTTCTAACTGATCCTGGTTTGTTGTAGAAAGAGGACTTTTATACAAGGAAACTCTTTCTGGTGAACACCAGGAAGACTGGCACCTGCAAAGACAGTTGGTAATTCCAAATAAGTACCGGGTAAAGCTCTTGAGCTTAGCCCATGATCATCCCAGTGGCCATTCCCGGGTGAACAGGACCAAAGACCGTTTGGGGAAGTCATTCCACTGGGAGGGAATGGGCAAGGACGTTTCTAATTATGTCCAGTCTTGTGAGGTGTGCCAAAGAGTGGAAAAAAACCAAGACCAGGTCAAAGCACCTCTCCAGCCACTCCCCATAATCGAGGTCCCATTTCAGCGAGGAGCTGTGGTTATTCTGGGTCCTTTCCTGAAAAAGACATGCAGAGGAAAGCAGTACATACTGACTTTCATGGATTTTGCCACCCGATGGCCAAAAGCAGTAGCTCTAAGCAACACCGGGACTAAAAGTGTGTGCCAGGCATTAACGGACATTTTTGCCAGGGTAGGTTGGCCCTTCGACATCCTTACAGATTTGGGAACTAATTTCCTGGCAGGAACCATGAAAAGCCTTTGGGAAGCTCCTGGAGTGAATCACTTGGATGCCACCCCTTACCACCATCAAACCAATGGCCTGGTGGAGAAGTTTAATGGAACTTTGGGGGCCATGATACGTAAATTTGTAAATGAGCACTCCAATGATTGGGACCTAATGTTGCAACAGTTGCTACTGGCCTACAGAGTTGTACCACAACCCAGTTTAGGGTTTTCACCATTTGAACTTATGTATGGCCACAAGGTTAAACATGATTATACCCCAACCATGATATTAAAATTGTGTGGTACCACATATATATATTTTTATGTGTTTCCTACAGCAAACACTTTAAATACAAGCATAGAGCCCACACTTATAACTTCAAATATAAAAATGATACATGCATACAAATAGGATGAATATATTCAGTAGATCATAACCTTTGCAAAGCTATGTTACATGGCGTATCTAGCATAAATCCTATTCCAGTTATGTCAGATTTACACTCATAAGCATATTTCCATAAACAAATAGAGTGCAAAAACACAGCCTTCTCCTGAGCTTACTACCAGAGACTTGGACACTGCCCATGGTGGAGGAAGTACATGTGAAATCCCTGTTTGTGTCTGGTCACTCCCCCTTTCAGTACCTTTAAATCTTGTGATGTCATTCTTAGATGTCCTAACAAGGTGTGGGGTTCCTGGTCCCTGGGTGCAGTATTGCTAACAGAATGCAGATAGTAATATCTGTTCAAGTGGCGGTGTCTTGGCATTTAGCCACCAATGCCATGAGGCCTGTGCCTTAGTTTCCCCTTCCACACAGCAGCGAAGGCCTGTTAAGCTTTTGCTGCTCAGCCAACTTCCAGCCTGTTTACAGGTATAGGCTGAAAAGCAACATGCTCGTGGGACTGTTTTGTCACCATCCCTAGCATGAAGAAATATTTTTTCCACAAATCAGGTATGTTACGTATCTTTAAAAGGGTTTACCATTAGTATTAACTCCTTTGTCTTGACCCGTAGATAAAATACCAAAAGGCACAAGATTAACAGCCAACTTATGACGGACAGACTTTGTTCACCCAGCCTGGCTTGCCCAGTGTTCACTGTATTTCCCAGTCCCTTTGTGTACCATGGTAGGTGCTCAGATACAGAGTCTTCGGCCTCTTTGCTGAAGGCTCTCAATTCAGGCATGTGTTTGAGGCTTTGGCAAGGAAAGGGTGAACTACAACAATGGCTTCCCTTGGCCCCTCCCTCCGGAATCTCTTTGTGTTGGGCCCCACCCCCTTGTGAAGCTTCCCAAATGCAAAGTTTTCCTTCTTCCAGCCTTGAAGAGACAGTGTGATCTCCCACAAGGGTAGCAGGAACAACATTCTTTAATGGAGTGCTTTGGATTGGTAAGATCCCCTCGGTCACCCCACTCTCTGTTCCCAAAAGGTCATCTGGGGGGGGGGGGAGGGGCGCTCCCCTCCAGGAGATCTGACCCCCAGTTTTCCCTTAAACCCTGATCCACAAGAGAGGGGTCTGGCATTTCAGATGCAGATTTTTCACCCTCCTCCTGGGGAAAAGCCTCCCTATGAATGGTGGGCAGACTCTCTACCCCCACCTCCCCACCTTCCATCTGGACGTCCCTCTCTGGGTTCCCCTCTGAGGCAGACACTCCTGTGTCCCCCAAAAGGGAAGGTGATCCTGATTCAGCTGTGGGCTCACAGCGACCAGCTATGACAGAACCTTCACTGGCCAGCCAAATCCCGCCCCTTTCACTCAGGTTGGGCTTGTTTCCAGTTACAGAGCCCTTGGGGTCTGTTCCCACCACAGCGGTCATCAGCTTCCATCTTTGGGATACATGATTCTGTGAACCACAGGGCAGGACCTGTCCCCTGCTGACCTGAAACTTTCTGGCAGTCAGCAGCAGGGAAGGCCTCCCTGTAACAAGGTGGACCATCCCGCTGCCTCGGGGAGATGATCACAGGACAGTAGCTGGCTCTATCCTGCCCTTTCCGTAGAGACTTGCCTTGAGCCCTGGGGCTACAGGAACTAGTTACAACCATCCCTGCCCCCAAGCTGCATCTTCACTGCTACAGAGAAATTAAAGAGAGACTCTCCTATTCCCCCAGCAGCACTTGTGACTTTACTCTCCCCTCTGGGACTTTCAGCCCAAGATTCCTTCTTGCTGCTAAGAAATCCTGGGACAGATTCTGCCACATCAAAGAAATCATTCCCCAGTAGAAACAGTGCAAAATTGTGTGCCACTACCACAACAGTCAGTTCAGCCTGCAAATCACCAGTTTCCATGTGTACTTTAGCTAAATGTGCAAAGACTTTGTAACCTCCCACCAATTCTAATTCTGCCATTTTCCCTGATAACAAATCCTTCTCCTGGATCAGGTCCCTCCTGACCACAGAAATCTCTGCACCTGTGTCTCTCCATCCTTGGAGTACTTTGATATTAAGTTTAACAGCATGCATATTCTCACTGCTTGGTTGGGGAGAAGCAACCTTTACAAATCATGTGTTGAAAGAGACATTAGCCTGGGATACCCCTGTGTTCTGAGAAACAGCAGCTTCATATTACCTGCTGCCTGTTCCCACTCAGCCCAGGACAATTATTCCTCAGATGCTCAGTGGACTTACAAAGAGAGCACCTTCTGGGCTCCTCTGCTTGTACAGGAGATTCGGGATGAGTACCAGGGGAATGAGGAGGTGAACGCCCAGCCTCCTTTCCCCCAAGAGTAAAACAGTGATTCTGCTTTCCACCAACCCTGCACCCCTCTGCCAGTGGTTTATGTTTAATTGCAGCTTGTGGCTGCTCAAAAGAGTCTGCAAACTCAGCTAATTCACCCACTGCATTTACCTTTTTGTCCGACAAATATTGTTTTACATCGTCACTGCACGTATTTCGGAACTGTTCCTGAGTAACCAAGTTACACATTTCTTTCAAGCCTCTAATGGCTTTTCCCCTCACCCACTTTTCTAACAAATTTCTCATTTCATTTACATAAGCCCCATTACTCAATCCAGATCCCCTCTTAAGACTCCTGAATTTAATTGTCATCCAGGTGTTGGTTGCACCAGACATCCACCAGGGAGTGATGATTGATGATCTCTCTGAGGATGCCTGCAGCAGCCTGGCTGCTCTCGATCCCTGAGCGATTCTGGTCCTCTAAGATGGTATTAAAATCCCCACCCAGGACCAGGCACTAGTGAGGATCCAAGGTGCCGAGGATGGCAGACACCTGTTGATAGAAGCACACCCACTCTGGGTCTGCATTTGGGGGTAGACATTGAACAGATTCAATGTCAGCCCCTCCACACAGGCCTGGAGGTTCAGCAGGCAACCTGGGATGACCACGGCAACTCCCAGCATCTCAGGATCTAGGTCGGGGGAGAACAGGGTGGCCACCTCAGCTGAATGAGTGTTGAGGTGTCTACAAAATACCTGGTCCCTCCACTCCAGCCGCCAACTAGTCTCGGTGGCTGCATCCATGGGGGTTTCCTGCAGGGAAACCACAGAGTATCCTACAACACAAAGGAAGGAGAGCACCTGGCAACTGTGGAGACCCACTGTAGATCCTCTGGTGTTCAATGTTGAAAAGGTGGTTGGCTTCATTCTCAGGGCTGAGGAGGATCCTCGCGGGCAGGAGGATCCCCAGCCGGCCTTGCAGAAATCACTGATGAACCTGGAAGGCTTGTCACAGAAATTGCAAACCCACCGGTAGACCAGGATATCCTGCCTTCCGGTTCCCTTCCACTCCTCCAAAACAGCCCTTGTGGCTAAGAGGACAAGATGGAAGTCTCCCCAATGCTGGAGAGGGAGCTTCACCTTACCCTTGTGTCAAGGCTGTATCCCCACTTTGAACTTTAGAGTACAATGTGGGGGCCTGCATGAAGACTTCTAAGCTTAACTACCAGCTTAGCTCGGGTCCGCTGCCACCATCTCAAAGCTAATTCCCTTCCCTGGGAAGCCTAGAGAAACCATTCACCAATTCCCTGGTGAATACAGATCCAAACCCCTTGGATCTTAAAACAGGGAGAAATTAACCATTCCCCTCCTTCCTCCCACCAACTCCTGGTGAATACAGATCCAACCCCCTTGGATCTAAAACAAGGAGAAATCAATCAGGTTCTTAAAAAGAAGGCTTTTAATGAAAGAAAAAGGTAAAAATCATCTCTGTAAAATCAGTATGGAAATTAACCTTACAGGGTAATCAAACTTAAAGAGCTCAGAGGACTCCCCTCTAGTCTTAGGTTCAAAGTACAGCAAACAAAGATAAACGCTCTAGTAAAAGGTACATTTACAAGTTGAGAAAACAAAGGAAAACTAACACGCCTTGCCTGGCTATTTACTTACAAGTTTGAAATAGGAGAGACTTGTTTAGAAAGATGTGGAGAACCTGGATTGATGTCTGGTCCCTCTCAGTCCCGAGAGCGAACGCCAACCCAAAAACAAAGAGCACAAACAAAAGCCTTCCCCCCCCCCCAAGATTTGAAAGTATCTTGTCCCCTTATTAGTCCTTTAGGTCAGATGCCAGGCAGGTTACCTGAGCTTCTTAACCCTTTACAGGGAAAAGGATTTTGGAGTCTCTGGCCAGGAGGGATTTTATAGTACTGTACACAGGACAGCTGTTACCCTTCCCTTTATAGTTATGACACCTTGAAATGACAGGTGTCCACCAGAACACAGTGAAGCTCATCCCGCAGCACAGTGGGGGACGGGTAGTAGACCCATGATGATCCTCTGGCTGGCCCCTGTTATGGCCCTGTGTCCTATGGAGCTGGGCAAAGAGACCACTGGTGCTGTGACTGTGCCGGTGGCACTGTGCAAGCCATCTCTACCTCCAGAAAGGGTAAGGGAGCTGTAGGGAAGAGAGCAGCCCCTTAAGCATCAGGGAGCGGAGACTAGAAAATCCCCCCGGAGGTTCGCCCAAAGACAGGGGAAATGAGACAATCCCTGGGCGGCAATGGTATGGAATATGGAGAGGACAAAAATGAGTAGAGCTTCTCTCATCCCTCCCCTCCTGCCTCCGCTCTGTGCCTGTGGCTAGGGGTCGGGCCAACCTGAACTAATGGTTTCTTCTGCTGCTCCAGCCAGGGTGCCCTGGGCTCTTCCGTTACCTCGACAATTCCTACAGGGGCTGGAGGTTGAACTGGAGGCAGCCTGGGATCGGGGCTTCTATCCCCTTCTGCCAAGCTACTCCAGATGAATCAGATGAGGATTGCCATGTTCTGTTCATTCCCTCTGAAGCACCTGGCACTGGGCACTGTCAGAAAACAGGCTAGTGGGCTACATGGACCATTGGTTTTACCCAGTATGGCCATTCTGATCTTATTTAGACCCCAGATGTATCTGCCTCCTGCTGTAACACACTATACGCCATTCCCCTCCTGGATCAGAGATAGATCAGACGGGGTCTCTCTCTCCACAGAGTTAGTAACAAAGTAAGAATAAACATTAAAATGTTAATATGAAGTAGTGCCCGTTAAGTGACTTGCCATAAGATGTGAGAACATTTTTGTTTTAGAGATGATTGGGTCACACTGACAAGGGGAGGAGAAGACAGGAGCAAGTGACGGGGGCAGGGCCTTGGGGAGAAGACACACAGCAGGGTGGAGGCTTGACAGAAGAGATGGGGCAAGATTGCAATTTCAGGGATCCAGCTACCAGCAATTAGAAAGGTGGCAACCAAGTGTAGTGTACATAGACTAATTCCCCAGTTCATCACATTGACACAGCACAGTAAGGACAGGAAAGGGTTTAATCTCAGTGTGATTGTCCAGTAAGTGATTCAGGGAAGAGGCCCCAGCACCATGCACCAGCCAGATCTGCACAGAGCTCAATCTGAGAGCCAGAGCAAATAGAGAAAAAACTTAGGTCTCTTTATGAGTAAAAAGCTGGAGCAGCCTGCCCCGGATCTGTTTGGTCCTCACCCCATAATTGATGGGGTGTAGCATGGGAGGCACCAGCAGGTACATACTGGCAATGAGAACGCGCAAATGCAGTGGCACATTCTGGCCAAACCGCTGCGTGAGGGAGGAGAATAAAATTGGGATGTACAAAGCTGAGATGGCACAAAGATGAGAGATGCAGGTCCCAAAAGTTTTCAGCCGGGCATCCCTTGTGGGGAGGCGGAAGATGGCCCTGAGGATCAGAGTATAGGACACGGCGATAAAAAAAACATCCATTCCGATCTCAGAGAAAAGATTAAACAGGCCATAGTAACTACTGATGCGGATGTCAGCACAGGCCAGGTTCACCACAGCCATATGCTCACAATAGAAGTGGGGGATGATGTTGGTTCTGCAATATGGCCACCGCCTCGCCAGGAAGGGATAGGGTAATGTGAGTATGCCACTGCGCAGCACCACGGCCAGGCCTATCTTGGCAACAACAGAGTTTGTCAGGATTGCGGAATATCTCAGAGGATTGCAGATGGCCACGTAGCGATCAAAAGCCATGGCCATGAGGATTCCAGACTCCATCGTTGAGAAGCAGTGAATGAAGTACATCTGTGTGAGGCAGGCACTGAAACTGATCTCCCTGGAATTGAACCAGAAGATGCTCAGCATTTTGGGTACGGTGGATGTGGACATGACCAGGTCAGTGACGGCCAGCATGCAGAGAAAATTGAACATGGACCCCTGGAGGCTCGGCTCCGTCTTCACGATGAGCAGGATAGTAAAATTCCCCAACAAGGCTATGGCATACATAGCACAGAAGGGGATGGAGATCCAGATATGGGCTGCCTCTAGGCCAGGAATACCAAGTAGGATGAAAGTGGAGGGGTTGCTGAAGTCGGTTGTGTTGGAATCTGACATGGAGTAGCGGAGAAAGTGTCCAACTCTGAGGCATAAGGGTGGTTCCTTCATGTACCGTACGTTCCCCTGACTTTCAGTGTGTTTCCAGGGTCTTGGGTGATGGTCTCAGTTGAAATGCCTGAATGGAGAGACAATGTTAATATGAGACACTACATGAACTAGTGGAGGCTGTTCTCATGGGAGAAGCAGATTGATCACTCTTCACACACTGAAAAATGACATTTTCATTATTCAAAGAAAATAACTATGAACAATGAACCTACTAAATCCAATTCCATATTTTGTGGTGCTCCCTGGATTAATAATTCATACACTTTATGGTGGGGGAACCTTAAGAAGCACCAGCAGGAGACAAAAGTGTGGATACTGGTTATCCATCACTGGTTAATGAGAGCCAGGATAGGGAGTCCATACAGTTGGGAGTTCCTCATTGATCCAGTTGCTCAAAATCTGAGAGTGGAAAAAAAAAAAAAACTTTGGGGAAGACATGTGCTGGGAGAAACATCCCAACTAGAACATACCTCAGGGGAAAGACCTGGGCACCATTGATAGCAGCTCAAGAGAAACACCTGCTCATTTGCAGCAGTGGACAGAAGAAAAGAATGTTCAGATCCCTAAGATATGGGATGGAGAATAACATGTTCAGGGATATTTGATCAGTTTTGGTCATCTATTAAGGATATAACATATATTAAAGGGATTTCCAAGACAGGGTCTGAGAATGAGGGAGGTTGCCATATGGAAACATACAGAAAAGTCTGGGACTCTTTAGTTTACACAAGAGACAAAGAAAAGAGCATATGATATAGGAGAGGGAAACAAAAAATTAAACTGATTTACATTCAAATGGACGATTTCCACCCAGTACTATCTATAAACACTTAGTGCTCCAAGAGGACTAATTCCCCAAAGCTGAGGAAGATTGTCAGCAAAACTGATTGAATGAAAATTGTTCTTTTTTTTAGAACAGTTTATTAGATAGCAGAAAAATCATGATTGCACAGTCAACAAAGTGAACAACTTTGGGTAAAAACCCAATTCAGTGGTAATGTGAGGGCAGCAATGGGGAGGGGAAGGGGCGGCAATATGTAACAAAGAGAAAAAATGGAAAATAGATAGCCAAGAATAAAAATTGTAAGTTATGAAAATTGATAAGGGATGTTAAGACATCAGGGAAAACTCCATGTTTGGCAGGGCTATGGATCACAAAAAGGAGGTTATTAACTATATTAAAAAAAGAGAAATCCTAGAAAAAGTTTTATATCAATTCCCGTGTTAAATTATTAAAAATAAAGGGAAAGCTTTTGGGGTTTTTTTTAATACAAGAATTGACAAGGTTAAGAAACAATGGAAAAGCTGGTATGGGATTAGTTCAAAAAGAAGTCTAGAAATGTAATTAATTCCTGTCACCAACAGGGTTTATGGAAAACAGGTCTTGTCTAATAAAACTGATTTCATCCTTTTATTAGAGTACATATTGGTTGATCAAGGGTATACATTTTGTTAATCAAGGGAATCACACAGAACATATAACACTGAGAAATGGTAATTGCTATCATAATTCATATTTGGCCTGTAGAACTCCTTGCCACAGACATTATCGGAGCAAAGAGCTTAGCTCAATGGGATTCACAAACGAATTGGCCATTGTAGGTGGTGCTGGTGGCATCCCCTGTAGTTAAGGCTGTCTGACACCTGCCATTAGAAGACCTCATTTTCAGTTGCTTATAAGTTTGCCAAATTTTAGGTGTTTGGACTGAAATTTCCCATGCTGGGTGTCTGCTTCGAGAAGAATTGTTCTTTGAAAGTTTCAGGCAAAACAGTTCAGCCAACTTCTCAAATTAAGCTAGGAGAATGTATGTGTTACTAATGTTGAAAAATTCTCATTATTTTTCTCCTGAGGAGCCCTAACACCTCCAAGCTTTCTACCAGATAAAAGTCAGGTAACTTCCCATGTTTCCCTGCCCCTTTAACAGCCAGAGTCCTGAAATGCAAGAGGATGGGGTGACAGCCCACAGCTGGCTCCTAACGTCTGTACTCGGGTCTTGCTCCAAGGGGAGTTCTGCCTCACTGGGGCCTGAGCAAAGTATGAGCCCTGGTATGAGAATTTGGCCTTGTATTGCACATATACTAACACCTTTCATCCTGAAGGATTCACTGTGGCACTGAAATGCACCACCTTGGGGCTGGAGGCCAGCAGGCAGGATGAGCAGGGATACACAGAAAAGAGTGACATTTTGGCCAGTGATTTTTTAGCAAACTCATCACTTATGGCCAGGGCCCTGGGATGTGTCATGGTTGTGCAGAGGGGAAAGGACCACAGACTAACTCCACAGGGATTGTTGATCAGGTGAGCTCCTCAGCAAGAGATGGGTACCTGTGAATTCTGAGACAGAAGTGTCCTCCCTGGGAATCCCCCTCAGGTAGCCGTGTCCCACTCCTCTCTCAACCCAGAATTTTCAGCAACATCCAATGCCAAGAGCCGACAGAGTATGTGCACAGTTTATAATATAGCTCTGTGCAACCCCAGTGGGGTTCGCTCAGCCTCTAGTGGAGAAGCAGCATCTGGATGTAAACAGGCTGGAGACAAGCATGTCTCCACTTCTGTGCTAATTATCCAGCTTTAGAAGTAAACAGTAATTAAGGGACCTTCCCAAAGGGAGATGAGAACTCCTGGGCTCTGTGCTGAGTCAGAGAGGAATTGGCTGCTCTGTGTATTTGTGTATATTTATAAATTATAGTTGATTAGAAAGAAAAAAAAGGATTCATACCTAGATTTCCACAGGCTCTGGTACCCTATAAATGCCCAGGATGAATAGATAGATAGGAGACAGACAGATCTGGAGAAAGATGACTAATGGGAGACATGAGCACAAAATCTTCTCACTATCATCATACTGTACAGCACCCTTCAGTGAAGAATGTTCAAAACAGTTAGCAAAGGAAAGTCATTATGTAAATATCCCCAGTATACACATAGGTAAACCGAGGCATGGGGAAATATGTGCTGGCCAAGTTCACACACAGAATGAGAGACATGATGACAGACACAACCCAGGAGTCCTTATTTCCCTGCTGTAATCACAGTCTGTCCATCACACCAAGAGGGAAATGGACTCCCGCTCTTTCAGGGACTGTTTGTTGGGTGGGGTGCAGAGGAAAGGCTGGGAGAGGCAGCCTATAGCCATTGCCATCTGTCAAAGTGAATCTGAAGTTTTCACAACTAGCTGGACTTTGTGAGCTCCCCACTCCTGTGAGGTGTGAACTCCAGGACTCCACTTCCGCTGCCACTCAGAAACCTGCCAACGCAGCACAGTCACTGGGGTCCCCTCAGGGGAACAGACTTAGTCTATGTCCACACTTGCAGATGTAACGGTCCGGGAGTTAACCATCCTCAGAGAGCGCTGCAGGGACAGGGCTGCTGTGTGTTCACACTGTGAGCTGCCAGCGCAATGGCATGGCCACACTTGCGGCACTTGCAGCGGCATTCGAAGAGTTGCACTCTGGGCAGGTATCCCACAGAGCATCTCCTTCCCCTTCGGCCGCCGAGGTTTGTGGAAAGGGGCCAGGGAGTCATGGGGCAACCTGGGTCCTGTCCCAATGCCCCATCGTGCATCGGTTTGCATCCCAGCAGTCCTTTCCCTTCCATCCACATTTGGCGCCATCTTTCAATAGGTTTTGTACTGCACGCTCTGTCCAACTTTTCAGTCTGCAGGAATGGATCCCAAACTGGGTCTCACTAACACGTCACCAATGGCAGTCCAGCTACTCCTTAAATGGGAAAGCCAGGATGAAGAGTCCGACGAAGATGTTGACACATGTGGTAGAGACAACATGAGATTGCTTGCGGCATTCACGGACCTGCTGGCCATAGTGCAAAGCTGTTGTTGGGCTCAGGAAACAAGCACTGAGTGGTGGGTTCATATCATCATGCAAGTCTGGGATGACGAGCAGTGGCTGCAGAAATTTTGTATGAGAAAAGGCACTTGCATGGGACTGTGTGATGAGCTCATCCCCACCCTGTGGCACAAGGACATGTGAATGAGAGCTGCCCTGATGATGGAGAAGCGCATGGTTATTACACCGTGAAAGCTGGCTACTCTAGACAGCTACCGACTGGTCACTAACCAATTCGTAGTGGGCAAGTCGACCGTTGTAGTTTTCAGGGCCATTAATCACATTCTGCTCAGAATAAAACGTGACTGTGGGCAACGTGTGTGACATTGTGCTTGGCTTTGCACAGATGGTTTCCCTAACTGTGGAGAGGCGATAGATGACATGCATATTCCCATTTTGACACCAGACCACCTAGCCTTTGAATACATTAATAGGACAGGTTATTTCTCGATGGTTCTCCAGGCGCTTGTGGATCACAATGGGTGTTTCACGGACATTAACACAGGCTGGTCCAGAATGGTGTACGACACACCAATCCTTTGGAACACAGGCTTGTTCAGGAAGCTGCAAGCCAAGCCTTTCTTCTTGGACAAGAAGATCACCGTAGGGGAAGATGAAATGCCCACTGTGATCCTGGGATACCTATCCCTTGATACAGTGGCTCATGAAGCCATACATGGGGAGCCTTGACATCAGAAAGGAGCAGCTCAACAACGGGTTGAGCTGGTGCAGAATGACTGTTGAGTGAGCTTTTGGCAGGTTTAAAGACCCGCTGGTGAAGTCTGTATGGGAAGCTGGATCTTACCGATGACAACATCCCTATGTTTATAGCCGCGTGCTGTACCCTGCATAATATTTGTGAAGGGAAGGGTGAAAGCTTCACTCAGGCATGGACCGCTGAGACTCAGCACCTGGAGGCTGAATTTGAACAGCCAGAGACCAGCGCTATTGGGGGGCAGCGCAGGGCCGTGAGGATCAGAATTGCCTTGAGGCAGCAATTCATTGCTGAAAGCTAGTAATGTTTGGTGCCATGCACGGGAGTGCAGTGGTCCCAGTGCTATTAGGCGTCAGTGATGCTCCATATGATACACCGACTAGCAGTGCCTGTTGCTTTTCTGGGCTATGCTTGCTTTTATTTAATGCAATAAAAATGCTTTTTAACAAAAATTGTATTTATTAATATTAAAAAAGGTGGAGAGACACACCTGGGGTGACACATCTGCGCAGTGTGTGGGAAGGGTGGAGGGAGGTGGTGTGGAGGGTTCCAGAATCATTACAGATTTGTATATATACAGGTGTCATATGCAGCATTTCTGTCTGGAGTGCCGTGCAATGGGTGCTGCACTTCATCTGAGCTGAACTGCCTGTGGATAGGGTTTGAGTGAAGTGTGTAATGGTTGGAGTCTGCAGAGCTGGACGGTGAAGGTGTAGGTGTTGGAGGCTGCTGGGGGAGATATGAGACAGGATAGTGGCCAAAAAGTGTTACAGGTGACATAGGGGCACAAGGGAAAGACTTCTGGGACAAGAACTGCAGGGGGGGTTCGGCTGAGGAGCTGCTCCATATACAGTGTTAGGAGCGCCTGAATCAAGTCTGCTTGGCGCTCCCTAATGTTTAGGAGCCACTCCAGAGTTTCTTGCCGGCAATCTGTGCTCTCTTGGCACGTACCCTCCTTTCACTCTCCAGTGACTCGTGCATTTTTTTATTTTCAGCAAGCAACTGCTGCATAACTTCATGCAGAAGGTCCTTCTTGCTTTTATGTGGTCACTTCCATTAGGCCAGCGAAAATGAGGAGGACTGTGATCCTCAGGTTGCATTTGTGAAGCCAAAATATTTTACAGATGCAGCATTGTTAACACTAGACAGAGCAATGATACAGCTGATCGGAAAGACAAGTACAATTCACAAACTTAGCAAAAACACAAATGGCCTGGCCCATGGTGAGACCTACTAAAACATTGGACTTTTAGTCTGATCAGGATTCATGGAGGCATAGAGACTGAAACCAATCGGATAAACTCAAACTCTGCAAAAATGGCCACATCCCTCAAATTGACCTGGTGTTACCCAGGGACAGGGAATAGAAAATATGGGTAACGAACCACCACTCCTAAGAAGGTCCCAGAGAAGTACTAGGAGTGTACTATTTAACTTGAGATGAATCTGTTATTGGTTCTAAGTGGTGTTTTAATGAATATTATCGTGCTTAGTATAAAGAATTGGACATGGAAAGTTAAATATGTTAAATGTTCTTTTATTATTTGTTAATATTTTTCTATAATAATTCACAGTTGTCTCTTTTATTTACTGAACCTAAAGAGAATAGAAACACAAATAAGGTGCTTTGCATGTTCTGATCTTTTTTCTTGTTATCAGCAGGTTTAAAATAAATAAAAGAAAGTATTTCTTCACACAACACACAGTCAGCCTGTGGTACTCCTTGCCAGAGGATGTTTTGAAGTCCAATACTATAACAGGGTTCAAAAAAGAATTAGATTTCTTGTGGTGAGGCAGGCCTCTGTGTAAAGGGAGTGGGAGCTAGGACTCCAATCCTTTTGCTAGCCAATTCCACCATGGTGGTGCATAAGTCAGGAAAGTTCCACACAAGAGCGGTGTCACAGATTTCTGTTACCAATCTGCATGGGGCATCAGGTGATCAGGCTGAGGCCAAAGGATCTAAGGGGAGGAGATGAAGGAACACACCAAGTAACTAAATTGTAAGCTTTATTAATAAAATAAAATAAAATAAAATAAAATAAAATAAATAAGAGCAGTGAGTGCAGGGTGCTCCCCACATCACTCAAAGGAAGGAAATAAGCATTAGTACCCATGCCCTAACCCACTTTCATACTCACACACACACAACCCAGGGCTGGCCAAGACCGGGTGTAACATAAGAAGAAGAGGGTGAACGGGAGTTCTGTCCTGTGCACAGGCCATCCATGGTCCGCTGTTGATCTCCGATTTGCTTCAGCTCTCAAGAGGATTTTATGTCCTGGGGTCTTTTGTGGGTGTTTCGTTCAAACACCTCTGTCCCCCATGCTTTTTGTACCGGTCCAAACTAGCTTTCTGTGGCCTCCTCAGATTTCCCCAAAACACATCGGCTTTAGGGATGCGAAACTTGTTTTCCCCCTCGCTGGCCTTCACTGTCTCACTAGTTTTTGCAATCCCCTGCAGTTTTGTTCAGTTTACTGCTCTGTATTCATGGCTGGTTGATGTTTGAATCCAAGCCCCCGTCTTTCTTGGCATGCAGTCAAGAGTCGGTTGTGTGCCGTGGCCTTGGGCTGGAGTCAGCGTCTTATCTTCGGACCTAGCTGGAGCATTGAGTTAACCAGCTCTCTTCTCCCTTCCTCCCTCTTTGGCCTCTTGCAACATGCAAAGGAACCTTTCACTCAACACTCACAACTCTGACCCTTCCTGAAATACTTTGGAATGCCTGCACCAGTGTTAGCAACATACAAACACTGATCTTCCTCCCCAGGGGACCCCCTGAGGGAGTGGGCCACTGGATTGTGACAGTGGGACCACTGACCTGCTTACATCTTCTTGAAAGGACTCACCTTACTTTTCTCTTCTAAGGTGTTTGAGACCCCTACCTAAAGTAAAATGGGCTTGGGGCTTCCACCCAGACAGCCAAGTCAAGTATGATGATGATTATTGAAAATCATGTTCACCATATAATAAAGTTCTACCAATACCAAAGGATTCTACACATCACTTCCCAGGTGAATGAATGTTTCAGATATTATCCAAATACTCACTTACAGTCAATTCTTATCAACTAAACTAAGATTTATTTGAAAAGAGAGAGTATTGGTTAAAAGATGACACATGATTAGAGTCTTTAAGTCAGTTTCATAGTAGTAATGGCTGGCTTCAGAGTTGGATTAACGTAAGGTTATTATCCATTAAGCAGTTTACAGAGAGTTCACCAGAAACTTTAAAGAGATGTACAGAAAATGATATTATTGCACCCAAGTTCCTTCTAATAATATTACCTTTTCACCTATGAATTAATTGAATACACCTCTAGACAGGAATCATTTGGTTACACTGTTAACCTCAAACAAACTGTCAGTAAACATAGACTACTAAAGTCACTAACTTCTATCAGTTCTTTAATAATACAAGACTACCTTTCAAAGCTGTAGCCTATCTGAGATGGAATGGTCCTAATTACCTTTTACATATTTTTCTAACCTGTCTCTAAAAGGTGAATCTGGGTCAATAGACTGCAAGTTGCTTAACTCTTTCCTGTGTCATTCAACCCCTTTTGCAAGGCCTGGGGCTGTTTGGTTTAGCAATCCTGTGACCTGAAAAGGAGAAACTGGAAACAGAGTGCGCCCAAGGGGGACTCTGGCAATGGTATGATGAAGCAATTGGAGTGTATGGGGGAGCCGAGCCAAAGCTAGCCACAGGGCCTTTGTGCTTGGTTTCTGATCCCAGAGGCAGGCACTACAACGGAAGCTGCACTGTGAGAGGGGGCCTGGAAACCCAGAGCCATAGGCAGAGCCTAAACAGTGCTGTGACTCAAAATCACAACGGTCTTGTTTGTGAGCCGCAAACATGCTCGGCTGGTGAGTGTCGAGCTTCACAAGCTTGAGCGGGTCTGTGACAGCAAACCTGGAGATGCTACAAAGATGTGGAAGGGGGGTGGGTCTGGCCAGGGAGGTGCCAAAAGATATTTTCTTCATCCAAATGTGGCTCCTTTGCTGTCTATGTATCATAGAATCATAGAATATCAGGGTTGGAAGGGACCTCAGGAGGTCATCTAGTCCAACCCCCTGCTCAAAGCAGGACCAATCCCTAACTAAATCATCCCAGCCAGGGCTTGTCAAGCCGGGCCTTAAAAACCTCCAAGGAAGGAGACTCCACCACCTCCTTAGGTAACGCATTCCAGTGCTTCACCACCCTCCTAGTGAAATAGTGTTTCCTAATATCCAACCTGGACCTCCCCGACTGCAACTTGAGACCATTGCTCCTTGTTCTGTTATCTGCCACCACTGAGAACAGCCGAGCTCCATCCTCTTTGGAACTCCACTTCAGGTAATTGAAGGCTGCTATCAAATCCCCCCTCATTCTTCTCTTCTGGAGACTAAAATCCCAGTTCCCTCAGCCTCTCCTCATAAGTCATGTTCTCCAGACCCCTAATTATTTTTGTTGCCCTCAGCTGGACTCTTTCCAATTTTTCCACATCCTTCTTGTAGTGTGGGGCCCAAAACTGGACACAATATTCCAGATGAGGCCTCACTAATGTCAAATAAAGGGGAACGATCATGTTCCTCGACCTGCTGGCAATGCCCCTACTTATACAGCCCAAAATGCCATTAGGCTTCTTGGTAACAAGAGCACACTGTTTACTCATATCCACTGTGACCCCTAGGTCCTTTTCTACAGAACTGCTACCTAACCATTAGGTCCCTAGTCTGTAGAAGTGCATTGGATTCTTCCGTCCTAAGTGCAGGACTCTACACTTGTCCTTGTTGAAACTTATCAGGTGTTTTTTGGCCCAATCCTCTAATTTGTCTAGGTCTCTCTGTATCCGATCCCTACCCTCTAGTCCATCTACCACGCCTCCTAGTTTAGTGTCATCTGCAAACTTGCTGAGAGTGCAGTCCACACCATCCTCCAGATCATTAATAAAGATATTACACAAAACTGGCCCCAGGACCAACCCTTGGGGCACTCCCCTTGAAACCGGCTGCCAACTAGACCTGGAGCCATTGATCACTACCCGTTGAGCCCGACAATCTAGCCAGCTTTCTATCCACCTTACAGTCCATTCATCCAGCCCATACTTCTTTAACTTGGCGGAAAGAATACTGTGGGAGACCATATCAAAAGCTTTGCTAAAGTCAAGGAATAACACATCCACTGCTTTCCCCTCATCCACAGAGCCAGTTATCTCCTCATAGAAGGCAATTACGTTAGTCAGGCATGACTTCCCCTTGGTGAATCCATGCTGACTGTTCCTGATCATTTTCCTCTCCTCTAAGTGTTTCATAATTGATTCCTTGAGGACCTGCTCCATGATTTTTCCAGGGACTGAGGTGAGGCTGACTGGCCTGTAGTTCCCCGGATCATCCTTCTTCCCTTTTTTAAAGATGGGCACTACATTAGCCTTTTTCCAGTCATCTTTTTCCAGTATCCCGAAGTGCTCTCGTTCCAGAACTGATCCAGCCGGGCTTCCCTGAAGGAAATGTTTCTGGCACACACAGTGCCTGTTTGTGATCAGAGAGAGAGTTTGTATCTCCCTCAGAAAGTGCTCCCCAGAACAGTAGAGACAGGGAGTCCCTGTTCTAGTGGGTTTTGTCCCATCTCTCTCTCTCTCTCTCCTCGTGCATCCAACTCTATCTTTCCTTTGTAACTCACCCACACACATACGTGCCTCCCTCTTCCTGTCACTTCTAAGTCCCTAGCCATTACCAACTAGCAGCCTGCAGCTGTGGCAGCCTATAGTCTAGTCTACTTGCTTCTCTATATATCTTTTCTTATAAGTTTCTTATTTTCTTATGGGTTTGATTATTTCACCTGTAACACAAGGGACCTGCAGGCAACATCGTGTATGTTGAGATAAAGCAGGTAGCATATATGAAAAGGTGTGGGGAAAAGTGCAGCCAGAACCTCCTGTTGAAGTTGTGGAAGAGTAGGAATAGGGTCTGCAGCCTTGTGGATTGTAGATAGGCAGGTGCCAGGGTCTGTCTCATGCTGCAAAATGGGCAGGCATCTGGAATCGGGGGGAACTGTGCCATATACATGCCCGTGCTCATGGTCCATGAAGGAGCCACCAACCGATAGCCCTGGTGGGCAATGGGACCAGGGCAGAGTACTTTCTGGCCTACCAGGGTTCCTCACCCTCTAAAGCTGGTAGCATGTCCTCCCACTTGGTATCTGGGCATCTGAGGAAGTGAAGCATGTGGAGCATAAACATGTAAAGTTGTTCCCTTGGAGGAATTCAGAAATGAACCGGCTTAAGGGTGTGCAGCCTGCTCGGATCATGAAAAGGAGGGGATCGCGGGGACTCATGGGACAGGAGCCCAATCAAGAATTCCAGAGGTCCAGGGGTGAGGCGTTGATTGGGAGCACCCTCTTGTAGGACACGTTCAAGGAAAACCCGAGCAGTAGGGAATAAGGTGGACACACCTGCTGGAGTATGCACAGGGGGATCTGAAGTGTAAAGAGCCCAAGGTGAGCTCCAAGGTGAAATAGGCCAACATGGCCACTAAATGATGGGCTGAGAATTGGGCTGGCTGAATTCTGGAGGATGGAAACAAAATACATACATGCCGTCCAACCAGGAGTGGTGCAACCGATCAACCTCCAGCTGGATATAGGTAAAGGAGGAATTGTCATCCAGGTGTTGGTTGCCCCAGACATCCACCAGAGAGTGATGATTGATGATCTCTCTGAGGTGGCCTGCAGCAGACTGGCTGCTCTAGATCCCTGAGCAATTCTGATCCTCAAAGATGATATTAAAATCACCACCCAGAACCAGGCACTAGTGAGGATCCAATGTGCCGAGGACGGTAGACGCCTGTTAATAGAAACACACACGCTCCGAATCTGTATTCAGTGGGTAGACATTGAACAGATTCAATGTCAGCCCCTCCACAGAGGCCTGGAGGTGCAGCAGGCGATCTGGCATGAACTCAGCAACTCCCAGCATCTCAGGCTCTAGGTCAGGGGAGAACAGGATGGCCATCCCAGCCGAATGAGCACTGAGGTGTTTATAAAATACCCGATCCCCCAACTCCAGCTTCAAACTAGTCTCAGCAGCTGGATCCATGTGGGTTTCCTGGAGGCAAACCACAAACTAAACAAGGTCACAAAGGAAGGAGAGCACCTGGCAACTGTGGAGACCCACCCTAGAGCGTCTGGTGTTCATGTTGAAAAGATGGTTGGCTTCATTCTGAGGGCTGAGGAGGATCCTTGCGGGCAGGAGGATCCCAAATCGGCCTCGCAACAATTGCTGAGCAACCTGAAAGGCTTGTGACAGAAGTTGCAGGACCACCAGTAGACCAGGATATCCTGCCTCCCGGTTCCCTTCCACTCCTCCATAACAGCCCTTGTGGCTAATAGGACAAGGTGGAAGTCTCCCCAACGCTGGAGAGGGAGCTGCACCTTATCCTTGAAATGACAGGTGTCCAGCAGAAAACGGTGAAGCTCATCCTGCAGCACAGTGGGGGATGGGGCAGTGGATCCATGATGATCCTCTGGCTGGGCCCCTGTTATGACCCTGTGGCCCACGGATATGAGCAAAGAGGGAGAAGACCACTGGTGCTGTACCGATGGTGCTGTGCAACCCGCATATATCTCCAGAAAGGATAAGGGAGGTGTAGGATAGAGAGCAGCCCCTAAAGCATGAGGAAGGGGAGACCAAAAAAAAACAACAACCCTGAGGTTCACCCAAGGACGGGGGAAATGAGACAATGCTTGGCTACAGCAGTATGAAATAATGAGAGGACAAAAATGAGTAGAGCTTCACTCTCCTCTCCCTCCACAGATCCTGCCTCCGCTCTGTGACCACGGCTAAGGATCAGGGCAACCTGAGCTGAGGGATTCTTCTTCTGCTCCATACGGGGTCATCTGGTCTCTTCCCCTCCCCAGGCGACTCTTTCTGGGACTGGAGGAATGAACTCCTGCAAGCTGAAGCGGAGGCAACCTGGGCTCAGGGCTTCTGCTCCCTTCTGCCAAGCTGCTTCACAGGAATCATATGGTGATTGCCATGTTCTGTTCATCCCCTCTGAAGCACCTGGCACTGGGCACTGTCAGAAGACAGGCAAATGGGCTACATGGACCATTGGTTTTACCCAGTATGGCCGTTCTGATTTTCTTATTTAGACCCCAGATGTATCTGCCTCCCCTCCCAGAGCTGAGATAGATCCCAAAAGTCCTGACGGGGTCTCTATCTCCACAGAGCTAGTAACAAATTGAGAATAAACACAAACAAGGGCCCCTTAAGTGACTTGCCATAAGATGTGAGAACATATTAGTTTTAGAGATTACTGGGTCACAGCTGACAAGGGGAGGGTAAGACAGGAGCAAGTGACAGGGGCAGGGCCTTGGGGAGAAGACACACAGCAGGGTCGAGGCTTGAAAGAAGAGATGGGGCAAGATTGTAATTTCAGTACTCCAGTTATCAGCAATTAGAAAAGTGGCAACCCAGTGTAGTGTACATAGACTGACTCCCTAGTGCATCACATTGACACAGCACAGTAAGGACAGGAAAGGGTTTAATCTCAGTGTGATTGTCCAGTAAGTGATTCAGGGAAGAGGCCCCAGCACCATGCACCAGCCAGATCTGCACAGAGCTCAATCTGAGAGCCAGAGCACAAGGAGAAAAAAAATTAGTTCACTTTATGAGTAAAGAGCTGGAGCAGCCTTCCCCAGATCTGTTTGGTCCTCACCCCATAGATGATGGGGTGGAGCATGGGGGGCATCAGCAGGTACATACTGCCAATGAGAACGCGCAAATGCAGTGGCACATTCTGGCCAAATCGCTGCGTGAGAGACGAGAAGAAATCTGGGATGTACAAAACCAAGATGGCACAAAGATGAGAGATGCAGGTCCCAAAAGTTTTCAGCCGGGCATCCTTCGTGGGGAGGCGGAAGATGGCCCTGAGGATCAGAGTATAGGACACGGCGATAAAAAACACATCCATTCCAATCAAACAAAAAAGATTAAAGAGGCCATAGTAACTACTGATGCGGATGTCAGCGCAGGCCAAATTCACCACAGCTATATGCCCACAATAGAAGTGGGGGATGATGTTGGTTCTACAATACGGCCACCGCCTCGCCAGAAAGGGATAGGGTAATGTGAGTATGCCACTGCGCAGCAGCACAGCCAGGCCTATCTTGGCCACAACAGAGTTTGTCAAGGTCGCGGAATACCTCAGAGGATTGCAGATGGCCACGTAGCGATCAAAAGCCATGGCCACGAGGATTCCAGACTCCATCGTTGAGAAGGAATAAATAAAGTACATCTGGGTGAGGCAGGCACTGAAACTGATCTCCCTGGAATTGAACCAGAAGATGCTCAGCATTTTTGGTAGGGTGGATGTGCACACGACCACGTCGGTGATGGCCAGCATACAGAGGAAATAGAACATGGCTCCCTGGAGGCTCGGCTCCATCTTCACAATGAGCAAGATGGTGAAGTTCCCCAACACGGCTATGGCATACATAGCACAGAAAGGAATAGAGATCCAGATATGGGCTGCCTCTAGGCCAGGAATACCAAGTAGGATGAAGGTGGAGGGGTTGCTGAAGTTGGTTGTGTTAGAATCTGACATGGATTAGGGGAGGTGGTGTCCAACTCTGAGGCATAATGGTGTCTTCTGCATGTATCGTACGTTCCCCTGACTTACTGTGTGTTCCCAGGATCTCGGGTGATGGTCGCAGTTGAAATGCCTGAATGGAGACACAATATTAAATGAGACATTACATGCATTAGTGGAGACTGTTCTCATGGGAGAAGGAGTCTGATCACTCTTCACACACTGAAAAAATTCTTTTTCATAAATCAGAGACAAAAAACTGTGAACAACAACCCTACTAAATCCAATTCCATATTTTGTGGTGCTCTCTGTGTTAATAATTCCTACATATTGTGGTGGGGGAACCTTCAGAGGCCCCAGCAGGAGACACAAGTGTGGATACTGGTTATCCATCATTATTCCTTAATGCAATGATAGCGAGGATAGGGAGTCTATATTGAAGGGAGTTCCCCATTCTTCCAGTTGCTTGAAATCTGAGAGTGGAAAAAAACCAAACTTTTAGGAAGATGTGTGGTGGGAGAAACATCCCAACTAGAACATACCTCAGGGAAAAGATCTGTGTGCCATTGATAGCAGCTGAAGAGAAACACCTGCTCATTTGCAGCAGTAGACAAAACAAAAGCAATGTTCAGATCACTAAGATATGGGATGGAGAATAACAAGTTCAGCATATGTGTTCAGTTTTGGTCACCGAGTATCTATTAAGGATATAGCACATATAAAAGGAATTTCCAAGACAGGCTCTGAGAATGGGGGAGGCTGCCATATGCAAACATAAAGAAAAGTCTGGGACTCTTTAGTTTACACAAGAGACAAAGAAGGGAGCATATGATATAGGAGAGGAAAATAAAAAATGAAACTGAATTACATTCAAATGGTCAGTTCCCAACAAATACTATCTATAGACACTTAGAACTCCAAGAGGACTAATTCCCCAAAGCTGAGGAAAATTGTCAGCAAAACTGATTGTGAGAAAAAATGTGAACAGAAAAATATTAATGAAAATTGGTAATAACAGTTTATTAGATAGTGGAAAAATCATGATTCCATAGTTAACAAAGTGAACAACTTTGGGTAAAAACCCATTTCTGTGGCAAAATGAAGGCAGAAATTGGGGCAGGGAAGCAATATGCAAAAAATAGGAAAAATGGATAATAGATAGCCAAGAATAGAAATCCGAAGTTATGAAAGTTGATAAGGGAAGTTAAGACATCAGGGAAAACTCCATGTTTGGCAGGGCTACGGATCAAAAAAGGGAGGTTATTAAGTATGTTAACAAGAAGAGAAATCCTAGAAAAGTTTTATGTCAATTCCTGTGTAAAATGTAACATATTAAAAAATAAAGGAAAAGGTTTTTTTGATATAATAATTGAAAAGGTTAAGAAACAATGGGAAAGCTGGTATGGGATTAGTTCAAAAAAAGTCTAGAAGGGTAAGTTATGCCTGTCACCAAAAAGGTTTATGCAAAAGAGGCCTTGTCAAATAAACCTGATTTCATCCTTTTATGAGAGTACACATTGGTTGATAAAGGGTATACATTGGTTGATCAAGGGAACCACGCAGATGCAGCACACCTTGATTTCTCAGAGGCATGTGATTCAGTAGTGGAAAATACTGAGTTAAAAAATTAAGACCCTAAAATATCAGTAGGGAGCATGTAAAATGGACTGGAAACTGGCTAACTGATGGATCTCAGAAAGCTGTAGTAATAGTCCTTCGTCAGTAAGTGGGGCTGTTTGTCGTGGTGTTCTATTGGGATAAGTTCTATGCCTGATGCTATTCAATATTTTAATCAATGATCTGAAAGAAAATAGAAAATCACTGCAGAGAAAATTTGCAGATGACCCAAAGATTGGCAGAGTGGATATAATGAGGAGCCCAGGGCAGGCATACCAACTGATATGGAGCATTGGTAAGAGGGACCCCCGCAAACAAACTCTTTTAATACAGTGAAATGCAAAATTATCCTCTCGGAAAAGGGAATGCAGGCAGGACCCACAGACTACAGCACTGTAGTATGGAATGCAAGGACACTGGAAAGGATTTAGGGGTCATTGTGGACAACCAACTCATCGTGAGCTGCCAGTGCGACGGTGTAGCATAAAGGGATGATGTGGTCCTCGGTTGGATAAACAGGGGAGGTGAGTTGCAGGAGGGGAAGGATTTTACCCCTGCACATGGCATTGGTGAAACAAACTGCATTCAGTTCTGGGGTGCACATTTGACAAAAAAGATGTTGAAAGAGGGGGCAGAAAAGGTCCACAAAAGAGCCACTTTGGGTAAAGTGGAGAGGAGACAGAAAAGAAAAAAAAAATTATTGGCGGATTGAGAAAAAGACACACCTTAGATTTGAAGGTGTATATCACTTTAACTTCTCAAAAAGATGTTCAAGTGGAGAGTTTCATGGGGAGAGAACCATGGGTAATAATGGGCTCTGTAATCTACAAGAGAAAGGCAAGATCAAAGGGCTGGAAGTTGAAGCCAGTCAAATTCCAGCTAGAAATTAGGGGGAAATATTTAGCTCTGAGGGTGATTAAGCATTGGGACACACTGAGAAGGGAAGTGTTGGATTCTCCAATTCCCCATGTTGGGAGATCCAGATTTTTTCTGGAAGATCTGCTTGATGGGTTGTTTACACTTAAAATGCTACAGCATTACTGCCATAGCGCTTCAATATAGAAACTACTTACACAGATGGAAGGGATTCTCCCCTCAGCATAGCTAATCCCCGAGAGGTGGTAGAGAACTGGTTGAGAATTTGAAAGTGGAAGGCAGTTTGGGGGAAAGTGATCATGAAATGATAGAGTTCATTATTGTAAGCAATGGTAGGAGGGAAAACAGCAAAATAAAGACAATGGATTTCAAAAAGGCAGATTTTAGCAAAATCAGGAAGCTGATAGGTAAGATCTCATGGGAAGCAAATCTAAGGGGAAAATAATAGAAGATAGCTGGCAGTTTTTCAGAGACATTATTAAGGGCACAGCAGCAATCTATCCCACTGCGTAGGAAAGATAGGAAGCATGGCAAGAGACAATGACTTAACCAGGAGATCTTGAATGATCTACAAACAAAAAAGGACCGAGCTGAATTGTTTTTAAAGTTTCAGGCATAACAGTTCAGCTGACTTTTCGAATGAAGCTTGGAGAAAGTATGTGTTACTCAGGTTGAAATATTGTTCTAGTGAGGAGCCCTAGTATCTCTAATCTTTCCAGCAGATAAAAGTCAGGTAACAGCCCTTCCCCCTGCTCCATTAACAGACAGAGGCCTGAAATGCAAGAGGAGAGGGTGACAACAGCTATGTCTGGTGCAAGGGATAGCTCAGTGGTTTGAACATTGACCTGCTAAACCTAGGGTTGTGAGTTCAAGTCTTGAAGGGGCCATTTGGGGGTTTGCCCCTCCTTTGAGCAGGGGTATGCACTAGATATCTGCTGAGGTCCTTTCTAACCCTGATATTCTATAAGCACACAGCTGGCTCCTGATGTTGTTGCTCAAAGGGGAGTTTTGCCTCACTGGAGCCTGAGTGAAGTACAGGCCTTGATCTAAGAATTTGCCCTTGTATTGCACATCTACTAACATCTTTCATCCTGAAGGATTCACTGTGCAACTGAAATGCACCATCCTGGGGCTGGAGGCCATCAGGCAGGATGAGCAGCGATGCACAGAAATCAGTGATATTTTGACCAGTGATTCTTTGGCAAACTCATCAATTATGGCAAGAGCCCTGGGATGTGTCATGGCTGTGCAGAGGAGAAAGGACCACAGACTTACTCTCTATCCCTCCACACCCACGTTACACAGGGTTTGAGATCAGGTGAGCTCCTCAGCAAGAGATGGGTACCTGTAAATTCTGAGACGGAAGTGTCCTCCCTGGGAATCCCCCTCAGGTAGCCGTGTCCCACACCTCTCTCACCCCAGCATCTGCAGCAGCATCCCACACCAAGAGCCAACACAGGGGTGTGCACAGTTTATAATATAGCTCTCTGTATTCCCAGTGGGGTTCGCACAACCCCTAAAGGAGAAGAGAACATCTGAATGTAAACAGGCTGGAGAAAAGCATGTCTCCACTTCTGTGCTAATTATCCAGCTTTAGCAGTAAACAGGAATTAAGGGACCTTCCCAAAGGGAGAGGAGAACTCCTGGTCTCTGTGCTGAGTAACGGAGGAATTGGCTGTTTTGCGTATTTGTGAATATTTGTAAAATAGAGTTGATTATCAAGAAAATAAGGGATAATGTCTGGCTCTCCATAGGCTCTGGTACCCTGTAAATGCCTGGGATGGATGGATGGATAGATAGGAGCAGGCAGATCTGGAGAAAGATGACTGAGGGGAAACATGAGCACTTTCTAAGACCATATGGGGCTGTCGCTGTGAGATCAGAGATCAATACATCTCTCTATCATCATACTGTGAAACACAGTTCATTGAAGGATTTTCAAAACGGAACAGACTTAGGCTATGTCCACACTTGCAGATGTAACGATCCGGGAGTTAACCCCCCTCAGAGAGCGCTGCAGGGACAGGGCTGCTGTGTGTTCACACTGTGAGCTGCCAGTGCAATGGCATGGCCACACTTGCGACACTTGCAGCGGCATTCAGAGAGGTTCACTCTGTGCAGGTATCTCAAAGAGCATCTCCCTCCCCTTCAGCCTCCAAGGTTTGTGGGAAGAGGGCTTGGGGTCACGGGACAACCTGGGTCCTGTCCCAATGCCGCGTCATATATCGGTTCGCATCCCAGCACTCCTTTTCCTTCCATCCGTATTTGGCGCCATCTTTCAAAAGTTTTTGTATTGCACGCACCGTCCATGTTTTCAGTCTTCGGGAACAGATCCTGAACTGTTGATGAATATGCTGATGGGTCTCACTAACACTTCACGGATCATAGAATCATAGAATATCAGAGTTGGAAGGGACCTCAAGAGGTCATCTAGTCCAACCCCCTGCTCAAAGCAGGACCAATTCCCAGCTAAATCATCCCAGCCAGGGCTTTGTCAAGCCAGGCCTTACAAACCTCCAAGGAAGTAGACTCCACCACCTCCCTAAGTAACGCATTCCAGTGTTTCACCACCCTCCTAGTGAAATAGTTTTTCCTGATATCCAACCTGGACCTCCCCCACTGCAACTTGAGACCATTGCTCCTTGTTCTGTCATCTGCCACCACTGAGAACAGCCGAGCTCCATCCTCTTTGGAACCCCCCTTCAGGTAGTTGAAGGCTGCTATCAACTCCCCCATCATTCTTCTCTTCTGGAGACTAAACAATCCCAGTTCCCTCAGCCTCTCCTCATAAGTCATGTGCTCCAGACCCCTAATCATTTTTGTTGCCCTCCACTGGACTCTTTCCAATTTTTCCACATCCTTCTTGTAGTGTGGGGCCAAAAACTGGACACTGTACTCCAGATGAGGCCTCACAAATGCCAAAGAGAAGGGAATGATCACGTCCCTCCATCTGCTGGCAAGTTCCTACTTATACAGACTAAAATGACATGAGCCTTCTTGGCAACAAGAGCACACTGTTGACTCATAGCCAGCTTCTCATCCACTGTAACCCCTAGGTCCTTTTCTGCAGAACTGCTGCCTAGCCATTCGGTCCCTAGTCTGTAGCAGTACATGAGATGCTTCCATCCTAAGTTCAGGACTCTGCACTTCTCCTTGTTGAACCTCATCAGATTACTTTTGGCTCAATCCTCTAAATTTGTCTAGCTCCCTCTGTATGCTATCCCTACCCTCCAGCTTATCTACCAGTCCTCCCAGTTTAGTGCCATCTGCAAACTTGCAGAGGGTGCAATCCACACCATCCTCCAGATATTTAATGAAGACTATATGACCATGCAAGTCTGGGATGATGATCAGTGGCTGCAGAACTTTTGTATGAAAAAAAGCACTTGCATGGGACTGTGATGAGCTGGCCCCCACCCTGTGGTGCAAGCACATGAGAATGAGAGCTGCCTTGATGATGGAGAAGCGCATGGTGATTGAACTGTGGAAGCTGGCTACTCCAGAGAGCTACCGATCGGTAGCTATCCAATTCGGAGTGTAGAAGTCAATTGTTGGATTCATTTTGATGAAAGTTTGCAGAGACATTAATCCCATCCTGCTCAGAAAAAAAAACCTTGACTGTGGGCAACGTGTGTGACATTGTGAATGGCTTTGCTCAGATGGGTTCCATAACTGTGGACAGACGATAGATGGCACACATATTGCAATTCTGACACCAGACCATCTAGCCTGAGTACATTAATAGGAAGGGGTATTTCTCGATGTTTCTCCAGGCGCTTATGGATCAACGTGGGTGTTTCATGTACATTAACGCAGGCTGGTCCAGAAAGATGCACGACACACAAATCTTTCGGAACACAGGCCTGTTCAGGAAGCTGCAAGCTGAGCCTTTTCTCCCGGAGAAGAAGATCACTGTAGGGGAAGTCGAAATGCCCATTGTGATCCTGGGAGACCCCACGGAGCCCTTGATGCCGTGGCTCATGAAGCCAAACATGGGGAGCTGAAAACCAGTCATGTTTGGTGCCATGCGCGGGAGTGCAGTGGTCCCACTGCTATTAGGTGTCTGTGATTGCTCCATATGATGCACTCACTAGCAGTGCCTGTTGCTATGCTTGTTTTCAATTAATGCAATAAAGAAGGCTTTCAAACAAAAAAATGCATTTCATAGATTCATAGATTCTAGGACTGGAAGGGACCTCGAGAGGTCGAGTCCAGTCCCCTGCCCGCATGGCAGAACCAAATACTGTCTAGACCATCCCTGATAGACATTTATCTAACCTACTCTTAAATATCTCCAGAGATGGAGATTCCACAACCTCCCTAGGCAATTTATTCCAGTGTTTAACCACCCTGACAGTTAGGAACTTTTTCCTAATGTCCAACCTAGACCTCCCTTGTTGCAGTTTAAACCCATTGCTTCTGGTTCTATCCTTAGAGGCTAAGGTGAACAAGTTTTCTCCCTCCTCCTTATGACACCCTTTTAAATACCTGAAAACTGCTATCATGCCCCCTCTCAGTCTTCTCTTTACCAAACTAAACAAACCCAATTCTTTCAGCCTTCCTTCATAGGTCATGTTCTCAAGACCTTTAATCATTCTTGTTGCTCTTCTTTGGACCCTTTCCAATTTCTCCACATCTTTTTAAAAATTTATTAATATTTAAAAAAATTTGGAGACACACATGGGATGACACATCTGTGCAGTGTGGGGGAAGGGTGGAGGGAGGTGGTGTGGAGGGGTCTGGATGATTACAGATTTGTGTATATACAGGTGTCATATGCAGCCTTGCTGTCTGGAGTGCCGGGCAATGGGCGCTGCCCTTTATACAGGCTGAACTGCTGCTCTTCAGAAGTTAATATGCGTCTCCTTGTATACGTTCCAACTCTGGGGCTGGAGCTACAGGAGCCAACTTTCCAGTGTGCCTGGGTTGCTCACTGCTCAACCTTTGGTTCTGCTGCAGGCCCTGCCCCCACTCCACCCCTTCTGCCCCCTCCCCTGAGCTTGCCATGCCCTTGCTCCTCTCCCTCTCTCCCAGAGCTTCCTGCATGCCACGAAACAGCTGATCGGGCAGTGCGGGGAGGGAGCGGGAGGAGCCGATCGGTGGGGCTGCCAGTGGGCAGGAGGCACTGGGAGCTGCTGACGTATTACTGTGGCTCTTTGGCAAAGTACATGGGTAAATTCTGGCTTCTTCTCAGGCTCAGATTTGCCACCCCTGACATAGGGGCACAAGGAAAAGTGTTTTGGGAGAAGGACAGCAAGGGGGTGCCGGCGTGGAGCTGCTCCATATACAGTGATAGAGGAACCTGAATCGAGTCTGCTCAGCCCTCACTAATGTTTAGGAGCCACTCCATGGTTTCTTGCCATCAATTTGCGCTCTCCTGACACGTACCCTCCTTTCACTGTCCCGGTCACTTGTGAATTTTTTGATTTTCAGCAAGGACTTCTGCATAAGTTCATGCAGAAGGTCCTCTTTGCTTTTCTGAGGTCACTGATGTTCGGCCAGCAAAAATGAGGAGGACTGTGATACTCAGGTTGCATTTATGAAACCAAAATGCAACATTTTACAGAGGCACCATTGTTAACACTAGGCAAAGCAATGATACAGCTGATCACAAAGACAAGCACAATTCACTTATCTAGCACAAACACCAACTACCTGTCCCAAGGTGAGGCCAACTAAAACATGGGACTTTTGATCTCATCAGGGCTCATGGAGGCATAGAGCAACATGTCCAGAGGAGACTAAGGATAGAACAAGCAGCAATGGGCTTAAACTGCAGCAAGGGAGGTCTAGGTTGGACATTAGGAAAAAGTTCCTAACTGTCAGGGTCGTTAAACACTGGAATAAATTGCCTAGGGAGGTTGTGGAATCTCCATCTCTGGAGATATTTAAGAGTAGGTTAGATAAATGTCTATTAGGGATGGTCTAGACAGTATTTGGTCCTGCCATGCGGGCAGTGGACTGGACTCGATGACCTCTCCAGTCCTAGAATTTATGACACTATGATGGAATGTCTCAGTGGTCGCAGATGGCCACATAGAGATCCAAAGCCATGGGTACAATGCTCCCAGACTCTATCTCTAAGAAGCTGAGAATGAAGTACATCTGGGTGAGGCAGGCACTGAAATAGATCTCCCTGGAATTGAAACAGAAGATGATCAGCATTTTGGGCAGGGCTGACGTGGACAGGTCCAGGTCGGTGATGGCCAGCATGCAGAGGAAATAGTACATGGACTCATGGAGGCTCAACTCCATCTTCACGATGAACAGGATGGTGACGTTCCCCAAGATGGCTGTAACATACATCGTGCAGAAGGGGATGTAGATCCAGACATGGGCTGCCTCCAGCCCAGGAATGCCCAGCAGGATGAAGGTGGAGGGGGTTGGTTAAGTCAGCTGTGTGGGAATCTGACACGGAGTAGGGGAGAAGATATCCAATTCTGAGGCACAACAATGTTTCCTGCATGTACTGTACGTCCACCCGGCTTCCTGTATGTGCCCGGGCTCCAGGGTGATGGTCACAGTGCAAATGCCTGGATGGAGGGAAAATGTTAATGAGAGACACTACATGTACTACTGGAGGCCGTTCCAATGGGTGAAGCTGATTGGTTGCTCTTCACACACTGAAAAATGACGACATTTTTATTATTCAGATATATGAATTATGAACACATTACCCTAAAATACCAATTTAATATTTTATGGTGTTCCCTTCCTCAATAATTCCTATTCATCGTGGTGTGGGAAACCTTAATAGGCACCAGCAGGAAACACGAGTGTGGATACTGGTTATCCATCATTGTTCCTCAATGCAATAAAACCCAGACTAGGGAGTGCATGCTGAGGGAGTTCTCCATTCACCCGATTGCTCGAAGTCTGAGAGTGGAAAAAAAAAAAAAACACCCCAAAGCTTTGATAAACATGTACCAGAGAGAAACATCCCAACTAGAACACACTCAGGGGAAAGACCTGGGCATCATTGATTGCAGCTTGAGGGAAACATCTGCTCATTTGCAGCAGTGGCCAAAACAAAGACAATGATCAGATGCCTAACGAATGGGATGGAGAATACTCTGCTCTGGACATGTGCTCAGTTTCAGACACCCAGTCTCTACAAAGGATATAAGAGATAGAAAGGAGGTTTCTGAGACAGGCTCTGAGAATGGGGGAGGCTTTCATATGCAGACTGAAAAGTCTGGGACTGTTTAGAACAAACAAAGGGGGGACCTTATGATAGAGGAGAGGAAAATAATGTTTGGAATAGATTACATTCAAATGGACAAATAGAGAACAGTTCCAAACCAATAATATCTATGGCAGGGGTAGGCAACCTCTGGCACTCGTGCCAAAGGTGACACACAAGCTGATTTGCAGCGGCACTCACACTGCCCAGGTCCTGGCCGCCAGTCCAGGGGGCTCTGCATTTAAATTTAATTTTAAATGAAGCTTCTTAAACATTTTAAAAACGTTATTTACTTTACATAAAACAATAGTTTAGTTATATATTATAGACTTAAAGAAAGAGACCTTCTAAAAACATTAAAATGTATTACTGGCATGTGAAACCTTAAATTAGACTGAATAAATGAAGACCGGGCACACCACTTCTGAAAGGTTGCCGACCCCTGGTCTATGGACACTTCGTGCTTCAAAAGAGCTAATTCTCCTAAACTGAAGCAAATTATCAGCAAAACTGATGGGGAGAAAAAAATTTCGAGAGAGAAATGTGAATGAGAATTGGGTGTTCTCGTTATGAAGAGTTTATTAGACAGCTAAGAAGCCATGATTCTGCAGTCAAGAGCATAGACAACTTTGGCTAAAAACCCTGTTCAGTTCCAAAATGAATTCAGCACTTAGGGGGAAAAATATATATGACAAAAGATATAGTGTCAAAGCTCCAACTTTGTCTCAGCGGGTCCTGCGCTTCCCGGCAGATTAAACTAGCCTCAGAGGCTCACTGTGACCCTTTACATGCCCCTCTCTCTATAGAGGCAAGGGTCACAGCCTACTGAGCTATTTTCATCATAAGCCAGCAAGGGAGGTGGGAAGAAGCAACCTGTCCTCGGAAAGTCTTTGTTGACTCACAGTCTCTGTGATTAATCGGGGGCAGGTGGGGGGGGGGAGCTCGGGTCCGCCCTGTACTCCGGGCTCTAGCCCAGGGACCCTAATATAAGCAATTATTGGTAACTAACTTTTTTTTGAAACAGGACGAGTACAATTCTCTGGGCCACTTCCCCACAGCATCCCCCCCAATTTCTCAGCATTTTCATTACTCTTACTACAGGACCTCCTCCCCTGTGCCTCATAGGGTTTGTACTGGCCAGCTTCCCCAGCACTTCGGCTTCCTCCTACAGCTCCTGACAGGTGCCTCTAACTGACTAACTGGGAAGCTTTTAACTAGTCCCAGCCAGCCCTTGATTGGCTTCAGGTGTCCCAATCAACCTATCTGTCTCCACTACTTAGTAGAAGGATCTTATTTGGCCCCAGGTGACTTGATTAACCTGGAGCATCTGCCATTGGTTACCATGGTAAGAGGGATTTGTTTAGCCTGGGACTAACATACCTGTTTCTCACTGCTTTCCTATAACAATCTGGCCTTGCCCCGTCAAAATATAGATATAGATATAGATATAGAGAGAGAGAGAGAGAGAGAGACAGACACACATACAGACACACACTGACTCTAATCTTGTGGAGAAAGGCAGAGTAAGACAAAATGGCTGGAATATTAAGCCAGACACATAACAGCTGGAAATAAGGGCCAAATTTTTAGCCCTGGGGGTGATTAACATATGGCACACACTGCAAATGGAAGTGATAGATTCTCCAGCTCTTCATGTCTGTAGATCCAGACTGGACATTTTTTCTGAAAGATCTCCTTGAGGACTTGTCTACACTTAAAATTGCTACAGTGGCACCACCTTAGTGCTTCAATGTAGACACTACTTGCACCCATGGCAGGGGTTTTTGCATCGGCGTAGGTAATCCACCTCCCCAAGAGGTGGTAGCTAAGTGGATAGAAAAATTCTTCCATTGACCCCATGCAACTATGTCAGGGTTAGGTTGATATAGCTACATCTGTCAGGAGTGTGGAGTTTTTTACTTTCCAAAAAAAAAAAAAAAGCAAATACAATTTCCAGATGCATTAGCAGAGGCATAGCATGCAAGTCAAAGGAGGTGGTCCTGATTAGGCCTCAGCCGGTGTATTGTGTCTAATTTTGGTTACCAATGTGTAGGAAGGATGAAGAGAAACTGGAAATGACCAAAGGCAAGCGACAAAAATGATGTAAGTGATAGAATTCAAGCCATATGAGCAAAGGCTCAAGGAACTGGGTATGTTTAGTTTGGAAAAGAGGAGATTAAGGGGGACATGGCAGCCATCTTCAAATACTTGAAAGGCTGCCATAAAAAAGATAGAGAAAAGTTGTTCTCTCTTACCATTGAGGGCAGGACAAGAGGCAGTGGGTTCAAACTTCAGCATAGCAGATTTAGATTAAATCTCAGGATAAACTGCGCAACAGTAAGAACAGGAGGACAATAGAACAGACACCTCAGAAAATCATGGAGGCTCCTTTACTGCAGGTTTTCTAAAGGAGGCTGGCAGTCATCTGAACTGCATGGCTTAGACATAACAAATACTGAATCTTGGCAGTGGATTAGATTAGCTAACTCTCGCGGTTCCTTCTCACCCTGTGGCTCTATGATTCTATGATATAAAACTCCAGCATAGACCAGGCGTTAGTCAATCACAAGTCATAGGGCTCAATACAGGGGTACCTGGATGAAATTTAATAGCCTTTGTCATACAGGAATTCAGACTGGATGACCTAATGTTTCCTTCCATCCTTATACCCTATGAACCTATCAATAAAGAAAGTAGAGCATGCATTTATATTTACTCTGTCTTACAATACACGGACAAAGGAACATTGAATTCCATTGAAAGTCTGAACATATAATACTGAGAAAGGAAAATTGTTCATATAATCCATATTTGGCCTGTGAAACTCCTTACCACAGACGTTACTGGAGCAAAGAGTTTAGTTGAATGGGATTCACAAATGGATGGGCCATTGTAGGTAGTGCTAGGGGCACCACTGTTAGTTAAGACTGTCTGACACCTTCAATTAGGAGACTTCATTTTCAGTTGCTTATACGTGTAACCCTTCTGCCCATCTAAGTTGGCAGCAACAAGGGCCGGGTTCTGTATCTAGGGGTTCCGTTTCAATAACACAATGCAAAACCGGCTCGAGCCCCCACCCAGTAACCTGGGACAATTACATACCATCCCCTGGGTGCCTCTAAGAGGCAATACTTCCCCTCTTGCAAGCACAGAGTCTGATTGTAGCAGAAAATGTTTAATAACATGAGGTAAATGACATCAGCATTAAATTGAAAAAACACCACAAACAGGATTCATAAAACAAACCATGAGCAAAAAAACTCACCCCAGCAAATTGAGCTATGTCCTTTCCCTTTGGCTCTTGAATCCAGCAACCCAAAGATCACCCAGAGTCCCCAAAGTCCAACACCCCCAAAGTCTATTGGGTCCAGCAACCACCCAAAGTCCCAAAAGTCCAACAAACCCCAAAGTCTCTGTCCCTGGTCAGTGCAGCCCAAGAGTAAAAGGGGGGGCATGCAGGGTGTTAAGGGGCACCTTACATGATCCAAGGCCAGCCGGCCGTCTCTCCATGGGGTTCCACCACAGCCTTCACCACGAGCCAGTCCACTTCCTGCCATCCCACGAACTGCTCCGCTCTACGAGCTGCTCCGCTCACCAACCTGTGAGCCGCTCCAGCCGTCCCCACAAACAGCTCCACTCACCGTTTCTTGGGCTGCTCCAACCGTCCCCACAAGGCTCCATGCCGCTCGCTGTTCCTCCAGTCATCTCCACAAATTGCTCCACCAGCTGCTTAGCAATATAGCTTCAGTGTCCCCCACTAGTTAACACAGCACTCAGTGATCTCACCTCTTAATAACTTTAGCTCTTTTGTGATTTCATCTCTTAGCAATTTCAGCTCATAGTAGGGAAGCCCCAGTGCTAGTGCACCATTGGCCCAAAGTGAATTCAGCTCAGCAGTCTGTAACTAGACTCCTAATAGAATCAAGGTTAGCTCTGACATTCAAGAGTGGAGAGAGAAAGTAGTGCAATTTGGTGTTTCAAGCCCTCAGAGGGGACCCATGCCATCAGATTCAAATACCTATCCCCATCCTCTCTCAATTCACTGGGTTGTGTAACCCATGCCCCTTGTCAAGCAAGTGCTACTTAGGTAATGGTGAAGGACTCACTCAGTCCTTCAGTCATACAACAGTTCCACTGGCCTTGATTCACAGAATCAGGGTAACAAAACTTTATTCTTCCTGCCCCAATAACAGAGAAACAGGATCCCACACCAGCCAAAGTAACCACTTTCAGTTGTTGTTGTTTCATGCCAGGCGAGTGTGTGTGCCTCTGCAAACAAGATCAGCCCCTGGGGTTATTTTCCACACTCACCATAATTCACCACCAGATGTCAGGGTAGAACTCATCCTGATTCTACTTACATCCGTTTGCCAAACTTTAAACATTTGGACTGAAATTTCACTTGCTGGGTGTCTGCTTCCGACTGAATTGTTCTTTGAGTATCCATCATAACATTTGAGCTGACTTCTCAAATGGAGCTAGGAGAAAAGATGTGTTACCCATGTTGAAAAATTCTTATAATTGTTCAAGTGAGGAGCCCAAGCACCTCCATGGAGATAAAAGTCAGGTATCAGCCCCTGCTCCTCTGTTAACAACCAGAGCCCTGAAATGCAAGAGGAGGAGGTGACAGTGTCGCTGCATTACCACACAGCTGGATCCTGAGGTCTTTACTCAGTTCTTACTCCAAAGAGTGTTTGCCTCAATGGGGCCTGGGTAAACTACGGGCCAGGGCCTCAGAATTTGGCCTTGTATTTTACATCTACCAACAGCCTTTCATCCTGAAGGATCCACTGTGCCAGTGAAATGCAGCCACCTTGGAGCTGGAGGCCATCAGCCCTGGAGGGCACAGCAAAGATAGACATTTAAACCAATGATACTGAAGCAAACTCATCCCGTGTGGCAAGTGCCCTTGGACGTTTAATGGCTGTGCAGAGTGGAAAGGACCACACACCTAATATCTATCCTATCACATCCACGTTGCACTGGGTTTGTTAAGCAGGTGAGATCTACAGCAAGAGATGGGTAAATCTGAATTCTTAGATGGAGGTGTCTTCTCTGGGAATCCCCCTTAGGTAGCCGTATCCCAAGCTTACCCCAACATCTGCAGCAGCATCCCATGTCAAGAGCTGACACGGGGGTGTGCACCTTTTATAATATAGCTCTGTGCAATCCCAGAAGGGTTCACTCAGCTTCTAGCAGATAAGTGAGCAACCGAATATAAACAGGTTGGAGACCAGCCTGTCTGGGCTTCTGTGTTCTTTGTCCAGCTTTAGGAGTAAACAGTAATTAAGGGACCTTCCCAAAGGGAGAGGAGAACTCTGGGGCTCTGTGCTGAGTCAGAGAGGAATTGGCTGCTCTGTGCATTTGTGTATATTTAAAAATTATACTTGATTAGTAGGAAAACTAGGGATAAGGCTTAAACTCCATGTGGTCTGATAACCTGTAAAGTCCCAGGAGCGATGGGTAAATAGTTGACAGACAGATCTATAGAAAGATGCCTGAGGGGAGACACCAGCACTTTCTGCAGGCACATGGTGCTGTTACTAAGGGATCAGAGATCAGCAATTCTCCCCAGTAACTATCATCATACTGTTCAGCACCTTTCATTGAAGAATGTTCAAAACACCTAGCAAAGGAAAGTCACTATGACCATAAACCCATTAAACAGATGGGTAAACTGAGGCACAGGAAGTCGTTATTTGGCCAAGGTCACACAGGGTGGCAGGATGACAGACAGAACCCAGGCATCCTGACTTCCCTGCCGTAACCATGCTCTCTCCATCACATCAAGAGGGAAATGGACTCCCGCTCTGCCAGGGACTGTTCATTGGTGGGATGCAGGGGAAAGGCTGGAAGAGGGAGCCTGAGCCTTTGCCATAGTCTCAAGGTGAATCTGAGGTTTTCAGAACTAGCTGGAGGTTGTGAGCTACCCACACCGGTGAGGTTTGAACTCCGGGACTCCACTTCCACTGCCACTCAGAAACCTGCCAACTCATCACTGGGGTCAATGCGGGAGAACAGACTTAGGAAAAGCAACACAAATAAACTGTTCCTGTGGATAGAGTGTGTCTGGGGCCTGGCTTGGGACAGAGTTCTCCTCTTTCCCCAGAGCTGCCATGGAACAAGGGGGTGTGGCTAAAGGCAGGATAGAAACTGGATTAGTGTTTGCATTGGATTTGTTCTCTCTCTCTTGGTTCACTTCTTCCCAGTGTCTCCCAGGTGGAATTGAAATCTAATGTTCCAGAATGAGTCAGTCTTTCCAGGAGTGCCGCAGCTGGAGGACCCTTGGATTCCCACAGCTGAACTCTCTGCCTGCTCATCTGGCTAATCGGGGTATTTCTCTGCTGTGGAGCACCTGTGTTTTTTATCTCTCCTGGGTTTTTTATCACAGAAGTGTGCTTGTCTTTAACACTCATATGCCCAACTCCCAATGGGGTCTAAACCCAAATACATTCGTTTTACCCTGTATAAATCTTATGCAGGGTAAACGCATAAATTGTCCACCCTCTATAACACTGATAGGTATATCTTCATATATTTATTTAAAATATCTCTCTATCTCATATAACTGGAAAGGACCTTGAGTCCAGTCCCCGCCTTCAGTAGCAGGACCAAGTACTGTCCCTGACATTCCCCCCTCCCTGATCCCTAAATGGCCCCCTCAAAGATTGAACTCACAACCCTGGGTTCAGTAGACGAATGCTCAAACCACTGAGCTATCCCTCTCCCTGGGGAGGGATATGCACAACTGTTTGCTCCCCCAGGTATTAATACATACTCTGAATTAATTAATAAGTAAAAAGTGATTTTATTAAATACAGAAAGTAGGATTTAAGTGGTTCCAAGTAATAACAGACAGAACAAAGTAAGTCACCAAGCAAAATAAAATAAAATGCACAAATCTATGTCTAATCAAACTAAATACAGATAAGATCCTCACCAGTTCCAGAATGCTCCCTTTTACAGGCTTTTAGCCTGGGTCCAGCAATCACTCACACCCCCTGTAGTTACTGTCCCTTGTTCCAGTTTCCTTCCATCTGGGGGGTGGAGAGGCTCCTTCTTTAGCCAGCTGAAGACAAAATGGAGGGGTCTCCCAGGGGTTTAAATAGACTTTCTCTTGTGGGTGGAACCCCCCTCCTCACTCTGTGTAGAATCCAGTCACAAAATGGAAATTTGGAATCACATGGGCAAGTCACATGCCCATGTATGACTCAGGACTTGCAGGTAGCAGCCATTACCCACATGCTACCTTGAACATCCTCAGATAGACTTCTTATGTGGATTGGAGTCTTCCAAGCTCTTTTGTCTGTTAAGTGCTTCCTGATTGAGCACTTAATTTGCACATTTCTTTCCCAAGAAGTGACCAAATGTTCTAACTAAGGCTACTTAGAAATCAAGCAATTATACAGCCAATGTTCATAACTTTGAACACACAAGTGGTGCCTTCATACAACCCTTCAGGAATGCAACAGCTGGAATTATTCCTAACTTTCTTGAAGATATGGTTGCCAAGCAACAGAAACGCACATGCTGCTTCTAATCCTAGCCACTAACTAATATTTAGAACATGGGCTTTCCTTATTTCCAGGTAGCAGAGTTTTAAAATAAAGTTGAATATATAGTAATGCAAAATTCCTTGTTACCAAATTTATGCCAACAAAATTGGCAAATATTAATATGATTTTATCAGTTTTTATTAACATGTTTAAATGTTTAACCTTTTTATTTTTTTATTTTTGTTTGCCTAATTTTGTACAGTTATAAATAGAATTCTGGCACAATTTGTTTTTAATTGTAAATTTGTCCTGTATGTCATGTTGTGTGACACATGACTACTTTTTTATTATTTTTATTTTCTTCCAACAAAATTAAAGTTTACCCTCTTTGAAAAAAATATATATATGGTACCACACAATTTTAATATCATGGTTGGGATATAATCATAGCATTAATAATATAGTTTTTTTCTTCGTGTGTGCAGTTAGGGTTATTGGCGATGTAGTGGCATCTTACACATGTGTTGTGTAACAATACTCAAATGGATAAGGTCAGATAGCTGTGTCGGTTGCCCATCAAGAAAACTTAGCTCTCATGATGGGACGTAGAAGAAACACACCTCTGTAAAAAAGCACATAAGGACATGTGATATGCTCATGTTACCCTGGACTCTCCCTTGGGCCAGTAATTTACCAGGCACCTGGGCTGTGGGTTTTGTTTGGGACAGTAAAATTCCATGCACAGGGCAGAGGATATGAAACGACCCCTGAGACATCCCCACCTTCTCTTCATTTCCTGCTTCACTTCTCTGGTCTGGATTTCTATCAAGGAAGCTCTCAAAGAAGAGACCTCAGGAGGACTGATGACCCCCAAGCTCTTTGGATGACTCCAGATAAACTTTTGGAAGCTAGCAATTTATTCCATCACAGCTAACTGAAAAATCACTTGGATATATCTGATCTATTAACCATAAGAAAATCAGAACGGCCATACTGGGTCTGACCAAAGGTCCATCTAGCACAGTATCCTATCTTCTGACAGTGGCCAGTGCCAGGTGCCCCAGAGAGATTGATTAGAACAGGTAATCATCAAGTGATCCATCCCGTGTCACTCATTCCCAGCTTCTGGCAAACAGAGGCTAGGGACACAATCCCTGCCCATCCTGGCTAATAGCCATTGATGGATCTATCCTCCATGAATTTAACTAGCTCTTTTTTGAACCCTGTTATGGTCTTGGCCTTCACAGGATCCTCTGGCAAGGAGTTCCACAGGTTGACTTTCTTAATTATTCCCAGCATTCTGTTTGCTTTTTTGACTGCCACTGCACATTGAATGGATGTTTTCAGAGAATTATCCACAGTGATTCCAAGATCTCTTTCTTGAGTGGTAACAGCTAATTTAGAGGTTTCAGAGTAGCAGCCGTGTTAGTCTGTATCCGCAAAAAAAGCTAAGGAAGCGTTGTTTTAAGTCAGCCATAAAAATGTTGGCATATGGCTCAGCCATTCCCAGTCCTTATTCAATCCTTTGTTGTTTGTGTCTAGTTTGCATATCAATTCCAGCTCAGCAGTCTATCATTGGAGTCTGTTTTTGAAGTTTTTCTGTTGTAAAAAGCCACCCGCAGGTCTGTCATTGAACACCATCCTGGCCACTATGGACGTAGAAGCCCTCTACACCAATATTCCACACAAAGAGGGACTACAAGCTATCAGGAACAGTATCCCCGATAATGTCACAGCTAACCTGGTGGCTGAACTTTGTGATTTTGTCTCTTCATTTCGTCCTGAGGTGACATGTTCCCAGTCAATATGGGGATAATTGAAATCCCCCACTATTATTGAGTTCTTAATTTTGATAGCCTCTTTAATTTCCCTTAGCATTTCATCATCACTATCACTGTCCAGGTCAGGTGGTCAATAATAGATCCCTAATGTTATATTCTTATTAGAGCATGAAATTCTGTCCTTCCGATATATTTTGTACTCCGGAATGATTGTGTCCCATTGATTGCTCTCAGTCCACCACGTGTCTGTGATAACTATTATATCAATATCCTCCTTTAACGGGGGCACTCTAGTTCACCCATCTTATTATTTAGACTTCTAGCATTTGTGTACAAGCACTTTAAAAACTTGTCACTGTTCATTTGTCTGCCATTTTCTGATGTGTCCGATTCTTTATGTGAATGTTTCTCATCTGATCTGGCCCTTACATTATCCTCTTCCATCCTCTGCTCCTGACTATAACCTAGAGAATCTCTATCAATAGACTCTCCTGTAAGAGAAGTCTCTGTCCGAGCCACATGCTCCTCTGCAGTAGTCGGCTTTCCCCCATCTCCTAGTTTAAAAACTGCTCTACAACCTTTTTAATGTTAAGTGCCAGCAGTCTGGTTCCACTTTGGCTTAGGTGGAGCGCATCCTTCCTGCAGAGGCTCCCCCCATTCCAGAAGTTTCCCCAATTCCTAATGAATCTAAACCCCTTCCTCTCTACACCATTCTCTCATCCGCACATTGAGACTCTGAAGCTCTACCTGCCTACCTGGCCCTGTGCGTGGAACTGGGAGCATTTCTGAGAATGCCACCATAGAGGTCCTGGATTTCAGTCTCTTCCCTAGCAGCCTAAATTTGGCCTCCAAGACGTCTCTCCTACCCTTCCCTATGTCATTGTTACCTACATGTACCACGACCACCAGCTCCTCCCCACCACTACACATAAGTCTATCCAGATGCCTTGAGAGATCTGCAACCTTTGCACCAGGCAGGCAAGTCACCATATAGTTCTCCTGGTCATCACAAACCCAGCTATCTATGTTTCTAAAGATTGAATCTCCCATTACTAACACCTGCTTTTTCCTAGTGAGTGGAATTCCCTCCCCCGGAGAGGTAACCTCAGTGCGAGAGGATACACTGTCATCATCTGGAAGGAGGGTCCCAACTATGGGAAGGTTTCCCTCTGCTCCTGTTGACTGCTCTGCTTCCCTGGGCCTTTCATCCTCCTCAACAGCACAGGGGCTGTCTGACCGGAGGTGGGAGAATTCTACAGTGTCCTGGAAAGCCTCATCAACATACCTGTCTTCTTCCCTTAGCTCTTCCAGTTCCGCCACCCTGGCCTCCAAAGCCCGTCCACAGTCTCTGAGGGCCAGGAACTCCTTGCACTGAATGCACACATACACCACCCGCCGACGGGGCAGGTAATCATACATGCTGCACTCAGCGCGATAAATTAGATAGCCCCCATTCTGCTGCTGGGCTTCTGCCTGCATGGTCTCCTAGTTAATGAAAGGGTTTTGTTTAAATCAAGAAGTTTTTAATATAGTTTAGTTTATAGTTTTAAACAACAGCAACTTGCCCCTTTCCTAACTCCCTTGGAAAACTTCCTGTTAGCAGCCCCGGTTCGCAAAGCTCCCTGGTCGCTTGTGCACTGCTTTATAAAGCCCTGACCTGCTTCAAAGCCCCACCCACTGACTAAGACTCAGACAATTAACAGAGGCTTCTAGCTTTCAAACCTTCCTTGGAATCTCACAGCTTCCAACTGCCAGCCAGAGCACACAGTCCTTCAAACAACCAAACAAACCAACAGACAAACACAAGCTGAGCACACAGCGAGTAAACCCCCAAACACAAACAAACACACACTACAGACAATCAAGTATCAGAGGAGTAGCTGTGTTAGTTTGGATCTGTAAAAAGCAACAAAGAGTCCTGTGCACTTTAAAGACTAACAGACGTATAAGAGCATAAGCTTTTGTTGGTGAATACCCCATTCATCAGATGCATGTAGTGGAAGTTTCCAGAGGCAGGTATAAATATACAGGCAAGAATCAGTCTGGAGATAATGAGGTTAGTTCAATCAGGGGGGATGAGGCCCTCTTCTAGCAGTCGAGGTGTGAACACCAAGGGAGGAGAAACTGCTTTTGTAGTTGGCTAGCCATTCACAGTCTTTGTTTAATCCTGATCTGATGGTGTCAAATTTGCAAATGAACTGAAGCTCAGCAGTTTCTCTTTGAAGTCTGGTCCGGAAGTTTTTTTGCTATAGGATGGCTACTTTTACATCTGCTATTGTGTGGCCAGGGAGGTTGAAGTATTCTCCTACAGGTTTTTGTATATTGCCATTCCTAATACAGACAGTTACTTACCCCAAGGGTGTTGTATTTGCTCTTCCTTCACCTGGAGAACTCCCTTGTGAAACTCCCTGTTAGCAGCCCCTGTTCGCAAAGGATATGAATATCCTCCTTTAACATGAGGCACTCTAGTTCACCCATCTTATTATTTAGATTTCTAGCATTTGTGTTTAAGCACTTTAAAAACTTGTCACTGTTTATTTGTCTGCCATTTTCTGATGTATCAGATTCTTTTTTATGTGAATGTTTCTCATCTGATCTGACCCTTACATTATCCTCTTCCATCCTCTGCTCCTGACTAAAACCTAGAGAAACTCTATCAATAGGCTCTCTTCTATCCATGTGATCCTCTGCAGCAGTCAGCCTTCCCCCATCTCCTAGTTTAAGAACTGCTCTGCAACCTTGTTAATGTTAAGTGCCAGCAGTCTGGTTCCACTTTGGTCTGGATGGAGCCCATCTCTCCTGTATAGGCTCCCCCCCATTCCAGAAGTTTCCCCAGTTCCTAATGAATCTAAACCCCTCCACTCTACACCATCGTCTCATCCACACATTGAGACTCTGAAGCTCAGCCTGCCTCCCTGGCCCTGTGCGTGGAACTGGGAGCATTTCTGAGAAGGCCACCATAGAGGTCCTGGATTTCAGTCTCTTCCCTAGCAGGACATCTCTCCTATCCTTCCCTATGTCGCTGGTAACTACATGTACCACGAATGGATCACTTGATAATTATCTGTTCTGTTCATTCCCTCTGAAGCATTGACATTGGCGACTGTCGGTAGACAGGATACTGGGCTAGATGGACCTTTGCTCTAACCCAGCATGGCCATTCTTAAGTTCACTGAGAAAGGAAATGGTGTGCAGAAGTTGTGTTGTGTTGTGTTTACCTGGATCTGGGTATCTCTTCTGCTGTCTAAAGTAGAGGAAATGTTTTAGAAACCTGTGAATGGTGTTCCAGGTGGGCCCACTCTGAGATTGCTCAATTAGGGCAAACTGCAAAGAAAGGGGCTTACAATCCCCCAAACGGGTGATTATTCTAATACTTGGATTTACCAAAGCAGCAAGAAAATAGCTTTCACAATGCTTTACACAGTTCCCTTAAAGCAGGGATCTAACACTCAAATCACCACGGGGGCCACATGAGGACCAGTACATTGGCCCAAGGGACACATCACTGATACCTTTTCATAAAAAGATACAACCCCCCCCCCCCACTCTGCCCCTGGCCTTGCCCCCACACCACCCCTTCCATGAGGCCCCATCACTTCCCACGCCTTCCCAGCCCCATTCCCCACTTTCCCAAACTCCTCACCCCAACTCGGCCCCCTCGGTGCCCCTATTCCAACCCTTTCCTCAAATCCCTGCCCCATCCCTGCCTCTTCTCTGCCTTCTTCCCTGAGCGCGCCACATCCCCACTCCTTCCCCCTCCTTCCTGGGAAGTCCTAAGCGCCGCCGGAAAGCTGTTTGGCAGCGGGAAGCCTGTCAGGTAAGTGCAGGAGTGGGGAAGTGGCGCACTCGGAGGGCAGGCAGTGGGTCAGGAGGAGGGGAGCTTAGCTGCCGGTGGAGTCGGCACCTATGGTGGGCTGCAGGAAATAACTCTTTGGGTTGCATGTAGCCTGTGAGCCACGTGTTTGAGACTCCCTACCTTAAAGCAAAATAGGCTTGGGCTTCCACCCATATAGCCAAGTCAAGTATGATGATGATGATTGAAAATCTTGTTCATCATATAATAAAGTTCTACCAATACCAAAGGATTCTACACATCACCTCCCAGGAGAATGAATATTTCAGATATTACCCAAATACTCACTTAGAGTCAATTCTTATAAACTAAACTAAGATATATTAAAAAAGAGAGAGTATTTGTTAAAAGATAATTATACACAGAGAATGATTAGAGTTTTTAAGTCAGTTTCATAGGAGAGATGGCTGGCTTCAGAGTTGGATTAACATAAGGTTATTATCTATTAAGCAGTTTATAGAGAGTTCTCCAGAAACTTTAAAGAGATGTACAGAAAATTATATTATTGCACCCAAGTTCCTTCTAATATTATTTCCTTTTCACATATGAATTAACTGAATACAGCTCTAGACAGGAATCATTTGGTTACACTGTTAACCTCTAACAAGCTGTCGTTGAACGTAGACTACTAAAGTCACTAACTTGTATCAGTTCTTTAATAATACAAGTCTACATTTCAAAGCTCTAACCTATCTAAGATGGAATGGTCCAGATTACCATTTACATATTTTTCTACTCTGTCTCTAAAGGGTGAATCTGGGTCAATAGACTGCAAGTTGCTTAACTCTTTCCTGTGTCACACAACCCCTTTTGCAAGGCCTGGGGCTGTTTGGTTTAGTGATCATGTGATCCAAAAAGGAGAAACTGGAAACAGAGTGCGCCGAAGCGGGAGCTCTGGGAAGGTTCGGCTGAAGTAATTGGAGAGTTGGGGGGGAGCCGAGCCAAAGCTAACCTCAGCGCCTTGGGCTTGGCATTGCGAGAGTGGGCCTGGAGACCCAGAGCCAGAGGCAGGGCCTGAACAGTGCTGTGACTCAAAATCACAAGGGTCTTGTTTGTGGGCCCGAAACATGCTCAACTGGTGAGTGTCCAGTTTCACAAGCTTGAGTGGGTCTGTGACAGCAAACCTGGAGCTGCTACAAAGATTTGGAAGGGGAATGGGCCTGGCCAGGGAGGTGCCACAAGATATTTTCTTCACCTATATGTGGTTCCTCTGCCATCTGTGTTTCCCCAAGTGCTCTCGTTTCAGAACTGATCCATCCGGGCTTCCCTGAGGGAAATGTTTGTGGAACACACAGTGCCTGTTTGGGGTCAGGGAGAGAGTTTGTGTCTCCCTCAGAAAGTGCTCCCCAGAACGGCAGAGACAGGGAGTCCCTGTTCTAGTGGGTTTTGTCCCATCTCTCTCTCTCTCTCTCTCCTGATGCATCCACCTCTATCTTTGCATTGTAATTCACCCACACACATACGTGCCTCCCTCTTCCTGTCACTTCTTAGTCCCTAGCCATTACCAACTAGCAGCCTGCAGCTGTGGCAGCCTATAGTCTAACCTAGTTGCTTGCCTATATATCTTTTCTTATATGTTTCTTATTTTCTTATGGGTTTGATTATTTGTTTTATTAATAAGTTTAAATATTTATATTAGAATATATTTCACCTGTAACACAAGGGACCTGCAGGCCACATCCTGTATATTGAGCTAAAGCAGGGAGCATATATGAAAAGGTGTGGGGAAAAGTGCAGCCAGAACCTCCTGTTGAAGTTTGGAGGAGTAGGAATAGGGTCTGCAACCTTGTGGATTGTAGATAGGCAGGTGCCAGGGTCTGCCTCATGCTGCAAAATGGGCAGGCATCTGGAATGGGGGGGAACTGTGCCATATACATGCCCGTGCTCATGGTCCATGAAGGAGCCACCAACCGATAGCCCTGGTGGGCAATGGGACCAGGGCGGAGTACTTTCTGGCCTACCGGGGTTCCTCACCCTCCAAAGCTGGTAGCATGTCCTCCCACTTGGTATCAGGGCATCTAAGGAAATGAAGCATGTGGAGCATAAGCATGTAAAGTTGTTCCCTTGGAGGAATTCAGAAATGAACCGGGTGAAGGGTGTGCAGCCCACTCAGGTTATGAAAGGGAGGTGATCATGGGGACATGGGACTCATGGGACAGGAGCCCAATCAAGAATTCCAGAGGTCCTGAGGGGAAGGGTGGGTGGGAAGCACCTTCTTGTAGGACACATTCAAGGAAAACCCAATTGGTAGGCAACAAGGTGGCCAGACCTGCTGGAGTATGTGCAGGGGGATCTGAAGTGGGAAAAGCCCCAGGTGAGCTCCAAGATGAAAGAGGCCATCGTGGCCACTAAATGGTGGGCTGAGAACTGGGCCGGCGGAATGCTGGAGGAATAAGCTGAGGCAAGATGGAAACAAGATACATACATGCCATCCAACCAGGAGTGGTGCAACCGATCGACCTCCAGCTGGATATAGGTAAAGGAGGAATTGTCATCCGGGTGTTGGTTGCCCCAGACCAGGGAGTGATGATTGATGATCTCTCTGAGGATGCCTGCAGGAGTCTGGATGCTCTTGATCCCTGAGCGATTCTGAACCCCAAAGATGGTATTAAAATCCCCACCCAGGACCGGGCACTAGTGAGGATCCAATGTGCCAAGGATGGCAGACGCCTGTTGATAGAAACACACCCACTCCAGGTCTGCATTCGGTGGGTAGAAATTGAACAGTTTCAATGTCATTCCGTCCAAACAGGCCTGGAGGTGCAGCAGGAGACCTGGTATGACCTCTTCAACTCCCAGCATCTCAGGCTGTAGACTGGGGGAAAACAGGGAGGCCACCCCAGCTGAATGAGTGCTGAGGTGTCTAAAATATACCCGGACGCCCAATTCCATCCACCAACTAGTCTCGGCAGCGGGATCCATGTGGGTTTCCTGCAGGCAAACCACAAACTAAACTAGTCACAAACAAAGGAGAACACCTGGCAACTGTGGAGAACCACCCTAGGGCCTCTGGTATTCAATGTTGAAAAGATGGTTGGCTTCATTCTGAGGGCTGAGGAGGATCCTCACGGGCAGGAGGATCCCCAGACGGCCTTGCAAGAATCACTGAGCAACCTGAAAGGCTTGTGACAGAAGTTGTGGGCCCACAGGTAGACCAGGATGTCCTACCTCCTGGTTCCCCTCCACTCCTCCAAACAGCCCTCATGGCTAAGAGGACAAGATGGAAGTCTCCCCAATGCTGGAGAGGGAGCTTCACTTTACCCTTGAAACCACAGGTGTCCACCAGAAAATGGTGAAGCTCATCCCACAGCACAGTGGGGGATGGGGCAGTGGATCCATGATGATCCTCTGGCTGGGCCACTGTTATGACCCTGTGGCCCACGGAGATGGGCAAAGAAGGAGAAGACCACTGGTGCTGCAACTGTACCGATGGTGCTGCGCAACCCGTATATATCTCCAGAAAGGGTAAGGGAGGTGTAGGGAAGAGAGTACCCCTAAAGCGTCAGGAAAGGGATACAAAAGAACGACCCCCTGAGGTTCACCCAAAGACGGGGGAAATGAGACAACCCGTCAGCTGCAGCAGTATTGAATAATGAGAGGATAAAAATGAGTAGAGCTTCACTCTCCTCTCCTCCCACAAATCCTGCCTCCGCTCTGTGCCCATGGCTAAGGATCAGAGCAGCCTGAGCTGAGGGCTTCTTCTTCTGCTCCATACGGGGTGATCTGGGCTCTTCCCCTCCCCCGGCGACTCTTTCTGGGGCTGGAGGAATGAACTCCTGCAAGCTGAATCGGAGGCAGCCTGGGGACAGGGCTTCTGCTCCTTTCTGCCAAGATGCTCCACATGAATCAGATGAGGATTGCCATGTTCTGTTCATCCCCTCTGAAGCACCTGGCACTGGGCACTGTCAGAAGACAGTCTACTGGGCTACATGGACCATTGGTTTTACCAGTACGGCCATTCTGATTTTCTTATTTAGACCCCAGATGTATCTGCTTCCCCTCCCAGAGCTGAGATAGATTCCAGGAGTCCTGACAGGGCCTCTATCTCCACAGAGTTAGTAACAAAGTAAGAATAAACATTAAAATGTTAACAAACCAGTGCCCCTTAAGTGACTTGCCATAATATGTGAGCACATATTGGTTTCAGAGATAACTGGGTCACAGCTGACAAGGGGAGTGGAAGACAGGAGCAAGTGACAGGGGCTGGGCATTGGGGAGAAGACACACAGCAGGGTCGAGGCTTGACAGAAGAGATGGGGCAAGATTATAATTTCAGGGATCCAGCTACCAGCAATTAGAAAGGTGGCAACCCAGTGTAGTGTACGAAGACTGATTCCCCAGTTCATCGCATTGACACAGCACATTACGGAGAGGAAAGTGTTCAATGTCTCTCTGTCTGTCCAGTAAGTGATTCAGGGAAGAGGACCCAGCACCATGCACCAGCCAGCTCTGCACAGAGCTCAATCTGAGAGCCAGAGCACAAGGAGGAAACATTTAGGTCTCTTTATGAGTAAAGAGCTGGAGCAGCCTGCCCCGGATCTGTTTTGTCCTCAACCCATAAATGATGGGGTGGAGCACGGGAGGCACCAGCAGGTACACAGTGGCAATGAGAACGCGCAAATGCAGTGGCACATTCTGGCCAAACCGCTGCGTGAAAGACGAGAAGAAATCTGGGATGTACAAAGCTGAGATGGCACAAAGATGAGAGATGCAGGTCCCAAAAGTTTTCAGACGGGCATTCTTTGTGGGGAGGCGGAAGATGGCCCGGAGGATCAGAGTATAGGACACGGTGATAAAAAACACATCCATTCCGATCACAGAGAGAAGATCATACAGGCCATAGTAACTACTGATGCGGATGTCACCACAGGCCAACTTCACCACAGCTATATGCACACAATAGGAATGGGGGATGATGTTGGTTCTGCAATATGGCCACTGCCTCGCCAAGAACGGATAGGGTAATGCGAGTATGCCATTACGCAACACCACGGCCAGGCCTATCTTGGACACAACAGAGTTTGTTAGGATCATGGAATATCTCAGAGGATTGCAGATGGCCATGTAGCGATCAAAAGCCATGGCCACAAGGATTCCAGACTCCATCTCTGAGAAGCAGTGAATGAAGTACATCTGGGTGAGGCAGGCACTGAAACTGATCTCCCTGGAATTTAACCAGAAGATGCTCAGCATTTTGGGCAGGGTGGATGTGGACATGACCAGGTCGGTGACGGCCAGCATGCAGAGGAAATAGAACATGGGCCCATGGAGGCTCGGCTCCCTCTTCACGATGAACAGGATGGTGAAGTTCCCCAACACAGCTATGGCGTACATAGCACAGAAGGGAATGGAGATCCAGATATGGGTTGCCTCTAGGCCAGGAATGCCAAGTAGAATGAAGGTGGAGGGGTTGCTGAAGTCGGTTGAGTTGGAATCTGACATGGAGTAGGGGAGAAAGTGTCCAACTCTGATGCATAAGGGTTTCTCCTGCTTTTATTATATGTTCCCCTGACTTTCAGTGTGTTCCCAGGATCTCGGATGATGGTCACAGTAGAAATGCCTGAATGGAGAGACAACGTTAATATGAGACACTGCATGCACTAGTGGAGGCTGTTCTCAAGGGAGAAGCAGATTGATCACTCTTCACACACTGAAAAATGACATTTTCATAAATCAGAGACGATAACTATGAACAATGATCCTACTAAATCCAATTCCATATTTTGTGGTGCTCCCTGGATTAATAATTCGTATATTTTGTGGTGGGGGAACCGTAAGAAGCACGAGCAGGAGACACAAGTGTGGATACTGGTTATCCATTGTTTTTCCTTAATGCAATGTGAGCCAGATAGGGAGTCAATTCTGTAGGGAGTTTTCCCATTTATCCAGTTGCTTGAAATCTGAGAGTGGAAAAAAACAAACTTTTAGGAAGACATGTGCTGGGAGAAACATCCCAATTAGAACAAACCTCATGGAAAAGACCTGTGTGCCATTGATAGAAGCTGCAGAGAAACACCTGCTCATTTGCAGCAGTGGACAAAACAAATGTTCAGATCACTAAGATATGGGATGGAGAATAACATGTTCAGGGATATGTGTTCAGTTTTGGTTACCCAGACTCTATTAAGGATATAGCACATATAAAAGGGATTTCCAAGACAGGTTCTGAGAATGGGGGAGGCTGGCATATGCAGACATATAGAAAAGTCTGCAACTCTTTAGTTTACACAAGAGACAAGAAGAGAGCATATGTTATAGGAGAGGAAAATAAAAAATGAAACTGAATTGCATTCAAATGGTCAGTTCCCAACCAGTACTATCTATAGACACTTAATGCTCCAAGAGGACTAATTCCGCAAAGCTGAGTAAAACTGTCAGCAAAACTGATTGGGAGGGAAAATTTAGAAAGAAAAATATGAATGAAAATTGATAATTCTTTGATACCAGTTTATTAGATAGTGGAAAATCATGATTCCATAGTTAACAAGGTGAACATGATTGGATAAAAACCCATTTCAGTGGCAATATGAAGGCAGAAGTTAGGGCAGGGAAGCAACATGCAAAAAATAGGAAAAATGGAAAATAGATAGTTAAAAATAGAAATTGGAAGTTATGAAAGTTGATAAGGGACATTAAAACATCAGGGAAATCTCCATGTTTGGCAGGGCTACGGATCAAAAAAAGAAGGTTATTAAGTATGTTAACAACAAAAGAAATCCTAGAAAAGTTTTATATCAATTCCTGATAAATGTAAAGTATTAAAAAATAAAGGGAAAGGGTTTTTTTAATAAAATAATTGACAAGGTTAAGAAACAATGGGAAAGCTGGTATGGGATTAGTTCAAAAAAAGTCTAGAAAGGTAAGTTATGCCTGTCACCAGCAAGATTTATGCAAAACAATTCCTGTCAAATAAACCTGATTTCGTCCTTTTATGAGAGTACACATTGGTTGATAAAGGGTATACATTGGTTGATCAAGGGAACCACGCAGATGCAGCACACCTTGATTTCTCAGAGGCATGTGATTCAGTAGGGGAAAATATTGAGTTAAAAAATTAACACCCTAAAATATCAGTAGGGAGCATGTAAAATGGACTGGAAACTGGCTAACCGATGGATCTCAGACACCTGTATTCAACAGGCCTTCGTCAGTAAGTGGGGCTGTTTGTTGTGGTGTTCTATTGGGATAAGTTCTAGGCCTGATGCTATTCAATATTTTAATCAATGATCTGGAAGGAAATAGAAAATCACTGCAGAGAAAATGTACCAATGACCCAAAGATTGGCAGAGTGGATACAATGAGGAGCCCAGGGCAGGCATACCAACTGATATGGAGCATTGGTAAGAGGGGCCCATGCAAACAAACTGTTTTAATACAGTCAAATGCAAAATTATCCTCTCGGAACAGGGAATGCAGGCAGGACCCACACATTACAGCACTGTAGTATGGAAAGCAAGGACACTGAAAAGGATTTAGGGGTCATTGTGGACAAGCAGCTCAGTGCGATGCTGTAGCATAAAGTGATGATGTGGTCCTCAGATGGATAAACAGGGGAGTAGTGAGTTGGAGCAGGGGAAGGATTTTATCTCTGCACATGGAATTGGTGAAACAAACATCCAGTTCTGGGGTTCACATTTGAAAAAAAGATGTTGAAAGAGTGGGCAGAAAAGGGCCACAAAAGAGCCACTTGGAGAGGGAGGATAGAGAAAAAGCTGGACCTTTAGACTTGAAGGTGTATATCTCTTTAACGTCTCAAAAAGATGATCAAGCGGAGACTTTCATGGGGAGAAAACCATGGGTAATAATGGGCTCTGTAATCTACCAGAGAAAAGCAAGACCAAAGGGCTGGAAGTTGAAGCCAGGAAAATTTTAGCTAGAAATTAGGGCCAAATATTTAGCTCTGAGGGTGATTATACATTGGGACACACTGAGAAGGGAAGTGTTGGATTCTCCAATTCCCCATGTTGGGAGATCCAGAATTTTCTGGAAGATCTGCTTGATGGGTTGTTTACATTTAAAATGCTACAGCATTACTGCCAGAGCACTTCTATATAGACACTACTTACACAGATGGAAGGGGTTCTCCCCTCAGCATAGGTAATCCCTGAGAGGTGGTAGCTAGGTCGATGGAAGAATTAATCTCATGTTGTCTACACCAGGGCACAGATCATCCAACAAGTTCTTGGAATGTATTGGAGACAATTTTTTTGATCCAGAAGCAGGAGAAAGCTACCAGGAAACAGGCTGTTGTAGACTTGATTTTGAGAATGGAGGAGGAACTGGTTGAGAATTTGAAAGTGGAAGGCAGTTTGGGGAAAGTGATCATGAAATGATAGAGTTCATGTTTCTAAGGAATTGTAGGAGGGAAAAAAGCAAAATAAAGACAATAGATTTCAAGAAGGCAGATATTAAGAAACTCAGGAAGCTGGTAGGTAAGATCTCATGGGAAGCAAGGCTAAGGGGAAAAACAATAGAAGACAGCTGGCAGTTTTTCAGAGACATTATTAAGGGCACAAGAGCAAACTATCCCACTGTGTAGGAATGATAGAAAGTTTGGCAAGAGACGACAACGACTTAACCAGGAGATCTTGAATGACCTACAAGTCCACGAAAGCTTATGCTCTAATAAATCTGTTAGTCTCTAAGGTGCCACAAGTACTCCTGTTCTTCTTTCTACAAACCAAAAAGGACCGAGCTGAATTGTTTTTGAAAGTTTCAGGCATAACAGTTCAGCTGACTTTTCGAATGAAGCTAGGAGAAAGTATGTGTTACCCATGTTGAAAAATTGTTCTAGTGAGGAGTTCTAGCACCTCTAATCTTTCCAGCAGATAAAAGTCAGGTAACAGCCCTTCCCCCTGCCCCATTAACAGACTTATTCCTGAAATGCAAGAGGAGAGGGTGACAGTGTCTGTGTCTGGGGGGAGGGACAGCTCAGTGGTTTGGGGGAAAAATCTGTCTGGGGATTGGTCCTGCTCTGAGCAGGGGGTAGGACTAGATGCAGGGGCGGCTCCAGGCACCAGTGCACCAAGCGCGTGCCTGGAGTGGCAAGCCGCGGGGGGTGGCCTGCTGGTCGCTGTGGGGGCAGTAGTCAGGGAGCCTTCGGTGGCAAGCCTGTGGGAGATCTGCCGGTACTGTGGCTTCGGCGGCAGGTACGCCGAAGCCTTGGGACTGAGGGACCTCCTGCAGGAATGCTGCCGAATCTGCATTACCAACAGACCTCCAGCAGGCGCGCCGCCGAAAGCTGCCTGACTGCCGTGCTTGGGGCAGCAAAATACATAGAGCTGCCCTTGACTAGATACCTCCTGAGGTCCCTTACAACCCTGATATTCTATAAGCACACAGCTGGCTCCTGATGCTGTTGCTCAAAGGGGAGTTTTACCTCACTGGGGCCTGAGTGAAGTACAGGCCGTGGTCTAAGAATTTCCCCTTGTATTGCAAATCTGCTAACATCTTTCATCCTGAAGGATTCACTGTGCCAGTGAAAAGTAGTCACCTTTGGGCAGTAGTCCATCAGGCTGGATGAGCCGGGTGCACACAAAAGGGTGACATTTTGACCAGTGATTCTTTGGCAAACTCATCAATTATGGCAAGAGCCCTGGAATGTGTCATGTTTGTGCAGAGCAGAAAGCACCACAGACTTACTCTCTACCCCTCCACACCCACGTTACACTGGGTTTGTCGATCAGGTGAGCTCGTCAGCAAGAGATGGGTACCTGCGAATTCTCAGACGGAAGTGTCCTCCCTAGGAATCCCCCTCAGGTAGCCGTGTCCCGCACCTCTCTCAACCCAGCATCTGCAGAAGCATCCCACACCGAGAGCTGACATGGGGTGGGGACGGTTTATAATATAGCTCTGTGTATTCCCAGTTGGGTCCACTCAGCCTGTAGAAGAGAAGAGAGCATCTGAATGTAAACTGGCTATAGACAAACATGTCTCCACTTCTGTGCTAATTATCCAGCTTTAGCAGTAAACAGGAATTAAGGAACCTTCCCAAAGGGAGAGGAGAACTCCTGGGCTCTGTGCTAAGTCAGAGGGGAATTGGCTGTTTTGTGTATTTGTGTATATTTATAAAATACAGTTGACTAGAAAGAAAATAAGGGATAATGCCTGGCTCTCCATAGGCTGTGGTACCCTGTAAATGCCCAGGATGGATGGATAGATAGGAGCAGACAGATCTGGAGAAAGATGACTGAGGGGAGACATGAGCACTTTCTAAGGCCATGTGGGGCTGTCGCTATGGTATCAGTGATCAATACATCTCTCTATCATACTGTGGAGCACCGTTCATTGAAGGGTTTTCAAAACGGAACAGACTTAGGCTATGTCCACACTTGCAGACGTAACGATCGGGGAGTTAACCCCCCTCAGAGAGCGCTGCAGGGACAGGGCTGCTTTGTGTTCACACTGTGAACTGCCAGTGCAATTTCATGGCCAGACTTGCGGCACTTGCAGCCCTTGCAGTGGCATTCAAAGTGGTGCACTCTGGGTAGGTATCCCACAGAGAATCTCCTTCCCCTTCAGCCACCGAGATTTGTGGGAAGGGTTGTGGGGCAACCTGGGTCCGGTCCCAATGGCCCATTGTGCATCGGTTCATTCCCCAGCAGTCCTTTCCCTTCCATCCGCATTTGGCGCCATCTTTTAACAGTTTTTCTACTGCACGATTTGTCCACCTTTTCAGTCTTTGGGACCAGATCCTGAACTGTTGATGAATATGCCGATGGGTCTCACTAACAGATCACGAATGGCAGTCCACCACTCCTTGAACGGTGAAGGGTTAAAATCCATGTGCATGTTATATAAACAACCTGGTATATGGATTGTGCCAGATCTTTCTCAGACCCAAAGTCCAGAGTTTGGCCTGGAGACCAGAAGGCGTGCAAATAGTGATTAGCTAAGAGAAAAGCAGAATAAATAAGATAACATTGCCTTTGCTAAGATCTGCTTGGTCAGTAGAAATGCCAGATGTTGAAGCAATAACTGAATAATTATGTTTCATCTAATGTTTCAAATTGAACAAAGGATCCCTGTTCCCATTGTGTTTCCCCTGAAGGGAAAACAGTCTTCCCACAGATCCAACCCTGAGTTTATGAAACATTAGCACATGTCACTATAATGATGTGGCATCCTTCCACCTCCCTTCCAAGGGACCAATGCCCTGCCTTAAGACATAAAGGAGATAATCTCTATTTCCATATGCTTTCACTGTTTCTTTGTTTTATCCCCTAGACATGTACCTGTCGGACAATCAAAGGAGTTACTCCATTCCTATGGACCCCAAATCAGAATTCAACATATATATTTTATACTAATAACATTTTATCAAAGTATTAATCAAACGTTAACTTGCTAACTTGAGACCATGGGCGGAGACATTGTGTAACCTTTTAACCATTGGCTATTGTGATATCTTGTCTTGCTGCAAAACCTATCCCGGGGTGTGGAACTGCCTACCCCATCACCTTCCCCCGCCCATGGAAAATCTATATATTTCATTGTAATCAATTGATTGACAGTGTCTCTGAGCCTGATAAGCCAGGTGACACTCCGCCAGCGCTGTGTGTAATAAACCCCTATGCTTTGACCTCTACATGGTGTGGATTTATGTCCTTCAAACGGCAAAGTGAGGATGAGGAGTCTGATGAAGATGTTGACACATGTAGTAGAGACAACACAAGATTGCTTGTGGCAATCATGGACATGCTGACCACAGTGGAATGCCATTTTTGGGCTCAGGAGAAAAGCACTAAGTGGTGGGATCATAGAATCATAGATTTTCAGGGTTGGAAGGGACCTCAGGAGGTCATCTAGTCCAACCCCCTGCTCAAAGCAGGACCAATCCACAATTAAATCATCTCAGCCAGGGCTTTGTGAAGCCTGGGCTTAAAAACCTCTAAGGAAGGAGGTTTCCCACCACATCCCTAGATAACCCATTCCAGTGCTTTATCACCCTCCTAGTGAAAAAGTTTTTACTAATATCCATCCTAAACCTCCCCCAGTGCAACTTGAGACCATTACTCCTTGTTCTGTCATCTGCTACCACTGAGAACAGTCTAGATCCATCCCCTTTGGAACCCCCTTTCAGGTAGTTGAAAGCAGCTATCAAATTCCCCTTCATTCTTCTCTTCTGCAGACTGAACAATCCCAGTTCCCTCAGCCTCTCCTCATAAATCATGTGCTCCAGACCCCTAATAATTTTTGTTGTCCTCCACTGGACTCTTTCCAATTTTTCCACATCCTTCTTGCAGTGTGGGGCCAAAAACTGGACACTGTACTCCAGATGAGGCCTCACCAATGCCGTTGAGAGTGGAATGATCACGTCCCTCAATTTGCTGGCAAGCTCCTACTTATACAGCCGAAAATGACATTAGACTTCTTGACAACAAGAGCACACTGTTGACTTATATCCAGCTTCTCATCCACTATAACCCCTAGGTCCTTTTCTGCAGAACTGCTGCCTAGCCACTCGGTCCCTAGTCTGTAGCAGTGCATGGGATTCTTCCTTCCTAAGCCCAATCCTCTAATTTGTCTAGGTCCCTCTGTATGCTATAGATACACTCCAGCGTATCTATAAGTCCTCCTAGTTTAGTGCCATCTGCAAACTTGCAGAGAGTGCAATCCATGCCATCTTCCAGATAATTAATGAAGATTATATCACCATGCAAGTCTGGGATGATGATCAGTGACTGCAGAATTTTTGTATGAAAAAAGCAGTTGCATGGGACTGTGATGAGCTGACTCCCACCCTGTGTTGCAAGGACATGAGAATGAGAGCTGCCCTGATGACGGAGAAGCGCATGGTGAGCACACTGTGGAAGCTGGCTACTCCAGAGAGCTACCATTGGTAGCTAACCAATTCGGAGTACGCAGGTCGTTCGTTGAACTCATGTTGATGCAGGTTTGCAGGGCTATTAATCACATCCTGCTTAGAAAAAAAAATGTGATGCTGGGCAACGTGTGTGACATTGTGAACGGCTTTGCACAGATGGGTTCCCTAACTGTGGAGAGGCAATAGATGGGACGTATATTTCAGTTCTGGCACCAGACCACCTAGCCTCTCAGTACATTAATAGGAAGGAGTATTTCTCAATGTTTCTCCAGGTGCTTGTGGATCAACGTGAGCGTTTCATGGACATTAACGCAGGCTGGTCCAGAAAGATGCACAACGCACAAATCGTTCGGAACACAGGCCTGTTCAGGAAGCTGCAAGCTGACCCTTTTTCCTGCTCTATATACGGTGTTAGAAGTGCCTGAATCGAGTCTGGTTACCCCTCACTAATGTTTAGGAGCAACTCCATGGTTTCTTGACATCAATCTGCGCTCTCCTGACATGTACCCTCCTTTCACTGTCCCGGTCACTCGTGTTTTTTTTTATTTTTAACAAGGTACTTCTGCATAAATTCATGCAGAAGGTCCTCTTTGCTTTTCTGAGGCCACTGACGTTCGGCCAGCAAAAATGAGGAGGACTGTGATACTCAGGTTGCATTTGTGAAGCCAAAATGCAACATTTTACATTGTTAACACTAGGCAGAGCAATGATACAGCTGATCACAAAGACAAGCACATTTCACTTACCTAGCACAAACACAAACTACCTGTCCCAAGGTGAGGCCAACGAAAACATTGGATTTTTGATCTCATCACGGCTCATGGAGGCATAGAGCAACATATCCTGAGGAGACTGAAACCAATGGGACAAACTCAAACCTGACAAAAATAGCCAGACCCCTAAAATTGGCCTGGTGTTACCCAGGGACAGGAGAACAGAAAATATGGGTAATGAACCACCACTCTTAAGAAGGTCCCAGAGAACTAGTAGTGGTGTACTCTTAAACTTGAGATGAATCTGTTATTGATTCTAAGTTGTGTTTTAATGAAAATTATCATGTTTAGTATAAAGAAGTGGATATGGGATGTTAAATATATTAAATGTTCTTTTCTTAATTGTTATTGTTTTTTTATATAACATAATGCTGGTAAATCTCTCTATTTTGTACAGTTGTCACTATTCTTTACTGAAACTAAAGAGAATAGAAATACAAATAAGGTGCTTTGCATGTTCTGATCTTTTTTCTTGTTATCAGCATGTTTAAAACAAATACAATGCAGTATTTCTTCACACAGCACACAGTCAACCTGTGGAACTCCTTGCCAGATGATGTTTTGAAAGCCAATAATATAACAGAGTTCAAAAAATAGTTAGATTCCTCAAGGTGAAGCAGACCTCTGGGTGAAGGGAGTGGGAGCAAGGACACATATCCTTTTGATAGCCAATTCCACCTGTGTGGTGCATAAGCCAGGAAAGTTCCACAAAAGAGTGGGATCATTGACCTTCTTACATCTGTTAGGAATTCTTGAAAGGACTTACTTTACTTTTGTCTTCTAAGGTAAATTTTTTACACTTTGAATATTTTGCTCTTTTGCTGTACTCAAGGCTCTTCAAATTTCTGCAGAAGTGTATAATAAACTTCTCCTTTGACTGACTGAGGCTATGTCTACACCAGAGATCTTACAGTAGCACAGCTGTACCACTGAAGATACACTGCTGTAAGCTCTCCCATATGGCCACTATAGGCCTATAGGAGATTGCTCTCCTGCCAACATCACCAAACCACCCCAACCAAGCATTTCCTGCTCACGCAGCACTCAGCACACTCGCGGTTTTGTTGTTTTTTTCACATCCCTGACTGAAAAAAGTATTATTGACAAAAGTGTTTGTCATAAACATACAGCTAAGGGTAGCATAAAATCCCTCTTTACCCTGTAAAGGGTTAATTCCTCTTTTACCTGTAAAGGGTTAAGAAGCTCAGATAACCTGGGTGGCACCTGACCAAAAGGACTAATAAAGGGAGAAGATACTTTCAAATCTGTGGGGAAAGGTTTTTTCTCTGTGTCTCCTGGAGTCAACAAGGAAACAGGGCAGGGAAAATATATCTCCCTAAGCCATATCTGAACTAAGCATCTACTATTGCAGAATAGTAAGTAATAGAAAGAAATGTGTTAGATTATCTTTTGTTTTTGCTTGTCAATTTTCCCTGTGCTAAGAGGGAGGTTTATCCCTGTTTTTGTAACTTTAAAGTTGTGCCTAGAGGGGAAATCCGCTGTGTTTTTGAGTCTTTTGTTATTCTGTAAAGTAGTTACCATCCTGATTTTACAGAGGTGATTCTTTTACCTTTTCTTTAATTAAAATTCCACTTTTAAGAACCCAATTGATTTTTCATTGTTCTTAGGATCCAAGGGTTTGGGTCTGTGTTCACTTGTACTAATTGGTGAGGATATTATTCTCAAGCTTCCCTGGGAAAGGGGGGTAGAGGCTTGGGGGGATATTTGGGGAAGGTAGGGCTCCAAGTGGTCTTCCCTGAATGTTTATTTAAATCACTTGGTGGTAGCAGCATACTGTTAAAGGTGGAATTTGTGCCTTGGGAACGTTTTAAACCTAAGCTGGTAAAAATAAGCTTAGGGGGTCTTTCATGTGGGTCCCCACATCTGTGCCCCAGAGTTCAGAGTGGGGAAGGAACCTTGATATGGTGGCAGCGTGGTGGGATCATTTTGAACCAAAAGCCCAGTAGGATTTTAAAAGGACAATTGTTTTTTTTTTCCCTTTTGGCTGCTTAGAAAGCAGAGAGGTTTTTTTTTAAGCTGTGAGAAGCTGGAGGGTTTTTTTTTCTCTGCCTGAGGGCAGGGTAGTTAACTTCCTGCAAGGGAATTCACAAGTGTTTTTTTTTCTTTCTAGTTCTTGAGTTAAGCTAGGATAAGCAGAAAAGCTATGGAGTCAGAAAAAGCCAGGATGGAGGCAGAAAAAGGCAGGGAAGAAACTGCCCACAAGAGAGCTGTGGAGGCAGAGGAAACTGGTCACAAGAGGGCTATGGAGGCCTAGAAGCATGAACTGGAGTTACAGAGGGAAAGGGCTAAGCACAATATACCAGACAACCCTAGCAATCCTTCTCCAGGTACCGCTTCCCATCCCAGAAAGTTCCCCACCTACAAGGGAGGCGATGATACAGATGCCTTCTTAGAAAAATTTGAAAGGGTCTGCCTTGGGTACAGCATCTCTACAGACCAGTATATGGTGGAGCTGAGACCTCAGCTCAGTGGACCCTTAGCAGAGGTGGCAGCTGAAATGCCTAAGGAACACATGAACAAGCTACGAAATTTTTAAAAATAAGGCCACAATTAGAATGGGGCTAACACCCAAGCATGCCCATCGGCGGTTCAGAGCCCTGAAGTGGAAACCAGACGTGGCATTTTCCCAACACACCTACCACATTGTAAGAAATTGGGATGCCTGGATATCAGGAGCAAGCATTAAATCTCTGGAAGATCTGTCTTTCCTAATGCAAATGGAGCAGTTCTTAGACAGAGTTCCTGAGGAAATAGAAAGGTATACACTAGATGGGAAGCCCTGTCATAAACACACAGTTGAGGGTTAATTCCTCTTTTACCTGTAAAGGATTAAGAAGTTCACATAGCCTAGCTGACACCTAACCAGAGGAACCAATGGGGGGACAAGATGTTTTCAAGGAGGGAGGAGGGAAATCAGTCTTTGGTTTGTTCAGAAAAGTTTGTGCTGGAGTGAAGGATCCAGGAGTCAGCCATCTAACATTTCTTAAAAGTAGTAAGTGTTTAGAGAAGGAATGTATTAGATTATGTTTATTTTCTTTTGTGACTTTCTTTTTGCATAGAGGAAGAATCAAATTGGGTTTCTTTGTGTAACTAAGACTGTGCCTAGAGGAATATCCTCTGTGTTTTGAATCTGTTGTCTGTGAGAGTAGCTTGCATGCTCATCTCACAGAAGTATTCCTTTCACCCTTTTTCTTTAATTAAAAGTCTTCTTTTAAGAACCTGATTGATTTTTCCTTGTTTAAGATCCAAGGGTTTTTTGGATCTGGGCTCACCAGGAATTGGTGGGAGGTGAATCAGTCTCAATCATGCCAGGAAAAGGGGGATAAAGACTGGGGAAATATTTGGGGGGAAGACAGAGTTTCCAAATGACTCTCCCATAAACGTTTGTTTAAACTATTTGGTGGTGGCAGCTACTAGATCTAAGCTGCTAAATAAACTTAGGGGTTATCTCATGCAGGTCCCCACATCTGTACCCTAAATTTCAGAGTGGGGGTGACACCTTGACATGGTAGGCAGAGAAGTGGGATTTATTTTGAACCAAAAGCCAGTAAGATTTTTTTTCTCTCTTTTTGGGCTGCTTGGGAAGCAGTGAAGAGAGGTACAGATCTTATCTCTCTCTTCCTGAAGGCAGAGGTGTTAAGTTTTCTAACAAGGGCTTTTGTTAGAGGAAAGTTTCCAGCTATGAACACCTGGAGAGTAATTAACATTTTGCACACACACAAAAAAAGTAAAAAAAAAAAACACAGTTTTTCTTGTTTCTTTCTTACTCTGAGTGTATGTGGGGGGAAGATGACAGACAGGGAGAAACACACTGTGTAAAAGGAACTAGAATTAGCCAGATTGCAGGCTGAGGAAAACAGAAAAGAACATGACAGACAAATGGTCAGAGATGAGGCTGCACACAAAAGAAATTTGGAAACAGAAAAAAACAAAATGGAAGCAGAGGCAGCTGCCCATGAAAGAGCTTTGGAAATTGAAAAGGCAAGGGTTGAAGCAGAAAGGGCCGAGGAAGGGGCTGACCACCAGAGGGCTATGGAGATCCAGGGGCAGGCGTAGCAGCATGTACTGGAGTTAGAAAGGATTCAGTCAAATACACCAAATAATCCTAACAATCCTCCCTCAAAAATCCACGGATGGGAGCTACTATGTCCACAATATAATGAATCCAGTGATATTGCTGAATATTTCCTCACCTTTGAGAGACTGTGCACACTCCATGCAATTTCTAACGAGCACAAGATGACCACATAGATAGCAAAATTGACTGGAAGAGCTCTGGATGTATTCAACAAGATGCTTTTGGGGGAGGCTTCTCACTATGGTAAATGTAAGGATTTGGTTTTGAAACAATTTCAAGTTACACCTGACACTTACAGAGTCAAATTTAGAGAGGGCCAGGACTAAGTAATGTGGCTTAAGTACACCAGATAAAGGATCTGTTAGAGAAATGGGTCAACGGCAGGGGTGTAACTACCTTTCAAGGAATGGTGGATTTGATGACTCAGGAACAATTCCTGAATATGACCAAGGATAATATAAAACAGTGGTTATAGGATAAGAAAATAGACTCAGCCAAAAGTCTTACTTCTTACACTGATCAATACGAACAGTCCCAGACCACCAGAGAGGCAGGGAAAATCGACACAAAACAGGTGGAGGGAGCAGAAAGGAACAACCCTGGTCGCAGTTTGAGCAAAGATCAGAAGGGACACCCTCAAACCACACCCTACCACCTGGGGCAGCCTAAGACCCCACCTACATCCCAAGGTAAAACCCAAACCCCTTCTCATCCCACTACACCAGTCTCCAGCAACCCACCTCGCCCCAGAGATACCTTAGCAGGGCAAAGCTTTAAATGTAATGAGCTGGGGCATATAAAGGCCCACTGCCCCAAGAACCCCAACCGATTACAGTTCATTACACTACAATCATACCAAAGGTCCCCAGGCCCAGATGACTCTCAAATACCCTTGGAGCGAAGGGAAACCTTGAGAGTGGTCAGAAAGAAGTTTTTTGCATGAAGGGACACTCAGACCCAATGCTACCAGCACTCGCAGCTATCTTCAAAACACCACTGACTTACTGAGGAAACTACAATCCATGGGTGATCTTCCAGAAAACACCATCCTGGCCACTATGGATGTAGAAGCCCTCTACACCAATATTCCACACAAAGATGGACTACAAGCTATCAGGAACAGTATCCCCGATAATGTCACAGCTAACCTGGTGGCTGAACTTTGTGACTTTGTCCTCACCCACAACTATTTCACGTTTGGGGACAATATATACCTTCAAGTCAGCGGCACTGCTATGGGTACCCGCATGGCTCCACAGTATGCCAACATTTTTATGGCTGACTTAGAACAACGCTTCCTTAGCTCTCGTCCCCTAACGCCCCTACTATACTTGCGCTACATTGATGACATCTTCATCATCTGGACCCATGGAAAAGAAGCCCTTGAGGAATTCCACCATGATTTCAATAATTTCCATCCCACCATCAACCTCAGCCTAGATCAATCCACACAAGCGGTCCATTTCCTGGACACTACTGTGTTAATAAGCTATGGTCACATAAATACCACCCTATACCGGAAACCTACTGACCACTACACTTACCTACATGCCTCCAGCTTACATCCAGGACACACCACACTATCCATTGTCTACAGCCAAGCTCTAAGATATAACCGCATTTGCTCCAATCCCTCAGATAGAGACAAGCACCTACAAGATCTCTATCAAGCATTCTTAAAACTACAATACCCACCTGCTGAAGTGAAAAAACAGATTGACAGAGCCAGACCAGTACCCAGAAGTCACCTCCTACAAGACAGGCCCAACAAAGAAAACAACAGAACACCACTAGCTGTCACCTTCAGCCCCCAACTAAAACCTCTCCAGCGCATCATCAGAGATCTACAACCTATCCTGAAAGATGATCCTTTACTCTCACAGATCTTGGGAGACAGACTTGTCCTCGCTTACAGACAACCCCCAACCTAAAGCAAATACTCACCAGCAACCACACATCACTGAACAAAACCACTTCCCCTGATCTCAGTGGGGCTGCACCCACTTACACCAGCTGAGGATTTGGCCCAAGCCATTTAACTAGAGAGAAAGTATCAGCAGAGACCAGTAAGCTAGAAGTGAAGAGTGCCAGCTCTGCCATGGATTCATAGGGTGACTTTGGGCACAGCTCTCCAGGCATTAAATGGAGATTATTTTTTATTATGTGTAATAGGCTGCTACTAAAAGGCCCTGATCAGGGATTACAAGTCACACCTTGCACTGATTTGGTTCCTGGAAGCACATTCTTGGGCCTCTATCACTGTGTACAGTTCTAGGCAGTGTTTGGTCCCTGGCAAAAAAGAAAGACAAAGCTGAAGACTGAGCTGTGTGCCTGTACTTTGTAACTGTTTCTTTAATAAATTCCTCCTGTTTAAGGAGGACGGCAACTCCACTGATCCCAACACAAAATTAACCTCACTGCATCTAATGCAAGTGAGAGGAGCAATGCCAGTTCATGGATATAGCAACGGTGCTGGCGGGGTCAAGACTTCCAGTCCCCATTCTCACCTCTGCCATTGACTCATTGTGTTGCCCTGGGCAAATCACTTTACTGCTGCTTGGCTCAGTCCCTCCATGACATAGCGATAACGCTGCCTAGCAGCCTAGGTAAAGAGCTTCTAGATGTAGTGACAAAAAACATCATGCAGAGCATACGTAAGACTCAGCTTCACTGTTCAGCTTCAGCCCCTGGGCAATGGGTGCCCTGTAGTTCCAGATAAGGTGCTATGTACATGTGTTAATATCAAATGAATGGAAGCTGTGCTGTTTATCTCCCTCCCTGTGAGCTACCAAAGCCACCCCGGCCTCTGCCCAGCATCCCGCCTTCCCAGTTAATGCTGGGGTTTATCCTTCTGCCTTGGTGGAAGAGGAGGAGCAGGGTGATGGGCTTCAGGAGACACTGTGGATAGGTTTCTGAAAACGTCCATACAATGTGCAGCGGCAGTCAAAAAAGTGAACAGAATGTTGGGAATCATTAGGTACGGAATAGATAATGAGACAGAAAATATCACATTGGTGCTATATAAATCCATGGTATGCCCACATATACTGCATGCAGATGTGGTCGCACCATCACAAAAATATACTTTGGATTTGGAAGAGGTACAGAGAAGGGAAACAGAAATGATTATTGGCATGGAACACATTCCATTTGAGGAAAGATTAAAATGACCGGGACTTTTCAGCTTGGAAAAGAGGGGGGATGTGTGAGGAGTCTAGAATCATGAATGGTGTGGACAAATTGAATATGGAAATGTTATTAACTACTTCACATAACAGAAGAACTAGGGGTCACCCAATTAATTTAACAAGCAGCAGATTTAGAAGAAACAAAAGGAAGTATTCCTTCACAGTCAATCTGTGGAACTATTTGGCAGAAGATGTTGTGAAGGCCAAAACAATACCAGGGTTCCAGCACAGAGGGAGAGGGAGCTTCACTTTACCCTTGAAACGACAGGTGTCCACTAGAACATGGTGAAGTTCATCCTGCAGCACAGTGGGGGACGGGTAGTAGACCCATGATGATCCTCTGGCTGGCCCGTGTTATGACCCTGTGTCCTACGGAGCTGGGCAAACAGACCACTGGTGCTGTGACTGGCACTGCGCAAGCCATCTCCACCTCCAGAAAGGGAAAAGGAGGTGTAGGGAAGAAAGCAGCCCCTAAAGCATCAGGGAGTGGAAACTAGACCAACGCCCCCTGAGGTTCGCCCAAAGACAGGGGAAATGAGACAATCCCTGGGCGGCAGTGGCATGGAATATGGAGAGGACAAAAATGAGTAGGGCTTCTCTCATCCCTGCCCTCCTGCCTCCGCTCTGTGCCTGTGACTAAGGGTCTGGCCAACCTAAACTAAGGTCTTCTGCTGCTGCTCCAGCCGGGGAGGCCTGGGCTCTTCCCCTCCCTTGGCAGTTCTTACAGGGGCTGGAGGCTTGAACTCCTGCCAGCTGAAGTGGAGGCAGCCTGGGATCGGGGCTTCTGTCCCCTTCTGCCAAACTGCTCCAGATGAATCAGATGAGGATTGCCATGTTCTGTTCATTCCCTCTGAACCACCTGGCACTGGGCACTGTCAGAAGACAGGCTACTGAGCTACATGGTTTTACCCAGTAGGGCCATTCTGATCTTCTTATTTAGACCCCAGATGTATCTGCCTCCTGCTGTAACACACTATAGACTATTCCCCTCCTGGATCTGAGATAAATCAGATGGGGTCTCTCTTTCCCCAGAGTTAGTAACAAAGTAAGAATAAACATTAAAATGTTAATACGAAGCAGTGCCCATTAAGTGATTTGCCATAATATGTGAGAACATTTTGTTTTAGAGATGACTGGGTCACAGCTGACAAGGGGAGGAGAAGACAGGAACAAGTGACAGGGTGAGGGCCTTGGGGAGAAGACACACAGCAGGGTCAAGGCTTGACAGAAGAGATGGGGCAAGATTGCAATTTCAGGGATCCAGCTATCAGCAATTAGAAAGGTGGCAACCCAGTGTAGTGTACATAGACTGATTCCCCAGTTCATCACATTGACACAGCACAGTAAGGACAGGAAAGGGTTTAATGTCTCTCTGTCTCTCCAGTAAGTGATTCAGGGAAGAGGCCACAGTGACAGGTCAGTGACGGCCAGCATGCAGAGAAAATAGAACATTGCCCCCTCGAGGCTCAGCTCTGTCTTCACGATGAACAGGATAGTAAAATTCCCCAACACGGATATGGCGTACATAGCACAGAAGGGAATGGAGATCCAGATATGGGCTGCCTCTAGGCCAGTAATACCAAGTAGGATGAATGTGGAGGGGTTGCTGAAGTCGGTTGTGTTGGAATCTGACATGGAGTAGCGGAGAAGTTCTCCGACTCTGAGACATAAGGATGTCTCCTGCCTGTACTGTAATTTCCCCTGACTTTCTGTGTTTTCCCAGGGTCTTGGGTGATGGTCGCAGCAGAAATGCCTGAATGGAGAGACAACGTTAATATGAGACACTACATGCACTAGTGGAGGCTGTTCTCATGGGAGAAGCAGATTGATCACTCTTCACACACTGAACAATGACATTTTAATTATTCAGAGAAAATAACTATGAACAATGACCCTACTAAATCCAATTCCATATTTTGCAGATTAATAATTCATACACTTTATGGTGGGGGAACCGTAAGACACATGAGCAGTAGACAAAAGTGTGGATACTGGTTATCCATCACTGGTTAATGACAGCCAGGATACGGAGTCCATACTATTGGGAGTTCTCCATTGATGCAGTTGGTCCAAATCTGAGAGTGGAAAAAAAAAAGATTTGGGGAATACAAGTGCTGGGAGAAACATCCCAACTAGAACATACCTCAGGGGAAAGACCTGGACACCATTGATAGCAGCTCAAGAAAAACCCCTGCTCATTTGCAGCAGTGGACAAAACAAAAGAATGTTCAGATCCCTAAGATATGGGATGGACTATAACATGTTCAGGCTATGTGTTCAGTTTTGGTCATCTATTAAGGATATAGCATATATAAAAGGGATTTCCAAGACAGGGTCAGACAATGGGGGAGGCTTCCATATGGAAACATATAGAAAAGTCTGGGACTCTTTAGTTTACACAAGAGACAAAGAAGAGAGCATATGATATAGGAGAGGAAAATAAAAAATGAAACTGATTTACATTCAAATGGACAATTTCCAGCCAGTACTATCTATAAACACTTAGTGCTCCAAGAGGACTAAGTTATCTCTTGGACCAGCTCCTGCGCTCCACTCAGGACTAAATCGAGAGTTGCCTCTCCCCTTGTGGGTTCCCGTACCAGCTGCTCCATGAAGCAGTCATTTAAAGTATCGCAAAATTTTGTCTCTGCATTTCATCCTGAGGTGACATGTTCCCAGTCAATATGGGGATAATTGAAATCCCCCTCTATTATTGAGTTCTTTATTTTGATAGCCTCTCTAATTTCCCTTAGCATTTCATCATCACTATCACTGTCCTGGTCAGGTGGTCGATAATAGATCCCTAATGTTATATTCTTATTAAAGCATGAAATTACTATCCATAGAGATTCTATGGAGCATGTGGATTCACTTAAGACTTTTACTTCATTTGATTCTACATTTTCTTTCACATATAGTGCCACTCCCCTCCACGCACAACCTGTTCTGTACTTCCGATATATTTTGTACCCCGGAATGATTGTGTCCCATTGATTGCTCTCAGTCCACCAGGTTTCTGTGATGCCTATTATATCAATATCCTCCTTTAACAGGGGCACTCTAGTTCACCCATCTTATTATTTAGACTTCTAGCATTTGTGTACAAGCACTTTAAAAACTTGTCACTGTTTATTTGTCTGCCCTTTTCTGATGTGTCCGATTCTTTATGTGAATGTTTCTCGTCTGATCTGGCGCTTACATTATCCTCTTCCATCCTCTGCTCCTGATTATAACCTAGAGAATCTCTATCAATAGACTCTCCTGTAAGAGAAGTCTCTGTCCGATCCACATGCTCCTCTGCAGCAGTCGGCTTTCCCCCATCTCCTAGTTTAAAAACTGCTCTGCAACTTTTTAATGTTTAGTGCCAGCAGTCTGGTTCCACTTTGGTTTAGGTGGAGCCCATCTCTCCTGTATAGGCTCCCCCGATTCCAAAACTTTCCCCAATTCTTAATGAATCTAAACCCCTCTTCCCTACACCATCGTCTCATCCACGCATTGAGACTCTGAAGCTCTGACTGCCTACCCGGCCCTGCACATGGAACTGGGAGCATTTCTGTGAATGCCACCATAGAGGTCCTGGATTTCAGTCTCTTCCCTAGCAGCCTAAATTTGGCCTCCAGGACGTCTCTCCTACCCTTCCCTATGTCATTGTTACCTACATGTACCACGACCACCAGCTCCTCCCCACCACTACACATAAGTCTATCCAGATGCCTTGAGAGATCTGCAACCTTCGCACCAGGCAGGCAAGTCACCATACTGTTCTCCTGGTCATCACAAACCCAGCTATCTATGTTTCTAAAGATTGAATCTCCCATTACTAACACCTGCCTTTTCCTTGTGACTGGAATTCCCTCCCCCGGAGAGGTAACCTCAGTGCGAGAGGATACACTGTCATCATCTGGAAGGAGGGTCCCAACTATGGGAAGGTTTCCCTCTGCTCCTGTTGACTGCTCTGCTTCCCTGGGCCTTTCATCCTCCTCAACAGCACAGGGGCTGTCTGACCGGAGGTGGGACAATTCTACAGTGTCCTGGAAAGCCTCATCAACATACCTCTCTGCCTCCCTTAGCTCCTCCAGTTCTGCCACCCTGGCCTCCAAAGCCCGTATGCGGTCTCTGAGGGCCAGGAGCTCCTTGCACTGAATGCAAACATACACCACCCACCGACGGGGCAGGTAATCATACATGCTGCACTAGATAGCCTCCACTCTGCTGCTGGGCTTCTGCCTGCATGATCTCCTAGTTAATGAAAGGGTTTTGTTTAAAGCAAGAAGTTTTGAATGTAGTTTAGTTTTAAAAAACAGCAAGAGACCATTTCCCCCTTCCCGCTCCCCTTCCAAACTCCCTTGCGAAACTCCCTGTTAGCAGCCCCTGGTCGCAAAGCTCCCTGGTCACTTGTGCACTGCTTTAAAAAGCCCTGGCCTGCTTGAATGTACCACGAATGGATCACTTGATAATTATCTGTGCTGTTCATTCTCTCTGAAGCATTGACATTGGCCACTGTCAGTAGACAGGATACTGGGCTAGATGGACCTTTGGTCTAACCCAACACGGCCATTCTTAAGTTCACTGAGAAAGGAAATGGTGTGCAGAAGTTGTGTTGTATTGTGTTTACCTGGATCTGGGTATCTCTTCTGCTGTCTAAAGTAGAGGAATTGTTTTAGAAACCTGTGAATGGTGTTCTGGGGGGGCCCACTCTGAGATTGCTCAATTAGGGCAAACTGCAAAGAAAGGGGCTTACAATCCCCAAAATGGGTGATTATTCTAATACTTGGATTTACCGAAGCAGCAAGAAAATAGCTTTCACAATGCTTTACACAGTTCCCTTAAAGCAGGGATCTCAAACTCAAATCACCACGGGGGCCACATGAGCACTGATACCTTTTCATAAAAAGATACAAAAACCCCCCACTCTGCCCCTGGCCTTGCCCCCACACCACCCCTTCCATGAGGTCCCACCACTTCCCATGCCTTCCCCGCCCCATTCCCACCCTTTCCCCAAGTCCTCACCCCAACTCGGCCCCCTCGGTGCCCCTATTCCAACCCTTTCCTCAAATCCCTGCCCCATCCCTGCCTCTTCTCTGCCTTCTTCCCTGAGCGTGCCACATCCCCACTCCTTCCCCCTACTTCCTGGGAAGTCTTAAGCACCGCTAGAAAGCTGTTTGGCAGCGGGAAGCGTGTCAGGTAGGTGGAGGAGTGGGGAAGTGGCAAGCTCGGAGGGCAGGCAGTGGGGCAGGGGGAGAGGAGCTTAGCTGCCAGCGGAGTCGGCACCTATGGTGGGCTGCAGGAAATAACTCTTTGGGTTGCATGTGGCCCGTGAGACGCATGTTTGAGACCCCTACCTTAAAGCAAAATAGGCTTGGGCTTCCACCCAGACAGCCAAGTCATGTATGATGATGATGATTGAAAATCTTGTTCATCATATAATAAAGTTCTACCAATACCAAAAGATTCTACACATCACCTCCCAGGAGAATGAATATTTCAGATATTACCCAAATACTCACTTACAGTCAATTCTTATTAACTAAACTAAGATTTATTTGAAAAGAGAGAGTATTGGTTAAAAGATGACAGATGATTCAAGACTTTAAGTCAGTTTCATAGGAGAGATGGCTGGCTTCAGAGTTGGATTAATGTAAGGTTATTATCTATTAAGCAGTTTATAGAGAGTTCACCAGAAACTTTAAAGAGATGTACAGAAAATGGTATTGTTGTGCCCAAGTTCATTCTAATATTATTTCCTACATATTCCACGTATGAATTAACTGAATACAGCTCTTGACAGGAATCATTTGGTTACACTGTTAACCTCTAACAAGCTGTCGTTGAACGTAGACTACTAAAGTCACTAAGTTCTATCAGTTCTTTAATAATACAAGTCTACATTTCAAAGCTCTAACCTATCTAAGATGGAATGGTCTAAATTACCGTTTACATATTTTTCAACTCTGTCTCTAAAGGGTGAATCTGGGTCAATAGACTGCAAGTTGCTTAACTCTTTCCTGTGTCAAACAACCCCTTTTGCAAGGCCTGGGGCTGTTTGGTTTAGCGATCATATGACGCAAAAAGGAGAAACTGGAAACAGAGTGTGCCCAAGGGGGAGCCCCGGGAAGGTTCTGCTGAAGTAATTGGAGAGTTGGGGGGGAGCCAAGCCAAACCTAGCCTCAGCGCCTTGGGCTTGGCATTGCGAGAGTGGGCCTGGAGACCCAGAGCCAGAGGCACGGCCTGAACAGTGCTGTGACTCAAAATCACAAGGGTCTTGTTTGTGGGCCCGAAACATGCTCAGCTGGTGAGTGTCCAGTTTCACAAGCTTGAGCGGGTCTGTGACAGCAAACCTGGAGCTGCTACAGAGATGTGGAAGGGGAGTGGGTCTGGCCAGGGAGGTGCCACAAGATATTTTCTTCACCTATATGTGGCTCCTCTGCCATCTGTGTTTCCCCAAGTGCTCTCGTTCCAGAACTGATCCAGCCGGGCTTCCCTGAGGGAAATGTTTGTGGAACACACAGTGCCTGTTTGGGGTCAGGGAGAGAGTTTGTGTCTCCCTCAGAAAGTGCTCCCCAGAACGGCAGAGACAGGGAGTCCCTGTTCTAGTGGGTTTAGTCCCATCTCTCTCTCTCTCTCTCTCCTGATGCATCCACCTCTATCTTTGCATTGTAATTCACCCACATACATACGTGCCTCCCTCTTCCTGTCACTTCTTAGTCCCTAGCCATTACCAACTAGCAGCCTGCAGCTGTGGCAGCCTATAGTCTAACCTAGTTGCTTGCCTATATATCTTTTCTTATACGTTTCTTATTTTCTTATGGGTTCGATTATTTGCTTTATTTATATATTTCAGTTTAAAGATGTATATTACAGTATATTTCACCTGTAACACAAGGGACCTGCAGGCCACATCCTGTATGTTGAGCTAAAGCAGTGAGCATATATGAAAAGGTGTGGGGAAAAGTGCAGCCAGAACCTCCTGTTGAAGTTTGGAGGAGTAGGAATAGGGTCTGCAACCTTGTGGATTGTAGATAGGCAGGTGCCAGGGTCTGCCTCATGCTGCAAAATGGGCAGGCATCTGGAATGGGGGGGAACTGTGCCATGTACATGCCCGTGCTCATGGTCCATGAAGGAGCCACCAACCGATAGCCCTGGTGGGCAATGGGACCAGAGCAGAGTGCTTAATGGCCTACCAGGGTTCCTCACCCTCCAAAGCTGGTAGCATGTCCTCCCACTTGGTATCAGGGCGTCTAAGGAAGTGAAGCATGTGGAGCATAAGCATGTAAAGTTGTTCCCTTGGAGGAATTCAGAAATGAACCGGGTGAAGGGTGTGCAGCCCGCTGAGGTTATGAAAGGGAGGTGATCATGGGGACATGGGACTCATGGGACAGGAGCCCAATCAAGAATTTCAGAGGTCCTGAGGGGAAGGGTGGGTGGGAAGCACCTTCTTGTAGGACAAATCCAAGGAAAAGATGTGAGAACATATTGGTTTTAGAGATGACTGGGTCACGGCTGACAAGTGGAGGGGAAGACAGTAGCAAGTGACAGGGGCTGGGCATTGGGGAGAAGACACACAGCAGGGTCGAGGCTTGACAGAAGAGATGGGGCAAGATTATAATTTCAGGGATCCAGCTACCAGCAATTAGAAAGGTGGCAACCCAGTGTAGTGTACGAAGACTGATTCCCCAGTTCATCGCATTGACACAGCACATTAAGGACAGGAAAGTGTTCAATGTCTCTCTGTCTGTCCAGTAAGTGATTCAGGGAAGAGGACCCAGCACCATGCACCAGCCAGCTCTGCACAGAGCTCAATCTGAGAGCCAGAGCACAAGGAGGAAACATTTAGGTCTCTTTCTGAGTAAAGAGCTGGAGCAGCCTGCCCCGGATCTGTTTTGTCCTCAACCCATAAATGATGGGGTGGAGCACGGGAGGCACCAGCAGGTATACAGTGGCAATGAGAACGCGCAAATGCAGTGGCACATTCTGGCCAAACCGCTGCGTGAAAGACGAGAAGAAATCTGGAATGTACAAAGCTAAGATGGCACAAAGATGAGAGATGCAGGTCCCAAAAGTTTTCAGACGGGCATTCTTTGTGGGGAGGCGGAAGATGGCCCGGAGGATCAGAGTATAGGAAACGGCGATAAAAAACACATCCATTCCGATCACAGAGAAAAGATCAAACAGGCCATAGTAACTACTGATGCTGATGTCAGCACAGGCCAGCTTCACCACAGCTATATGCACACAATAGGAGTGCGGGATGATGTTGGTTCTGCAATATGGCCACTGCCTCGCCAAGAAGGGATAGGGTAATGCGAGTATGCCATTACGCAACACCACGGCCAGGCCTATCTTGGCCACAACAGAGTTTGTTAGGGTCATGGAATATCTCAGAGGATTGCAGATGGCCATGTAGCGATCAAAAGCCATGGCCACAAGGATTCCAGACTCCATCTCTGAGAAGCAGTGAATGAAGTACATCTGTGTGAGGCAGGCACTGAAACTGATCTCCCTGGAATTTAACCAGAAGATGCTCAGCATTTTGGGCAGGGTGGATGTGGACATGACCAGGTCGGTGACGGCCAGCATGCAAAGGAAATAGAACATTGGCCCATGGAGGCTCGGCTCCCTCTTCACGATGAACAGGATGGTGAAGTTCCCCAACACAGATAATGCGTAAATAGCACAGAAGGGAATGGAGATCCAGAGATGGGTTGCCTCTAGGCCAGGAATGCCAAGTAGAATGAAGGTGGAGGGATTGCTGAAGTCGGTTGAGTTGGAATCTGACATGGAGTAGGGGAAAAAGTGTCCAACTCTGATGCATAAGGGTTTCTCCTGCTTTTACTGTATTTTCCCCTGACTTTCTGTGTTCCCAGGGTCTCGGATGATGGTCACAGTAGAAATGCCTGAATGGAGAGAAAACGTTAATATGAGACACTGCATGCACTAGTGGAGACTGTTCTCAAGGGAGAAGCAGATTGATCACTCTTCACACACTGAAAAATGACATTTTCATAAATCAGAGACGATAACTATGAACAATGATCCTACTAAATCCAATTCCATATTTTGTGGTGCTCCCTGGATTAATAATTCGTACACTTTCTGGTGGGGGAACCGTAAGAAGCACGAGCAGGAGACACAAGTGTGGATACTGGTTATCCATTGTTTTTCCTTAATGCAATGGGAGCCAGGATAGGAAGTCAATTCTGTAGTTTTCCCATTTATCCAGTTGCTTGAAATCTGAGGGTACATCTACACTACAGGGGGGAGTCGATTTAAGATACGCAAATTCAGCTACGTGAATAGCGTAGCTGAATTCGACGTATCGCAGACGACTTACCCCGTTGTGAGGACGGCGGTAAAATCGACTTCTGCGGCTTTCCGTCGGCGGCGCTTACTACCACCTCCGCTGGTGGAGTAAGAGCGCCGATTCGGGGATCGATTGTCGCGTCCCGACTGGACGCGATAAATCGATCCCCGAGAGGTCGATTTCTACCCGCCGATTCAGGCGGGTAGTGTAGACCTAGCCTGAGAGTGGAAAAAAACAAACTTTTAGGAAGACGTGCTGGGAGAAACATCCCAATTAGAACAAACCTCATGGAAAAGACCTGTGCGCCATTGATAGATGCTGCAGAGAAACACCTGCTCATTTGCAAAAGTGGACAAAACAAAAGAAATGTTCAGATCACTAAGATATGGGATGGAGAATAACATGTTCAGGGATATGTGTTCGGTTTTGGTTACCCAGACTCTATTAAGGATATATCACATATGTCAAGGCTGGATCCCCACTTTGAACTTTAGGGTACAAATGTAGGGGCCTGCATGAAAACTTCTAAGCTTAACTACCAGCTTAGCTCTGGTTCCGCTGCCACCATTTCCCAATTTTTCCCTCCCTGGGAAGCCCTGAGAAACCTTTCACCAATTCCCTGGTGAGTACAGATCCAAACCCCTTGGATCTTAAATCAAGGAGAAATTAACCATCCCCCCTCCTTCCTCCCACCAACTCCTGGTGAATCAAGATCCAAACCCCTTGGATCTTAAAACAAGGAAAAATCAATCAGGTTCTTAAAAAGAAGGCTTTTAATTAAAGAAAAAGGTAAAAATCATCTTTGTAAAATCAGTATGGAAATTAACCTTACAGGGTAATCAAACTTAAAGAGCTCAGAGGACTCCCCTCTAGTCTCAGGTTCAAAGTACAGCAAACAAAGATAAACACTCTAGTAAAAGGTACATTTACAAGTTGAGAAAACAAAGGAAAACTAACACGCCTTGCCTGGCTGTTTACTTACAAGTTTGAAATAGGAGAGACTTGTTTAGAAAGATGTGGAGAACCTGGATTGATGTCTGGTCCCTCTCAGTCCCGAGAAGGAACACCCACCCAAACAAAGAACACAAACAACAGCCTCCCCCCCCCAAGATTTGAAAGTATCTTGTCCCCTTATTGGTCCTTTAGGTCAGATGCCAGCCAGGTTACCTGAGCTTCTTAACCCTTTACAGGGAAAAGGATTTTGGAGTCTCTGGCCAGGAGGGATTTTATAGTACTGTACACAGGACAGCTGTTACCCTTCCCTTTATAGTTATGACAACATATACAAGGGATTTCCAAGACAGGCTCTGAGAATGGGGGAGACTGGCATATGCAGACATATAGAAAAGTCTGCAACTCTTTAGTTTACACAAGAGAGAAAGAAGAGAGCATATGATATAGGAGAGGAAAATAAAAAATGAAACTGAATTGCATTCAAATGGTCAGTTCCCAACCAGTACTATCTATAGACACTTAATGCTCCAAGAGGACTAATTCCGCAAAGCTGAGTAAAACTGTCAGCAAAACTGATTAGGAGGGAAAATTTAGAAAGAAAAATATGAATGAAAATTGGTAATTCTTTGAAACCAGTTTATTAGATAGTGGAAAATCATGATTCCATAGTTAACAAGGTGAACAACATTGGATAAAAACGCTTTTCAATGGCAATATGAAGGCAGAAATTAGGGCAGGGAAGCAACATGCAAAAAATAGGAAAAATGGAAAATAGATAGCTAAAAATAGAAATTGGAATTTATGAAAGTTGATAAGGGACATTAAGACATCAGGGAAATTTCCACGTTTGTCAGGGCTACGGATCAAAAAAAGGAGGGTATTAAGTATGTTAGCAATAAAAGAAATCCTAGAAAAGTTTTATATCAATTCCTGTTAAATGTAAAGTTTTAAAAAATAAAGGGAAAGGGTTTTTTAATAAAATAATTGACAAGGTTAAGAAACAATGGGAAAGCTGGTATGGGATTAGTTCAAAAAAAGTCTAGAAGGTAAGTTATGCCTGTCACCAGCAAGATTTATGCAAAACAATTCCTGTCAAATAAACCTGATTTCGTCCTTTTATGAGAGTGCACATTGGTTGATAAAGGGTATACATTGGTTGATCAAGGGAACCACGCAGATACAGCACACCTTGATTTCTCAGAGGCATGTGATTCAGTAGGGGAAAATATTGAGTTAAAAAATTAACACCCTAAAATATCAGTAGGGAGCATGTAAAATGGACTGGAAACTGGCTAACCGATGGATCTCAGACACCTGTAGTCAATAGGCCTTCGTCAGTAAGTGGGGCTGTTTGTCGTGGTGTTCTATTGGGATAAGTTCTAGGCCTGATGCTATTCAATATTTTAATCAATGATCTGGAAGGAAATAGAAAATCACTGCAGAGAAAATGTGCCAATGACCCAAAGATTGGCAGAGTGGATACAATGAGGAGCCCAGGGCAGGCATATCGACTGATATGGAGCATTGGTAAGAGGGGCCCATGCAAACAAACTGTTTTAATACAGTGAAATGCAAAATTATCCTCTCGGAACAGGGAATGCAGGCAGGACCCACAGACTACAGCACTGTAGTATGGAATGCAAGGACACTGAAAAGGATTTAGGGGCCAGTGTGGACAAGCAGCTCAGTGCGACGCTGTAGCATAAAGTGATGATGTGGTCCTCAGATGGATAAACAGGGGAGTGGTGAGTTGGAGCAGGGGAAGGATTTTATCTCTGCACATGGAATTGGTGAAACAAACATCCAGTTCTGGGGTTCACATTTGAAAAAAAGATGTTGAAAGAGTGGGCAGAAAAGGGCCACAAAAGAGCCACTTGGAGAGGGAGGATAGAGAAAAAGCCGGATCTTTAGACTTGAAGGTGTATATCTCTTTAACTTCTCAAAAAGATGATCAAGCGGAGACTTTCATGGGGAGAGAACCATGGGTAATAATGGGCTCTGTAATCTACCAGAGAAAAGCAAGACCAAAAGCCTGGAAGTTGAAGCCAGGCAAATTTTAGCTAGAAATTAGGGCCAAATATTTAGCTCTGAGGGTGATTAAGCATTGGGGGACACTGAGAAGGGAAGTGTTGGATTCTCCAATTCCCCATGTTGGGAGATCCAGAATTTTCTGGAAGATCTGCTTGATGGGTTGTTTACATTTAAAATGCTACAGCGTTACTGCCAGAGCACTTCTATATAGACACTACCTACACAGATGGAAGGGGTTCTCCCCTCAGCATAGGTAATCCCTGAGAGGTGGTAGCTAGGTCGATGGAAGAATTAATCTCATGTTGTCTACACCAGGGCACAGATCATCCAACAAATTCTTGGAATGTATTGGAGACAATTTTTTTGTTCCAGAAGCAGGAGAAAGCTACTAGGCTTTTGTAGACTTGATTTTGAGAATGGAGGAGGAACTGGTTGAGAATTTGAAAGTGGAAGGCAGTTTGGGGAAAGTGATCATGAAATGATAGAGTTCATGTTTCTAAGGAATTGTAAGAGGGAAAAAAGCAAAATAAAGACAATAGATTTCAAGAAGGCAGATATTAAGAAACTCAGGAAGCTGGTAGGTAAGATCTCATGGGAAGCAAGGCTAAGGGGAAAAACAATAGAAGACAGCTGGCAGTTTTTCAGAGACATTATTAAGGGCACAGCAGCAATCTATCCCACTGTGTAGGAATGATAGAAAGTTTGGAAAGAGACGACAACGACTTAACCAGGAGATCTTGAATTATCTACAAACAAAAAAGGACCGAGCTAAATTGTTTTGGAAAGTTTCAGGCATAACAGTTCAGCTGACTTTTCGAATGAAGCTAGGAGAAAGTATGTGTTACCCATGTTGAAAAATTGTTCTAGTGAGGAGTTCTAGCACCTCTAATCTTTCCAGCAGATAAAAGTCAGGTAACAGCCCTTTCCCCTGCCCCATTAACAGACTTATTCCTGAAATGCAAGAGGAGAGGGTGACAGTGTCTGTGTCTGCGGAGAGGGACAGCTCAGTGGTTTGGGGGAAAAATCTGTCTGGGGATTGGTCCTGCTCTGAACAGGGGGTTGGACTAGATGCAGGGGCAGCTCCAGGCACTAGTGCACCAAGCGCGTACCTGGAGTGGCAAGCCGCGGGGGGTGGCCTGCTGGTCGCTGTGGGGGCAGTAGTCAGGGACCCTTCGGTGGCAAGCCTGCAGGAGATCTGCCGGTACTGTGGCAGGTACGCCGAAGCCTCGGGACTGAGGGACCTCCCGCAGGAATGCTGCCGAATCTGCATTACCAACAGACCTCCAGCAGGCGCGCCGCCGAAAGCCACCTGACTGCCGTGCTTGGGGCAGCAAAATACATAGAGCTGCCCTTGACTAGATACCTCCTGAGGTCCCTTCCAACCCTGATATTCTATAAGAACACAGCTGGCTCCTGATGTCTCTACTCAGTTGTTGCTCAAAGCGGGAGTTTTACCTCACTGGGGCCTGAGTGAAGTACAGGCCGTGGTCTAAGAATTTGGCCTTGTATTGCACATCTAGTAACACCTTTCATCCTGTAGGATTCACTGTGCCACTGAAATGCACCACCTTGGGGCAGTAGTCCATCAGGCTGGATGAGCAGGGTGCACACAAAAGAGTGACATTTTGACCAGTGATTCTTTGGCAAACTCATCAATTATGGCAAGAGCCCTGGGATGTGTCATGTTTGTGCAGAGCAGAAAGGACCACAGACTTACTCTCTATCCCTCCGCACCCACGTTACACTTGGTTTGTCGAGCAGGTGAGCTCGTCAGAAAGAGATGGGTACCTGCGAATTCTCAGACGGAAGTGTCCTCCCTAGGAATCCCCCTCAGGTAGCCGTGTTCCGCACCTCTCTAAACCCTGCATCTGCAGAAGCATCCCACGCCGAGAGCTGACATGGGGTGAGCACAGTTTATAATATAGCTCTGTGTATTCCCAGTTGGGTCCACTCAGCCTGTAGAAGAGAAGAGAGCATCTGAATGTAAACTGGTTATAGACAAGCATGTCTCCACTTCTGTGCTAATTATCCAGCTTTAGGAGTAAACAGTAATTAAGGAACCTTCCCAAAGGGAGAGGAGAACTCCTGGGCTCTGTGCTGAGTCAGAGGGGAATTGGCTGTTTTGTGTATTTGTGTATATTTATAAAATACAGTTGACTAGAAAGAAAATAAGGGATAATGCCTGGCTCTCCATAGGCTCTGGTACCCTCTAAATGCCCAGGATGGATGGATAGATAGGAGCAGACAGATCTGGAGAAAGATGACTGAGGGGAGACATGAGCACTTTCTAAGGCCATATGGGGCTGTTGCTATGGGATCAGTGATCAATACATCTCTCTATCATCATACTGTGGAGCACCCTTCATAGAAGTGTTTTCAAAACGGAACAAACTTAGGCTATGTCCACACTTGCAGATGTACCGATCGGGGAGTTAATCCCCCTCAGAGAGCGCTGCAGGGACAGGGCTGCTGTGTGTTCACACTGTCAGCTGCCAGTGCAATGGCATGGCCAGACTTGCGGCACTTGCAGCCTTGCAGTGGCATTCAAAGTGGTGCACTCTGGGTAGGTATCCCACAGAGAATCTCCTTCCCCTTCAGCCACCGAGATTTGTGGGAAGGGTCGTGGGGCAACCTGGGTCCTGTCCCAATGGCCCATTGTGCATCGGTTCATTCCCCAGCAGTCCTTTCCCTTCCATCCGCATTTGGCGCCATCTTTCAACTGTTTTTCTACTGCACGCTTTGTCCACCTTTTCAGTCTTCGGGACCAGATCCTGAACTGTTGATGAATATGCCGATGGGTCTCACTAACAGATCACGAATGGCAGTCCAGCTACTGCTTGAACGGCAAAGTGAGGATGAGGAGTCTGACGAAGATGTTGACACATGTAGTAGAGACAACACAAGATTGCTTGTGGCAATCACTGACATGCTGACCACAGTGAAATGCCATTTTTGGGCTCAGGAGACAAGCACTGAGTGGTGGGATCATAGAATCATAGATTATCAGGGTGGAAGGGACCTCAGGATGTCATCTAGTCCAACCCCCTGCTAAAAGCAGGACCAATCCACAATTGAATCATCTCATCCAGGGCTTTGTGAAGCCTGATCTCAAAAACCTCTAAGGAAGGAGGTTTTCCACCACCTCCCTAGATAACTCATTCCAGTGCTTTATCACCCTCCTAGTGAAAACGTTTTTACTAATATCCAACCTAAACCTCCCCCAGTGCAACTTGAGACCATTACTCCTTGTTCTGTCATCTGCTACCACTGAGAACAGTCTAGATCCATCCTCTTTGGAACCCCCTTTCTGGTAGTTGAAATCAGCTATCAAATCCCCCTTCATTTGTCTCTTCTGCAGACTCAATAATCCCAGTTCCCTCAGCCTCTCCTCATAAATCATGTGCTCCAGACCCCTAATAATTTTTGTTGCCCTCCACTGGACTCTTTCCAAATTTTCCACATCCTTCTTGCAGTGTGGGGCCCAAAACTGGACACAGTACTCCAGATGAGGCCTGACCAATGCCGTTGAGAGTGGAATGATCACATCCCTCAATCTGCTGGCAAGCTCCTACTTATACAGCCCAAAATGACATTAGACTTCTTGACAACAAATGCACACTGTTGACTTATATCCAGCTTCTTGTCCACTGTAACCCCTAGGTCCTTTTCTGCAGAACTGCTGACTAGCCATTCGGTCCCTAGTCTGTAGCAGTGCATGGGATTCTTCCGTCCTAAGCCCAATCCTCTAATTTGTCTAGGTCCCTCTGTATGCTATAGATACACTCCAGCGTATCTATAAGTCCTCCTAGTTTAGTGCCATCTGCAAACTTGCAGAGGGTGCAATCCATGCCATCCTCCAGATCATTAATGAAGATTATATCACCATGCAAGTCTGGGATGATGATCAGTGGCTGCAGAACTTTTGTATGAAAAAAGCACTTACATGGGACTGTGATGAGGTGGCTCCCATACTGTGGTGCAAGGACATGAGAATGAGAGCTGCCCTGATGATGGAGAAGCGCATGGTGAGCACACTGTGGAAGCTGGCTACTCCAGAGAGCTACCATCGGTAGCTAACCAATTCGGAGTACGGAGGTCATTTGTTGGACTCATGATGATGCAGGTTTGCAGGGCTATTAATCACATCCTGCTTAGAAAAAAAATGTGATGCTGGGCAACGTGTGTGACATTGTGAACGGCTTTGCACAGATGGGTTCCCTAACTGTGGAGAGGCAATAGATGTGACGAATATTTCAGTTCTGGCACCAGACCACCTAGCCTCTCAGTACATTAATAGGAAGGAGTATTTCTCAATGTTTCGCCAGGTGCTGGTGGATCAACATGGGCGTTTCATGGACATTAACGCAGGCTGGTCCAGAATGATGCACAACGCACAAATCTTTCGGAACACAGGCCTGGTTAGGAAGCTGCAAGCTGACCCTTTTTCCTGCTCTATATACGGTGTTAGAAGTGCCTGAATCGAGTCTGGTTACCCCTCACTAATGTTTAGGAGCCACTCCATGGTTTCTTGACATCAATCTGCGCTCTCCTGACATGTACCCTCCTTTCACTGTCCCGGTCACTCGTGGTTTTTTTGATTTTTAACAAGGTACTTCTGCATAAATTCATGCAGAAGGTCCTCTTTGCTTTTCTGAGGCCACTGACGTTCGGCCAGCAAAAATGAGGAGGACTGTGATACTCAGGTTGCGTTTGTGAACCCAAAATGCAACATTTTACATTGTTAACACTAGGCAGAGCAATGATACAGCTGATCACAAAGACAAGCACAATTCACTTACCTAGCACAAACACAAACTACCTGTCCCAAGGTGAGGCCAACGAAAACATTGGATTTTTGATCTCATCAGGGCTCATGGAAGCATAGAGCAACATATCCTGAGGAGACTGAAACCAATGGGACAAACTCAAACCTGACAAAAATAGCCAGACCCCTAAAATTGGCCTGGTGTTACCCAGGGACAGGAGAACAGAAAATATGGGTAATGAACCACCACTCTTAAGAAGGTCCCAGAGAACTAGTAGTGGTGTACTCTTAAACTTGAGATGAATCTGTTATTGATTCTAAGTTGTGTTTTAATGAAAATTATCATGTTTAGTATAAAGAAGTGGATATGGGATGTTAAATATATTAAATGTTCTTTTCTTAATTGTTATTGTTTTTTTATATAACATAATGCTGGTAAATCTCTGTATTTTGTACAGTTGTCACTATTCTTTACTGAAACTAAAGAGAATAGAAATACAAATAAGGTGCTTTGCATGTTCTGATCTTTTTTCTTGTTATCAGCATGTTTAAAACAAATACAATGCAGTATTTCTTCACACAGCACACAGTCAACCTGTGGAACTCCTTGCCAGATGATGTTTTGAAAGCCAATAATATAACAGAGTTCAAAAATAGTTAGATTCCTCAAGGTGAAGCAGGCCTCTGGGTGAAGGGAGTGGGAGCAAGGACACATATCCTTTTGATAGCCAATTCCACCTGGGTGGTGCATAAGCCAGGAAAGTTCCACAAAAGAGCGGGACCATTGACCTTCTTACATCTGTTAGGAATTCTTGAAAGGACTTACTTTACTTTTGTTTTCTAAGGTAAAATTTTTACACTTTGAATATTTTGCTCTTTTGTTTTACTCAAGGCTCTTCAAATTTCTGCAGAAGTGTATAATAAACTTCTCCTTTGACTGACTGAGGCTATGTCTACACCAGAGATCTTACAGTAGCACAGCTGTACCACTGAAGATACACTGCTGTAAGCTCTCCCATATGGCCACTATAGGCCTATAGGAGATTGCTCTCCTGCCGACATCACCAAACCACCCCAACCAAGCATTTCCTGCTCACGCAGCACTCAGCACACTGGCGGTTTTGTTGTTTTTTTCACATCCCTGACTGAAAAAAGTATTATTGACAAAAGTGTTTGTCATAAACATACAGCTAAGGGTAGCATAAAATCCCTCTTTACCCTGTAAAGGGTTAATTCCTCTTTTACCTGTAAAGGGTTAAGAAGCTCAGATAACCTGGGTGGCACCTGACCAAAAGGACTAATAAAGGGAGAAGATACTTTCAAATCTGTGGGGGAAGGTTTTTTCTCTGTGTCTCCTGGAGTCAACAAGGAAACAGGGCAGGGAAAATATATCTCCCTAAGCCATATCTGAACTAAGCATCTACTATTGCAGAAGAGTAAGTAATAGAAAGAAATGTGTTAGATTATCTTTTGTTTTTGCTTGTCAATTTTCCCTGTGCTAAGAGGGAGGTTTATCCCTCTTTTTGTAACTTTAAAGTTGTGCCTAGAGGGGAAATCCGCTGTGTTTTTGAGTCTTTTGTTATTCTGTAAAGTACTTACCATCCTGATTTTACAGAGGTGATTCATTTACCTTTTCTTTATTAAAATTCCTCTTTGAAGAACCCAATTGATTTTTCATTGTTCTTAGGATCCAAGGGTTTGGGTCTGTGTTCACCTGTACTAATTGGTGAGGATATTATTCTCAAGCTTCCCTTGGAAACGGGGGTAGAGGCTTGGGGGGATATTTGGGGAAGGTAGGGCTCCAAGTGGTCTTCCCTGAATGTTTATTTAAATCACTTGGTGGTAGCAGCATACTGTTAAAGGTGGAATTTGTGCCTTGGGAACGTTTTAAACCTAAGCTGGTAAAAATAAGCGTAGGGGGTCTTTCATGTGGGTCCCCACATCTGTGCCCCAGAGTTCAGAGTGCGGAAGGAACCTTGATATGGTGGCAGCGCGGTGGGATCATTTTGAACCAAAAGCCCAGTAGGATTTGAAAAGGACAATTGTTTTTTTTCCCTTTTGGCTGCTTAGAAAGCAGAGAGGTTTTTTTTTAAGCTGTGAGAAGCTGGAGGGTTTTTTTTTTCTCTGCCTGAGGGCAGGGTAGTTAACTTCCTGCAAGGGAATTCACAAGTGTTTTTTTTCTTTCTAGTTCTTGAGTTAAGCTAGGATAAGCAGAAAAGCTATGGAGTCAGAAAAAGCCAGGATGGAGGCAGAAAAAGCCAGGGAAGAAACTGCCCACAAGAGAGCTGTGGAGGCAGAGGAAACTGGTCACAAGAGGGCTATGGAGGCCTAGAAGCATGAACTGGAGTTACAGAGGGAAAGGGCTAAGCACAATATACCAGACAACCCTAGCAATCCTTCTCCAGGTACCGCTTCCCATCCCAGAAAGTTCCCCACCTACAAGGGAGGCGATGATACAGATGCCGCCTTAGAAAAATTTGAAAGGGTCTGCCTTGGGTACAGCATCTCTACAGACCAGTATATGGTGGAGCTGAGACCTCAGCTCAGTGGACCCTTAGCAGAGGTGGCAGCTGAAATGCCTAAGGAACACATGAACAAGCTACGAAATTTTTAAAAATAAGGCCACAATTAGAATGGGGCTAACACCCAAGCATGCCCATCGGCGGTTCAGAGCCCTGAAGTGGAAACCAGACGTGGCATTTTCCCAACACACCTACCACATTGTAAGAAATTGGGATGCCTGGATATCAGGAGCAAGCATTAAATCTCTGGAAGATCTGTCTTTCCTAATGCAAATGGAGCAGTTCTTAGACAGAGTTCCTGAGGAAATAGAAAAGTATACACTAGATGGGAAGCCCTGTCATAAACACACAGTTAAGGGTTAATTCCTCTTTTACCTGTAAAGGATTAAGAAGTTCACATAGCCTAGCTGACACCTAACCAGAGGAACCAATGGGGGGACAAGATGTTTTCAAGGAGGGAGGAGGGAAATCAGTCTTTGGTTTGTTCAGAAAAGTTTGTGCTGGAGTGAAGGATCCAGGAGTCAGCCATCTAACATTTCTTAAAAGTAGTAAGTGTTTAGAGAAGGAATGTATTAGATTATGTTTATTTTCTTTTGTGACTTTCTTTTTGCATAGAGGAAGAATCAAATTGGGTTTCTTTGTGTAACTAAGACTGTGCCTAGAGGAATATCCTCTGTGTTTTGAATCTGTTGTCTGTGAGAGTAGCTTGCATGCTCATCTCACAGAAGTATTCCTTTCACCCTTTTTCTTTCATTAAAAGTCTTCTTTTAAAAACCTGATTGATTTTTCCTTGTTTAAGATCCAAGGGTTTTTTGGATCTGGGCTCACCAGGAATTGGTGGGAGGTGAATCAGTCTCAATCGTGCCAGGAAAAGGGGGATAAAGACTGGGGAAATATTTGGGGGGAAGACAGAGTTTCCAAATGACTCTCCCATAAACGTTTGTTTAAACTATTTGGTGGTGGCAGCTACTAGATCTAAGCTGCTAAATAAACTTAGGGGTATCTCATGCAGGTCCCCACATCTGTACCCTAAATTTCAGAGTGGGGGTGACACCTTGACATGGTAGGCAGAGAAGTGGGATTTATTTTGAACCAAAAGCCAGTAAGATTTTTTTTCTCTCTTTTTGGGCTGCTTGGGAAGCAGTGAAGAGAGGTACAGATCTTATCTCTCTCTTCCTGAAGGCAGAGGTGTTAAGTTTTCTAACAAGGGCTTTTGTTAGAGGAAAGTTTCCAGCTGTGAACACCTGGAGAGTAATTAACATTTTGCACACACACACAAAAAGTAAAAAAAAAAAACAGTTTTTCTTGTTTCTTTCTTACTCTGAGTGTATGTGGGGGGAAGATGACAGACAGGGAGAAACACACTGTGCAAAAGGAACTAGAATTAGCCAGATTGCAGGCTGAGGAAAACAGAAAAGAACATGACAGACAAATGGTCAGAGATGAGGCTGCACACAAAAGAAATTTGGAAACAGAAAAAACCAAAATGGAAGCAGAGGCAGCTGCCCATGAAAGAGCTTTGGAAATTGAAAAGGCAAGGGTTGAAGCAGAAAGGGCCGAGGAAGGGGCTGACCACCAGAGGGCTATGGAGATCCAGGGGCAGGCGTAGCAGCATGCACTGGAGTTAGAAAGGATTCAGTCAAATACACCAAATAATCCTAACAATCCTCCCTCAAAAATCCACGGATGGGAGCTACTATGTCCACAATATAATGAATCCAGTGATATTGCTGAATATTTCCTCACCTTTGAGAGACTGTGCACACTCCATGCAATTTCTAACAAGCACAAGATGACCACATAGGTAGCAAAATTGACTGGAAGAGCTCTGGATGTATTCAACAAGATGCTTTTGGGGGAGGCTTCTCACTATGGTAAATGTAAGGATTTGGTTTTGAAACAATTTTAAGTTACACCTGACACTTACAGAGTCAAATTTAGAGAGGGTCAGGACTAAGTACTGTGGCTTAAGTACACCAGATAAAGGATCTGTTAGAGAAATGGGTCAACGGCAGGGGTGTAACTACCTTTCAAGGAATGGTGGATTTGATGACTCAGGAACAATTCCTGAATATGACCAAGGATAATATAAAACAGTGGTTATAGGATAAGAAAATAGACTCAGCCAAAAGTCTTACTTCTTACACTGATCAATACAAACAGTCCCAGACCACCAGAGAGGCAGGGAAAATCGACACAAAACGGGTGGAGGGAGCAGAAAGGAACAACCCTGGTCGCAGTTTGAGCAAAGATCAGAAGGGACACCCTCAAACCACACCCTACCACCTGGGGCAGCCTAAGACCCCACCTACATCCCAAGGTAAAACCCAAACCCCTTCTCATTCCACTACACCAGTCTCCAGCAACCCACCTCACCCCAGAGATACCTTAGCAGGGCAAAGCTTTAAATGTAATGAGCTGGGGCATATAAAGGCCCACTGCCCCAAGAACCCCAACCAATTACAGTTCATTACACTACAATCATACCAAAGGTCCCCAGGCCCAGATGACTCTCAAATACCCTTGGAGCGAAGGGAAACCTTGAGAGTGGTCAGAAAGAAGTTTTTTGCATGAAGGGACACTCAGACCCAATGCTACCAGCACTCGCAGCTATCTTCGAAACACCACTGACTTAGTGAGGAAACTACAATCCATCGGTGATCTTCCAGAAAACACCATCCTGGCCACTATGGATGTAGAAGCCCTCTACACCAATATTCCACACAAAGATGGACTACAAGCTATCAGGAACAGTATCCCCGATAATGTCACAGCTAACCTGGTGGCTGAACTTTGTGACTTTGTCCTCACCCACAACTATTTCACGTTTGGGGACAATATATACCTTCAAGTCAGCGGCACTGCTATGGGTACCTGCATGGCTCCACAGTATGCCAACATTTTTATGGCTGACTTAGAACAACGCTTCCTTAGCCCTCGTCCCCTAACGCCCCTACTATACTTGCACTACATTGATGACATCTTCATCATCTGGACCCATGGAAAAGAAGCCCTTGAGGAATTCCACCATGATTTCAATAATTTCCATCCCACCATCAACCTCAGCCTAGATCAATCCACACAAGTGGTCCATTTCCTGGACACTACTGTGTTAATAAGCGATGGTCACATAAATACCACCCTATACCGGAAACCTACTGACCACTACACTTACCTACATGCCTCCAGCTTACATCCAGGACACACCACACTATCCATTGTCTACAGCCAAACTCTAAGATATAACTGCATTTGCTCCAATCCCTGAGATAGAGACAAGAACCTACAAGATCCCTATCAAGCATTCTTAAAACTACAATACCCACCTGCTGAAGTGAAAAAACAGATTGTCAGAGCCAGACGAGTACCCAGAAGTCACCTCCTACAAGACAGGCCCAACAAAGAAAATAACAGAACACCACTAGCTGTCACTTTCAGCCCCCAACTAAAACCTCTCCAGCGCATCATCAGAGATCTACAACCTATCCTGAAAGATGATCCTTTACTCTCACAGATCTTGGGAGACAGACCTGTCCTCGCTTACAGACAACCCCCCAACCTAAAGCAAATACTCACCAGCAACCACACATCACTGAACAAAAACACTTCTCCTGATCTCAGTGGGGCTGCACCCATTTACACCAGCTGAGGATTTGGCCCAAGCCATTTAACTAGAGAGAAAGTATCAGCAGAGACCAGTAAGGTGGGAGTGAAGAGTGCCAGCTCTGCCATGGATTCATAGGGTGACTTTGGGCACAGCTCTCCAGGCATTAAATGGAGATTATTTTTTATTATGTGTAATATGCTGCTACTAAAAGGCCCTGATCAGGGATTACAAGTCACACCTTGCACTGATTTGGTTCCTGGAAGCACATTCTTGGGCCTCTATCACTGTGTACAGTTCTAGGCAGTGTTTGGTCCCTGGCAAAAAAGAAAGACAAAGCTGAGGACTGAGCTGTGTGCCTGTACTTTGTAACTGTTTCTTTAATAAATTCCTCCTGTTTATGGAGGATGGCAACTCCACTGATCACAACACAAAATTAACCTTACTGCATCTAATGCAAGTGAGAGGAGCAATGCCAGTTCATGGATATAGCAACGGTGCTGATGGGGTCAAGACTTCCAGTCCCCATTCTCACCTCTGCCATTGACTCATTGTGTTGCCCTGGGCAAATCACTTTACTGCTGCTTGGCTCAGTCCCTCCATGACATAGCGATAATGCTGCCTAGCAGCCTAGGTACAGAGCTTCTAGATGTAGTGACAAAAAGCATCATGCAGAGCATACGTAAGACTCAGCTTCACTGTTCAGCTTCAGCCCCTGGGCAATGGGTGCCCTGTAGTTCCAGATAAGGTGCCATGTACATGTGTAAATATCAAATGAATGGTAGCTGTGCTGTTTATCTCCCTCCCTGTGAGCTACCGAAGCCACCCCGGCCTCTGCCCAGCATCCCGCCTTCCCAGTTAATGCCGGGGTTTATCCTTCTGCCTTGGTGGAAGAGGAGGAGCAGGGAGATGGGCCTCAGGAGACTCTGTGGATAGATTTCTGAAAACGTCCATTCAATGTGCAGCGGCAGTCAAAAAAGTGAACAGAATGTTGGGAATTATTAGGTACGGAATAGATAGTGAGACAGAAAATATCACAATGGTGCTATATAAATCCATGGTATGCCCACATATTGAATACTGCATGCAGATGTGGTTGCACCATCACAAAAATATACTTTGGATTTGGAATAGGTACAGAGAAGGGAAACAGAAATGATTATTGGCATGGCACACATTCTATTTGAGGAAAGATTAAAATGACCGGGACTTTTCAGCTTGGAAAAGAGGGGGGATGTGTGAGGTGTCTAGAATCATGAATGGTGTGGAGAAATTTAATATGGAAATGTTATTAACTACTTCACATAACAGAAGAACTAGGGGTCACCCAATTAATTTAACAGGCAGCAGATTTAGAAGAAACAAAAGGAAGTATTTCTTCACAGTCAATCTGTGGAACTATTTGCCAGAAGATGTTGTGAAGGCCAAAACAATAACAGGGTTCCAGCAGAGAGGGAGAGGGAGCTTCACTTTACCCTTGAAACGACAGGTGTCCACTAGAACATGGTGAAGTTCATCCCGCAGCACAGTGGGGGACGGGTAGTAGACACATGATGATCCTCTGGCTGGCCCCTGTCTCCTCAATATATGTTCCATTCTATATGCATCCAAAGAAGTGGGCTGTAGTCCACGAAAGCTTATGCTCTAATAAATTTGTTAGTCTCTAAGGTGCCACAAGTCCTCCTGTTCTTCTTGTTATGACCCTGTGTCCTACGGAGCTGGGCAAACAGACCACTGGTGCTGTGACTGGCACTGCGCAAGCCATCTCCACCTCCAGAAAGGGAAAGGGAGGTGTAGGGAAGAAAGCAGCCCCATAAGCATCAGGGAGTGGAAACTAGACCAACGCCCCCTGAGGTTCGCCCAAAGACAGGGGAAATGAGACAATCCCTGGGCGGCAATGGTATGGAATATGGAGAGGACAAAAATGAGTAGAGCTTCTCTCATCCCTGCCCTCCTGCCTCCACTCTGTGCCTGTGACTAAGGGTCTGGCCAACCTGAACTAAGGTCTTCTGCTGCTGCTCCAGCCGGGGAGGCCTGGGCTCTTCCCCTCCCTTGGCAGTTCCTACAGGGGCTGGAGGCCTGAAATCCTGCCAGCTGAAGTGTAGGCAGCCTGGGATCGGGGCTTCTGTCCCCTTCTGCCAAACTGCTCCAGATGAATCAGATGAGGATTGCCATGTTCTGTTCATTCCCTCTGAACCACCTGGCACTGGGCACTGTCAGAAGACAGGCTACTGAGCTACATGGACCATTGGTTTTACCCAGTAGGGCCATTCTGATCTTCTTATTTAGACCCCAGATGTATCTGCCTCCTGCTGTAACACACTATAGACTATTCCCCTCCTGGATCTGAGATAGATCAGATGGGGTCTTTCCCCAGAGTTAGTAACAAAGTAAGAATAAACATTAAAATGTTAATATGAAGCAGTGCCCGTTAAGTGATTTGCCATAATATGTGAGAACATTTTGTTTTTAGAGATGACGGGTCACAGCTGACAAGGGGAGGAGAAGAAAGGAGCAAGTGACAGGGACAGGGCCTTGGGGAGAAGACACACAGCAGGGTCAAGGCTTGACAGAAGAGATGGGGCAAGATTGCAATTTCAGGGATCCAGCTATCAGCAATTAGAAAGGTGGCAACCCAGTGTAGTGTACATAGACTGATTCCCCAGTTCATCACATTGACACAGCACAGTAAGGACAGGAAAGGGTTTAATGTCTCTCTGTCTCTCCAGTAAGTGATTCAGGGAAGAGGCCACAGTGACAGGTCAGTGATGGCCAGCATGCAGAGAAAATAGAACATTGCCCCCTCGAGGCTCAGCTCTGTCTTCACGATGAACAGGATAGTAAAATTCCCCAACATGGATATGGCGTACATAGCACAGAAGGGAATGGAGATCCAGATATGGGCTGCCTCTAGGCCAGGAATACCAACTAGGATGAATGTGGAGGGGTTGCTGAAGTCGGTTGTGTTGGAATCTGACATGGAGTAGCAGAGAAGTTCTCCGACTCTGAGGCATAAGGATGTCTCCTGCCTGTACTGTACTTTCCCCTGACTTTCTGTGTTTTCCCAGGGTCTTGGGTGATGGTCGCAGCAGAAATGCCTGAATGGAGAGACAACGTTAATATGAGACACTGCATGCACTAGTGGAGGCTGTTCTCATGGGAGAAGCAGATTGATCACTCTTCACACACTGAACAATGACATTTTAATTATTCAGAGAAAATAACTATGAACAATGACCCTACTAAATCCAATTCCATATTTTGCGGATTAATAATTCATACACTTTATGGTGGGGGAACCGTAAGACACATGAGCAGTAGACAAAAGTGTGGATACTGGTTATCCATCACTGGTTAATGACAGCCAGGATACGGAGTCCATACTATTGGGAGTTCTCCATTGATGCAGTTGGTCCAAATCTGAGAGTGGAAAAAAAAAGATTTGGGGAATACAAGTGCTGGGAGAAACATCCCAACTAGAACATACCTCAGTGGAAAGACCTGGACACCATTGATAGCAGCTCAAGACAAACACCTGCTCATTTGCAGCAGTGGACAAAACAAAAGAATGTTCAGATCCCTAAGATATGGGATGGATTATAACATGTTCAGGCTATGTGTTCAGTTTTGGTCATCTATTAAGGATATAGCATATATAAAAGGGATTTCCAAGACAGGGTCAGACAATGGGGGAGGCTTCCATATGGAAACATATAGAAAAGTCTGGGACTCTTTAGTTTACACAAGAGACAAAGAAGAGAGCATATGATATAGGAGAGGAAAATAAAAAATGAAACTGATTTACATTCAAATGGACAATTTCCAGCCAGTACTATCTATAAACACTTAGTGCTCCAAGAGGACTAAGTTATCTCTTGGACCAGCTCCTGCGCTCCACTCAGGACTAAATCGAGAGTTGCCTCTCCCCTTGTGGGTTCCCGTACCAGCTGCTCCATGAAGCAGTCATTTAAAGTATCGCAAAATTTTGTCTCTGCATTTCATCCTGAGGTGACATGTTCCCAGTCAATATGGGGATAATTGAAATCCCCCACTATTATTGAGTTCTTTATTTTGATAGCCTCTCTAATTTCTCTTAGCATTTCATCATCACTATCACTGTCCTGGTCAGGTGGTCGATAATAGATCCCTAATGTTATATTCTTATTAAAGCATGAAATTACTATCCATAGAGATTCTATGGAACATGTGGATTCACTTAAGACTTTTACTTCATTTGATTCTACATTTTCTTTCACATATAGTGCCACTCCCCTCCACGCACAACCTGTTCTGTCCTTCCGATATATTTTGTACCCCGGAATGATTGTGTCCCATTGATTGTCCTCAGTCCACCAGGTTTCTGTGATGCCTATTATATCAATATCCTCCTTTAACAGGGGCACTCTAGTTCACCCATCTTATTATTTAGACTTCTAGCATTTGTGTACAAGCACTTTAAAAACTTGTCACTGTTTATTTGTCTGCCCTTTTCTGATGTGTCCGATTCTTTATGTGAATGTTTCTCGTCTGATCTGGCCCTTACATTATCCTCTTCCATCCTCTGCTCCTGATTATAACCTAGAGAATCTCTATCAATAGACTCTCCTGTAAGAGAAGTCTCTGTCCGATCCACAGGCTCCTCTGCAGCAGTCGGCTTTCCCCCATCTCCTAGTTTAAAAACTGCTCTGCAACTTTTTAATGTTTAGTGCCAGCAGTCTGGTTCCACTTTGGTTTAGGTGGAGCCCATCTCTCCTGTATAGGCTCCCCCGATTCCAAAACTTTCCCCAATTCTTAATGAATCTAAACCCCTCTTCCCTACACCATCGTCTCATCCACGCATTGAGACTCTGAACCTCTGCCTGCCTACCCGGCCCTGCACATGGAACTGGGAGCATTTCTGTGAATGCCACCATAGAGGTCCTGGATTTCAGTCTCTTCCCTAGCAGCCTAAATTTGGCCTCCAGGACGTCTCTCCTACCCTTCCCTATGTCATTGTTACCTACATGTACCACGACCACCAGCTCCTCCCCACCACTACACATAAGTCTATCCAGATGCCTTGAGAGATCTGCAACCTTTGCTCCAGGCAGGCAAGTCACCATACTGTTCTCCTGGTCATCACAAACCCAGCTATCTATGTTTCTAAAGATTGAATCTCCCATTACTAACACCTGCCTTTTCCTTGTGACTGGAATTCCCTCCCCCGGAGAGGTAACCTCAATGCGAGAGGATACACTGTCATCATCTGGAAGGAGGGTCCCAACTATGGGAAGGTTTCCCTCTGCTCCTGTTGACTGCTCTGCTTCCCTGGGCCTTTCATCCTCCTCAACAGCACAGGGGCTGTCTGACCGGAGGTGGGAGAATTCTACAGTGTCCTGGAAAGCCTCATCAACATACCTCTCTGCCTCCCTTAGCTCCTCCAGTTCTGCCACCCTGGCCTCCAAAGCCCGTATGCGGTCTCTGAGGGCCAGGAGCTCCTTGCACTGAATGCAAACATACACCACCCACCGACGGGGCAGGTAATCATACATGCTGCACTCAGCGCAATAAACTAGATAGCCTCCACTCTGCTGCTGGGCTTCTGCCTGCATGATCTCCTAGTTAATGAAAGGGTTTTGTTTAAATCAAGAAGTTTTGAATGTAGTTTAGTTTTAAAAAACAGCAAGAGACCATTGCCCCCTTCCCGCTCCCCTTCCAAACTCCCTTGCGAAACTCCCTGTTAGCAGCCCCTGGTCGCAAAGCTCCCTGGTCACTTGTGCAATGCTTTAAAAAGCCCTGGCCTGCTTGAATGTACCACGAATGGATCACTTGATAATTATCTGTTCTGTTCATTCTCTCTGAAGCATTGACATTGGCCACTGTCAGTAGACAGGATACTGGGCTAGATGGACCTTTGGTCTAACCCAACACGGCCATTCTTAAGTTCACTGAGAAAGGAAATGGTGTGCAGAAGTTGTGTTGTGTTGTGTTTACCTGGATCTGGGTATCTCTTCTGCTGTCTAAAGTAGAGGAATTGTTTTAGAAACCTGTGAATGGTGTTCTGGGGGGGCCCACTCTGAGATTGCTCAATTAGGGCAAACTGCAAAGAAAGGGGCTTACAATCCCCGAAATGGGTGATTATTCTAATACTTGGATTTACCAAAGCAGCAAGAAAATAGCTTTCACAATGCTTTACACAGTTCCCTTAAAGCAGGGATCTCAAACTCAAATCACCACGGGGGCCACCTGAGCACTGATACCTTTTCATAAAAAGATACAAAACCCCCCACTCTGCCCCTGGCCTTGCCCCCACACCACCCCTTCCATGAGGTCCCACCACTTCCCATGCCTTCCCCGCCCCATTCCCACCCTTTCCCCAAGTCCTCAGCCCAACTCGGCCCCCTCGGTGCCCCTATTCCAACCCTTTCCTCAAATCCCTGCCCCATCCCTGCCTCTTCTCCACCTTCTTCCCTGAGCGTGCCACATCCCCACTCCTTCCCCCTCCTTCCTGGGAAGTCCTAAGCGCCGCCAGAAAGCTGTTTGGCAGTGGGAAGCGTGTCAGGTAGGTGGAGGAGTGGGGAAGTGGCACGCTCGGAGGGCAGGCAGTGGGGCAGGGGGAGAGGAGCTTAGCTGCCAGCGGAGTCAGCACCTATGGTGGGCTGCAGGAAATAACTCTTTGGGTTGCATGTGGCCCGTGAGACGCATGTTTGAGACCCCTACCTTAAAGCAAAATAGGCTTGGGCTTCCACCCAGACAGCCAAGTCATGTATGATGATGATGATTGAAAATCTTGTTCATCATATAATAAAGTTCTACCAATACCAAAAGATTCTACACATCACCTCCCAGGAGAATGAATATTTCAGATATTACCCAAATACTCACTTACAGTCAATTCTTATTAACTAAACTAAGATTTATTTGAAAAGAGAGAGTATTGGTTAAAAGATGACACATGATTCAAGACTTTAAGTCAGTTTCATAGGAGAGATGGCTGGCTTCAGAGTTGGATTAATGTAAGGTTATTATCTATTAAGCAGTTTATAGAGAGTTCACCAGAAACTTTAAAGAGATGTACAGAAAATGGTATTGTTGTGCCCAAGTTCGTTCTAATATTATTTCCTACATATTCCACGTATGAATTAACTGAATACAGCTCTTGACAGGAATCATTTGGTTACACTGTTAACCTCTAACAAGCTGTCGTTGAACGTAGACTACTAAAGTCACTAAGTTCTATCAGTTCTTTAATAATACAAGTCTACATTTCAAAGCTCTAACCTATCTAAGATGGAATGGTCTAAATTACTGTTTACATATTTTTCAACTCTGTCTCTAAAGGGTGAATCTGGGTCAATAGACTGCAAGTTGCTTAACTCTTTCCTGTGTCAAACAACCCCTTTTGCAAGGCCTGGGGCTGTTTGGTTTAGCGATCATGTGACCCAAAAAGGAGAAACTGGAAACAGAGTGTGCCCAAGGGGGAGCCCTGGGAAGGTTCTGCTGAAGTAATTGGAGAGTTGGGGGGGAGCCAAGCCAAACCTAGCCTCAGCGCCTTGCGCTTGGCATTGCGAGAGTGGGCCTGGAGACCCAGAGCCAGAGGCAGGGCCTGAACAGTGCTGTGACTCAAAATCACAAGGGTCTTGTTTGTGGGCCCAAAACATGCTCAGCTGGTGAGTGTCCAGTTTCACAAGCTTGAGCGGGTCTGTGACAGCAAACCTGGAGCTGCTACAGAGATGTGGAAGGGGAGTGGGTCTGGCCAGGGAGGTGCCACAAGATATTTTCTTCACCTATATGTGGCTCCTCTGCCATCTGTGTATCCCCAAGTGCTCTCGTTCCAGAACTGATCCAGCCGGGCTTCCCTGAGGGAAATGTTTCTGGCACACACAGTGCCTGTTTGGGGTCAGGGAGAGAGTTTGTGTCTCCCTCAGAAAGTGCTCCCCAGAACGGCAGAGACAGGGAGTCCCTGTTCTAGTGGGTTTAGTCCCATCTCTCTCTCTCTCTCTCTCCTGATGCATCCACCTCTATCTTTGCATTGTAATTCACCCACATACATACGTGCCTCCCTCTTCCTGTCACTTCTTAGTCCCTAGCCATTACCAACTAGCAGCCTGCAGCTGTGGCAGCCTATAGTCTAACCTAGTTGTTTGCCTATATATCTTTTCTTATACGTTTCTTATTTTCTTATGGGTTCGATTATTTGCTTTATTTATATATTTCAGTTTAAAGATGTATATTACAGTATATTTCACCTGTAACACAAGGGACCTGCAGGCCACATCCTGTATATTGAGCTAAAGCAGGGAGCATATATGAAAAGGTGTGGGGAAAAGTGCAGCCAGAACCTCCTGTTGAAGTTTGGAGGAGTAGGAATAGGGTCTGCAACCTTGTGGATTGTAGATAGGCAGGTGCCAGGGTCTGCCTCATGCTGCAAAATGGGCAGGCATCTGGAATGGGGGGGAACTGTGCCATGTACATGCCCGTGCTCATGGTCCATGAAGGAGCCACCAACCGATAGCCCTGGTGGGCAATGGGACCAGAGCAGAGTACTTTCTGGCCTACCGGGGTTCCTCACCCTCCAAAGCTGGTAGCATGTCCTCCCACTTGGTATCAGGGCGTCTAAGGAAGTGAAGCATGTGGAGCATAAGCAGGTAAAGTTGTTCCCTTGGAGGAATTCAGAAATGAACCGGGTGAAGGGTGTGCAGCCCGCTCAGGTTATGAAAGGGAGGTGATCATGGGGACATGGGACTCATGGGACAGGAGCCCAATCAAGAATTCCAGAGGTCCTGAGGGGAAGGGTGGGTGGGAAGCACCTTCTTGTAGGACAAATTCAAGGAAAAGATGTGAGAACCTATTGGTTTTAGAGATGACTGGGTCACGGCTGACAAGTGGAGGGGAAGACAGGAGCAAGTGACAGGGGCTGGGCATTGGGGAGAAGACACACAGCAGGGTTGAGGCTTGACAGAAGAGATGGGGCAAGATTATAATTTCAGGGATCCAGCTACCAGCAATTAGAAAGGTGGCAACCCAGTGTAGTGTACGAAGACTGATTCCCCAGTTCATCGCATTGACACAGCACATTAAGGAGAGGAAAGTGTTCAATGTCTCTCTGTCTGTCCAGTAAGTGATTCAGGGAAGAGGACCCAGCACCATGCACCAGACAGCTCTGCACAGAGCTCAATCTGAGAGCCAGAGCACAAGGAGGAAACATTTAGGTCTCTTTATGAGTAAAGAGCTGGAGCAGCCTGCCCCGGATCTGTTTGGTCCTCAACCCATAAATGATGGGGTGGAGCACGGGAGGCACCAGCAGGTATACAGTGGCAATGAGAACGCGCAAATGCAGTGGCACATTCTGGCCAAACCGCTGCGTGAAAGACGAGAAGAAATCTGGAATGTACAAAGCTAAGATGGCACAAAGATGAGAGATGCAGGTCCCAAAAGTTTTCAGACGGGCATTCTTTGTGGGGAGGCGGAAGATGGCCCGGAGGATCAGAGTATAGGAAACGGCGATAAAAAACACATCCATTCCGATCACAGAGAAAAGATCAAACAGGCCATAGTAACTACTGATGCTGATGTCAGCACAGGCCAACTTCACCACAGCTATATGCACACAATAGGAGTGGGGGATGATGTTGGTTCTGCAATATGGCCACTGCCTCGCCAAGAAGGGATAGGGTAATGCGAGTATGCCATTACGCAACACCACGGCCAGGCCTATCTTGGACACAACAGAGTTTGTTAGGGTCATGGAATATCTCAGAGGATTGCAGATGGCCATGTAGCGATCAAAAGCCATGGCCACAAGGATTCCAGACTCCATCTCTGAGAAGCAGTGAATGAAGTACATCTGGGTGAGGCAGGCACTGAAACTGATCTCCCTGGAATTTAACCAGAAGATGCTCAGCATTTTGGGCAGGGTGGATGTGGACATGACCAGGTCGGTGACGGCCAGCATGCAAAGGAAATAGAACATTGGCCCATGGAGGCTCGGCTCCCTCTTCACGATGAACAGGATGGTGAAGTTCCCCAACACAGATAATGCGTAAATAACACAGAAGGGAATGGAGATCCAGAGATGGGTTGCCTCTAGGCCAGGAATGCCAAGTAGAATGAAGGTGGAGGGATTGCTGAAGTCGGTTGAGTTGGAATCTGACATGGAGTAGGGGAAAAAGTGTCCAACTCTGATGCATAAGGGTTTCTCCTGCTTTTACTGTATGTTCCCCTGACTTTCTGTGTGTTCCCAGGGTCTCGGGTGATGGTCACAGTAGAAATGCCTGAATGGAGAGACAACGTTAATATGAGACACTGCATGCACTAGTGGAGACTGTTCTCAAGGGAGAAGCAGATTGATCACTCTTCACACACTGAAAAATGACATTTTCATAAATCAGAGACGATAACTATGAACAATGATCCTACTAAATCCAATTCCATATTTTGTGGTGCTCCCTGGATTAATAATTCGTACACTTTCTGGTGGGGGAACCGTAAGAAGCACGAGCAGGAGACACAAGTGTGGATACTGGTTATCCATTGTTTTTCCTTAATGCAATGGGAGCCAGGATAGGAAGTCAATTCTGTAGTTTTCCCATTTATCCAGTTGCTTGAAATCTGAGGGTACATCTATACTACAGGGGGGAGTCGATTTAAGATACGCAAATTCAGCTACGTGAATAGCGTAGCTGAATTCGACGTATCGCAGACGACTTACCCCGTTGTGAGGACGGCGGCAAAATCGACTTCTGCGGCTTTCCGTCGGCGGCGCTTACTACCACCTCCGCTGGTGGAGTAAGAGCGCCGATTCGGGGATCGATTGTCGCGTCCCAACGGGATAGAGGTCGATTTCTGCCCGCCGATTCAGGCGGGTAGTATAGACCTAGCCTCAAAGTGGAAAAAAAAAACTTTTAGGAAGACATGTGCTGGGAGAAACATCCCAATTAGAACAAACCTCACGGAAAAGACCTGTGCGCCATTGATAGATGCTGCAGAGAAACACCTGCTCATTTGCAAAAGTGGGCAAAACAAAAGAAATGTTCAGATCACTAAGATATGGGATGGAGAATAACATGTTCAGGGATATGTGTTCAGTTTTGGTTACCCAGACTCTATTAAGGATATAGCACATATGTCAAGGCTGGATCCCCACTTTGAACTTTAGGGTACAAATGTAGGGGCCTGCATGAAAACTTCTAAGCTTAACTACCAGCTTAGCTCTGGTTCCGCTGCCACCATTTCCCAATTTTTCCCTCCCTGGGAAGCCCTGAGAAACCTTTCACCAATTCCCTGGTGAGTACAGATCCAAACCCCTTGGATCTTAAAACAAGGAGAAATTAACCATTCCCCTCCTTCCTCCCACCAACTCCTGGTGAATCAAGATCCAAACCCCTTGGATCTTAGAACAAGGAAAAATCAATCAGGTTCTTAAAAAGAAGGCTTTTAGTTAAAGAAAGAGGTAAAAATCATCTCTGTAAAATCAGTATGGAAATTAACCTTACAGGGTAATCAAACTTAAAGAGCTCAGAGGACTCCCCTCTAGTCTCAGGTTCAAAGTACAGCAAACAAAGATAAACACTCTAGTAAAAGGTACATTTGCAAGTTGAGAAAACAAAGGAAAACTAAGACGCCTTGCCTGGCTGTTTACTTACAAGTTTGAAATAGGAGAGACTTGTTTAGAAAGATGTGGAGAACCTGGATTGATGTCTGGTCCCTCTCAGTCCCGAGAAGGAACACACTCACAAACAAAGAACACAAACAAAAGCCTCCCCCCCCCAAGATTTGAAAGTATGTTGTCCCCTTATTGGTCCTTTAGGTCAGATGCCAGCCAGGTTACCTGAGCTTCTTAACCCTTTACAGGGAAAAGGATTTTGGAGTCTCTGGCCAGGAGGGATTTTATAGTACTGTACAAAGGACAGCTGTTACCCTTCCCTTTATAGTTATGACAACATATAAAAGGGATTTCCAAGACAGGCTCTGAGAATGGGGGAGGCTGGCATATGCAGACATATAGAAAAGTCTGCAACTCTTTAGTTTACACAAGAGAGAAAGAAGAGAGCAGATGATATAGGAGAGGAAAATAAAAAATGAAACTGAATTGCATTCAAATGGTCAGTTCTCAACAAATACTATCTATAGACACTTAATGCTCCAAGAGGACTAATTCCCCAAAGCTGAGTAAAACTGTTAGCAAAACTGATTAGGAGGGAAAATTTAGACAGAAAAATATGAATGAAAATTGGTAATTCTTTGATACCAGTTTATTAGATAGTGGAAAATCATGATTCCATAGTTAACAAGGTGAACAACATTGGATAAAAACGCATTTCAATGGCAATATGAAGGCAGAAATTAGGGCAGGGAAGCAACATGCAAAAAATAGGAAAAATGGAAAATAGATAGCTAAAAATAGAAATTGGAATTTATGAAAGTTGATAAGGGACATTAAGACATCAGGGAAATCTCCACGTTTGGCAGGGCCACGGATCAAAAAAAGGAGGTTATTAAGTATGTTAACAACAAAAGAAATCCTAGAAAACTTTTATATCAATTCCTGTTAAATGTAAAGTACTAAAAAATAAAGGGAAAGGGTTTTTTTAATAAAATAATTGACAAGGTTAAGAAACAATGGGAAAGCTGGTATGGGATTAGTTCAAAAAAAGTCTAGAAAGGTAAGTTATGCCTGTCACCAGCAAGATTTATGCAAAACAATTCCTGTCAAATAAACCTGATTTCATCCTTTTATGAGAGTACACATTGGTTGATAAAGGGTATACATTGGTTGATCAAGGGAACCACGCAGATGCAGCACACCTTGATTTCTCAGAGGCATGTGATTCAGTAGGGGAAAATATTGAGTTAAAAAATTAACACCCTAAAATATCAGTAGGGAGCATGTAAAATGGACTGGAAACTGGCTAACCGATGGATCTCAGAAAGCTGTAGTCAATAGGCCTTCGTCAGTAAGTGGGGCTGTTTGTTGTGGTGTTCTATTGGGATCAGTTCTAGGCCTGATGCTATTCAATATTTTAATCAATGATCTGGAAGGAAATAGAAAATCACTGCAGAGAAAATGTACCAATGACCCAAAGATTGGCAGAGTGGATACAATGAGGAGCCCAGGGCAGGCATATCGACTGATATGGAGCATTGGTAAGAGGGGCCCATGCAAACAAACTGTTTTAATACAGTCAAATGCAAAATTATCCTCTCGGAACAGGGAATGCAGGCAGGACCCACAGATTACAGCACTGTAGTATGGAATGCAAGGACACTGAAAAGGATTTAGGGGTCATTGTGGACAAGCAGCTCAGTGCGATGCTGTAGCATAAAGTGATGATGTGGTCCTCAGATGGATAAACAGGGGAGTGGTGAGTTGGAGCAGGGGAAGGATTTTATCTCTGCACATGGAATTGGTGAAACAAACATCCAGTTCTGGGGTTCACATTTGAAAAAAAGATGTTGAAAGAGTGGGCAGAAAAGGGCCACAAAAGAGCCACTTGGAGAGGGAGGATAGAGAAAAAGCTGGACCTTTAGACTTGAAGGTGTATATCTCTTTAACGTCTCAAAAAGATGATGAAGTGGATGCTTTCATGGGGAGAAAACCATGGGTAATAATGGGCTCTGTAATCTACCAGAGAAAAGCAAGACCAAAAGCATGGAAGTTGAAGCCAGGCAAATTTTAGCTAGAAATTAGGGCCCAATATTTAGCTCTGAGTGTGATTATACATTGGGACACACTGAGAAGGGAAGTGTTGGATTCTCCAATCCCCCATGTTGGGAGATCCAGAATTTTCTGGAAGATCTGCTTGACGGGTTGTTTACACTTAAAATGCTACAGCATTACTGCCATAGCGTTTCAATATAGACACTACTTACACAGATGGAAGGGGTTCTCCCCTCAGCATAGGTAATCCCTGAGAGGTGGTAGCTAGGTCGATGGAAGAATTAATCTCATGTTGTCTACACCAGGGCACAGATCATCCAACAAGTTCTTGGAATGTATTGGAGACATTTTTTTTGTTCCAGAAGCAGGAGAAAGCTACTAGGCTTTTGTAGACTTGATTTTGAGAATGGAGGAGGAACTGGTTGAGAATTTGAAAGTGGAAGGCAGTTTGGGGAAAGTGATCATGAAATGATAGAGTTCATGTTTCTAAGGAATTGTAGGAGGGAAAAAAGCAAAATAAAGACAATAGATTTCAAGAAGGCAGATATTAAGAAACTCAGGAAGCTGGTAGGTAAGATCTCATGGGAAGCAAGGCTAAGGGGGAAAACAATAGAAGACAGCTGGCAGTTTTTCAGAGACATTATTAAGGGCACAAGAGCAATCTATCCCACTGTGTAGGAACGATAGAAAGTTTGGCAAGAGACGACAACGACTTAACCAGGAGATCTTGAATTATCTACAAACAAAAAAGGACCGAGCTAAATTGTTTTGGAAAGTTTCAGGCATAACAGTTCAGCTGACTTTTCGAATGAAGCTAGGAGAAAGTATGTGTTACCCATGTTGAAAAATTGTTCTAGTGAGGAGTTCTAGCACCTCTAATCTTTCCAGCAGATAAAAGTCAGGTAACAGCCCTTTCCCCTGCCCCATTAACAGACTTATTCCTGAAATGCAAGAGGAGAGGGTGACAGTGTCTGTGTCTGCGGGGAGGGACAGCTCAGTGGTTTGGGGGAAAAATCTGTCTGGGGATTGGTCCTGCTCTGAGCAGGGGATTGGACTAGATGCAGGGGCGGCTCCAGGCACTAGTGCACCAAGCGCGTACCTGGAGTGGCAAGCCGTGGGGGGTGGCCTGCTGGTCGCTGTGGGGGCAGTAGTCAGGGACCCTTCGGTGGCAAGCCTGCAGGAGATCTGCCGGTACTGTGGCAGGTACGCCGAAGCCTCGGGACTGAGGGACCTCCCGCAGGAATGCTGCCGAATCTGCATTACCAACAGAGCTCCAGCATGCGCGCTGCCGAAAGCCACCTGACTGCCGTGCTTGGGGCAGCAAAATACATAGAGCTGCCCTTGACTAGATACCTCCTGAGGTCCCTTACAACCCTGATATTCTATAAGAACACAGCTGGCTCCTGATGTCTCTACTCAGTTGTTGCTCAAAGGGGGAGTTTTACCTCACTGGGGCCTGAGTGAAGTACAGGCCGTGGTCTAAGAATTTGGCCTTGTATTGCACATCTAGTAACACTTTTCATCCTGTAGGATTCACTGTGCCACTGAAATGCACCACCTTGGGGCAGTAGTCCATCAGGCTGGATGAGCAGGGTGCACACAAAAGAATGACATTTTGACCAGTGATTCTTTGGCAAACTCATCAATTATGGCAAGAGCCCTGGGATGTGTCATGTTTGTGCAGAGCAGAAAGGACCACAGACTTACTCTCTATCCCTCCACACCCACGTTACACTGGGTTTGTCGAGCAGGTGAGCTCGTCAGAAAGAGATGGGTACCTGCGAATTCTCAGACGGAAGTGTCCTCCCTAGGAATCCCCCTCAGGTAGCCGTGTTCCGCACCTCTCTAAACCCTGCATCTGCAGAAGCATCCCACGCCGAGAGCTGACATGTGGTGAGCACAGTTTATAATATAGCTCTGTGTATTCCCAGTTGGGTCCACTCAGCCTGTAGAAGAGAAGAGAGCATCTGAATGTAAACTGGTTATAGACAAGCATGTCTCCACTTCTGTGCTAATTATCCAGCTTTAGGAGTAAACAGTAATTAAGGAACCTTCCCAAAGGGAGAGGAGAACTCCTGGGCTCTGTGCTGAGTCAGAGGGGAATTGGCTGTTTTGTGTATATTAATAAAATACAGTTGACTAGAAAGAAAATAAGGGATAATGCCTGGCTCTCCATAGGCTCTGGTACTCTCTAAATGCCCAGGATGGATGGATAGATAGGAGCAGACAGATCTGGAGAAAGATGACTGAGGGGAGACATGAGCACTTTCTAAGGCCATATGGGGCTGTTGCTATGGGATCAGTGATCAATACATCTCTCTATCATCATACTGTGGAGCACCCTTCATTGAAGTGTTTTCAAAACGGAACAAACTTATGCTATGTCCACACTTGCAGATGTAACGATCGGGGAGTTAACCCCCCTCAGAGAGCACTGCAGGGACAGGGCTGCTGTGTGTTCACACTGTGAGCTGCCAGTGCAATGGCATGGCCACACTTGCAGCCTTGCAGTGGCATTTGGAGTGGTGCACTCTGGGTAGGTATCCCACAGAGAATCTCCTTCCCCTTCAGCCACCGAGATTTGTGGGAAGGGTCGTGGGGCAACCTGGGTCCTGTCCCAATGGCCCATTGTGCATCGGTTCATTCCCCAGCAGTCCTTTCCGTTCCATCCGCATTTGGCGCCATCTTTCAACTGTTTTTCTACTGCACGCTTTGTCCACCTTTTCAGTCTTCGGGACCAGATCCTGAACTGTTGATGAATATGACGATGGGTCTCACTAACAGATCACGAATGGCAGTCCAGCTACTGCTTGAACGGCAAAGTGAGGATGAGGAGTCTGACGAAGATGTTGACACATGTAGTAGAGACAACACAAGATTGCTTGTGGCAATCACGGACATGCTGACCACAGTGAAATGCCATTTTTGGGCTCAGGAGACAAGCACTGAGTGGTGGGATCATAGAATCATAGATTATCAGGGTGGAAGGGACCTCAGGAGGTCATCTAGTCCAACCCCCTGCTCAAAGCAGGACCAATCCACAATTAAATCATCTCATCCAGGGCTTTGTGAAGCCTGATCTTAAAAACCTCTAAGGAAGGAGGTTTTCCACCACCTCCCTAGATAACTCATTCCAGTGCTTTATCACCCTCCTAGTGAAAAGGTTTTTACTAATATCCAACCTAAACCTCCCCCAGTGCAACTTGAGACCATTACTCCTTGTTCTGTCATCTGGTACCACTGAGAACAGTCTAGATCCATCCCCTTTGGAACCCCCTTTCAGGTAGTTGAAAGCAGCTATCAAATCCCCCTTCATTCGTCTCTTCTACAGACTAAATAATCCCAGTTCCCTCAGCCTCTCCTCATAAATCATGTGCTCCAGACCCCTAATCATTTTTGTTGCCCTCCACTGGACTCTTTCCAATTTTTCCACATCCTTCTTGCAGTGTGGGGCCAAAAACTGGACACAGTACTCCAGATGAGGCCTCACCAATGCCGTTGAGAGTGGAATGATCACATCCCTCAATCTGCTGGCAAGCTCCTACTTATACAGCCCACAATGCCATTAGCCTTCTTGACAACAAATGCACACTGTTGACTCATATCCAGCTTCTCATCCACTGTAACCCCTACGTCCTTTTCTGCAGAACTGCTGACTAGCCATTCGGTCCCTAGTCTGTAGCAGTGCATGGGATTCTTCCTTCCTAAGCCCAATCCTCTAATTTGTCTAGGTCCCTCTGTATGCTATAGATACACTCCAGCGTATCTATAAGTCCTCCTAGTTTAGTGCCATCTGCAAACTTGCAGAGAGTGCAATCCATGCCATCCTCCAGATCATTAATGAAGATTACATCACCATGCAAGTCTGGGATGATGATCAGTGGCTGCAGAATTTTTGTATGAAAAAAGCAGTTTCATGGGACTCTGATGAGCTGACTCCCACCCTGTGGTGCAAGGACATGAGAATGAGAGCTGCCTTGATGACGGAGAAGCGCATGGTGAGCACACTGTGGAAGCTGGCTACTCCAGAGAGCTACCATTGGTAGCTAACCAATTCGGAGTACGCAGGTCGTTCGTTGGACTCATGTTGATGCAGGTTTGCAGGGCTATTAATCACATCCTGCTTAGAAAAAAAAATGTGATGCTGGGCAACGTGTGTGACATTGTGAACGGCTTTGCACAGATGGGTTCCCTAACTGTGGAGAGGCAATAGATGGGACGTATATTTCAGTTCTGGCACCAGACCACCTCGCCTCTCAGTACATTAATAGGAAGGAGTATTTCTCAATGTTTCTCCAGGTGCTTGTGGATCAACGTGGGCGTTTCATGGACATTAACGCAGGCTGGTCCAGAAAGATGCACAATGCACAAAACTTTTGGAACACAGGCCTGGTCAGGAAGCTGCAAGCTGACCCTTTTTCCTGCTCTATATACGGTGTTAGAAGTGCCTGAATCGAGTCTGGTTACCCCTCACTAATGTTTAGGAGCCACTCCATGGTTTCTTGACATCAATCTGCGCTCTCCTGACATGTACCCTCCTTTCACTGTCCCGGTCACTCGCAGTTTTTTTGATTTTTAACAAGGTACTTCTGCATAAATTCATGCAGAAGGTCCTCTTTGCTTTTCTGAGGCCACTGACGTTCGGCCAGCAAAAATGAGGAGGACTGTGATACTCAGGTTGCATTTGTGAAGCCAAAATGCAACATTTTACATTGTTAACACTAGGCAGAGCAATGATACAGCTGATCACAAAGACAAGCACAATTCACTTACCTAGCACAAACACAAACTACCTGTCCCAAGGTGAGGCCAACTAAAACATTGGATTTTTGATCTCATCACGGCTCATGGAGGCATAGAGCAACAGGTCCTGAGGAGACTGAAACCAATGGGACAAACTCAAACCTGACAAAAATAGCCAGACCCCTAAAATTGGCCTGGTGTTACCCAGGGACAGGAGAACAGAAAATATGGGTAATGAACCACCACTCTTAAGAAGGTCCCAGAGAACTAGTAGTGGTGTACTCTTAAACTTGAGATGAATCTGTTATTGATTCTAAGTTGTGTTTTAATGAAAATTATCATGTTTAGTATAAAGAAGTAGATATGGGATGTTAAATATATTAAATGTTCTTTTCTTAATTGTTATTGTTTTTTTATATAACATAATGCTGGTAAATCTCTCTATTTTGTACAGTTGTCACTATTCTTTACTGAAACTAAAGAGAATAGAAATACAAATAAGGTGCTTTGCATGTTCTGATCTTTTTTCTTGTTATCAGCATGTTTAAAACAAATACAATGCAGTATTTCTTCACACAGCACACAGTCAACCTGTGGAACTCCTTGCCAGATGATGTTTTGAAAGCCAATAATATAACAGAGTTCAAAAATAGTTAGATTCCTCAAGGTGAAGCAGGCCTCTGGGTGAAGGGAGTGGGAGCAAGGACACATATCCTTTTGATAGCCAATTCCACCTGGGTGGTGCATAAGCCAGGAAAGTTCCACAAAAGAGCGGGACCATTGACCTTCTTACATCTGTTAGGAATTCTTGAAAGGACTTACTTTACTTTTGTCTTCTAAGGTAAAATTTTTACACTTTGAATATTTTGCTCTTTTGCTGTACTCAAGGCTCTTCAAATTTCTGCAGAAGTGTATAATAAACTTCTCCTTTGACTGACTGAGGCTATGTCTACACCAGAGATCTTACAGTAGCACAGCTGTACCACTGAAGATACACTGCTGTAAGCTCTCCCATATGGCCACTATAGGCCTATAGGAGATTGCTCTCCTGCCGACATCACCAAACCACCCCAACCAAGCATTTCCTGCTCACGCAGCACTCAGCACACTGGCGGTTTTGTTGTTTTTTTCACATCCCTGACTGAAAAAAGTATTATTGACAAAAGTGTTTGTCATAAACATACAGCTAAGGGTAGCATAAAATCCCTCTTTACCCTGTAAAGGGTTAATTCCTCTTTTACCTGTAAAGGGTTAAGAAGCTCAGATAACCTGGGTGGCACCTGACCAAAAGGACTAATAAAGGGAGAAGACACTTTCAAATCTGTGGGGGAAGGTTTTTTCTCTGTGTCTCCTGGAGTCAACAAGGAAACAGGGCAGGGAAAATATATCTCCCTAAGCCATATCTGAACTAAGCATCTACTATTGCAGAATAGTAAGTAATAGAAAGAAATTGATTTTTCATTGTTCTTAGGATCCAAGGGTTTGGGTCTGTGTTCACCTGTACGAATTGGTGAGGATATTATTCTCAAGCTTCCCTGGGAAAGGGGGGTAGAGGCTTGGGGGGATATTTGGGGAAGGTAGGGCTCCAAGTGGTCTTCCCTGAATGTTTATTTAAATCACTTGGTGGTAGCAGCATACTGTTAAAGGTGGAATTTGTGCCTTGGGAACGTTTTAAACCTAAGCTGGTAAAAATAAGCTTAGGGGGTCTTTCATGTGGGTCCCCAAATCTGTGCCCCAGAGTTCAGAGTGGGGAAGGAACCTTGATATGGTGGCAGCGCGGTGGGATCATTTTGAACCAAAAGCCCAGTAGGATTTTAAAAGGACAATTGTTTTTTTCCCTTTTGGCTGCTTAGAAAGCAGAGAGGTTTTTTTTTAAGCTGTGAGAAGCTGGAGGGTTTTTTTTTTCTCTGCCTGAGGGCAGGGTAGTTAACTTCCTGCAAGGGAATTCACAAGTGTTTTTTTTTCTTTCTAGTTCTTGAGTTAAGCTAGGATAAGCAGAAAAGCTATGGAGTCAGAAAAAGCCAGGATGGAGGCAGAAAAAGCCAGGGAAGAAACTGCCCACAAGAGAGCTGTGGAGGCAGAGGAAACTGGTCACAAGAGGGCTATGGAGGCCTAGAAGCATGAACTGGAGTTACAGAGGGAAAGGGCTAAGCACAATATACCAGACAACCCTAGCAATCTTTCTCCAGGTACCGCTTCCCATCCCAGAAAGTTCCCCACCTACAAGGGAGGCGATGATACAGATGCCTTCTTAGAAAAATTTGAAAGGGTCTGCCTTGGGTACAGCATCTCTACAGACCCGTATATGGTGGAGCTGAGACCTCAGCTCAGTGGACCCTTAGCAGAGGTGGCAGCTGAAATGCCTAAGGAACACATGAACAAGCTACGAAATTTTTAAAAATAAGGCCACAATTAGAATGGGGCTAACACCCAAGCATGCCCATCGGCGGTTCAGAGCCCTGAAGTGGAAACCAGACGTGGCATTTTCCCAACACACCTACCACATTGTAAGAAATTGGGATGCTTGGATATCAGGAGCAAGCATTAAATCTCTGGAAGATCTGTCTTTCCTAATGCAAATGGAGCAGTTCTTAGACAGAGTTCCTGAGGAAATAGAAAGGTATACACTAGATGGGAAGCCCTATCATAAACACACAGTTAAGGGTTAATTCCTCTTTTACCTGTAAAGGATTAAGAAGTTCACATAGCCTAGCTGACACCTAACCAGAGGAACCAATGGGGGGACAAGATGTTTTCAAGGAGGGAGGAGGGAAATCAGTCTTTGGTTTGTTCAGAAAAGTTTGTGCTGGAGTGAAGGATCCAGGAGTCAGCCATCTAACATTTCTTAAAAGTAGTAAGTGTTTAGAGAAGGAATGTATTAGATTATGTTTATTTTCTTTTGTGACTTTCTTTTTGCATAGAGGAAGAATCAAATTGGGTTTCTTTGTGTAACTAAGACTGTGCCTAGAGGAATATCCTCTGTGTTTTGAATCTGTTGTCTGTGAGAGTAGCTTGCATGCTCATCTCACAGAAGTATTCCTTTCACCCTTTTTCTTTCATTAAAAGTCTTCTTTTAAGAACCTGATTGATTTTTCCTTGTTTAAGATCCAAGGGTTTTTTGGATCTGGGCTCACCAGGAATTGGTGGGAGGTGAATCAGTCTCAATCGTGCCAGGAAAAGGGGGATAAAGACTGGGGAAATATTTGGGGGGAAGACAGAGTTTCCAAATGACTCTCCCATAAACGTTTGTTTAAACTATTTGGTGGTGGCAGCTACTAGATCTAAGCTGCTAAATAAACTTAGGGGTATCTCATGCAGGTCCCCACATCTGTACCCTAAATTTCAGAGTGGGGGTGACACCTTGACATGGTAGGCAGAGAAGTGGGATTTATTTTGAACCAAAAGCCAGTACGATTTTTTTTCTCTCTTTTTGGGCTGCTTGGGAAGCAGTGAAGAGAGGTACAGATCTTATCTCTCTCTTCCTGAAGGCAGAGGTGTTAAGTTTTCTAACAAGGGCTTTTGTTAGAGGAAAGTTTCCAGCTGTGAACACCTGGAGAGTAATTAACATTTTGCACACACACGCAAAAAGTAAAAACAAAAAACAGGTTTTCTTGTTTCTTTCTTACTCTGAATGTATGTGGGGGGAAGATGACAGACAGGGAGAAACACACTGTGCAAAAGGAACTAGAATTAGCCAGATTGCAGGCTGAGGAAAACAGAAAAGAACATGACAGACAAATGGTCAGAGATGAGGCTGCACACAAAAGAAATTTGGAAACAGAAAAAACCAAAATGGAAGCAGAGGCAGCTGCCCATGAAAGAGCTTTGGAAATTGAAAAGGCAAGGGTTGAAGCAGAAAGGGCCGAGGAAGGGGCTGACCACCAGAGGGCTATGGAGATCCAGGGGCAGGCATAGCAGCATGCACTGGAGTTAGAAAGGATTCAATCAAATACACCAAATAATCCTAACAATCCTCCCTCAAAAATCCACGGATGGGAGCTACTATGTCCACAATATAATGAATCCAGTGATATTGCTGAATATTTCCTCACCTTTGAGAGACTGTGCACACTCCATGCAATTTCTAACGAGCACAAGATGACCACATAGGTAGCAAAATTGACTGGAAGAGCTCTGGATGTATTCAACAAGATGCTTTTGGGGGAGGCTTCTCACTATGGTAAATGTAAGGATTTGGTTTTGAAACAATTTCAAGTTACACCTGACACTTACAGAGTCAAATTTAGAGAGGGCCAGGACTAAGTAATGTGGCTTAAGTACACCAGATAAAGGATCTGTTAGAGAAATGGGTCAACGGCAGGGGTGTAACTACCTTTCAAGGAATGGTGGATTTGATGACTCAGGAACAATTCCTGAATATGACCAAGGATAATATAAAACAGTGGTTATAGGATAAGAAAATAGACTCAGCCAAAAGTCTTACTTCTTACACTGATCAATACGAACAGTCCCAGACCACCAGAGAGGCAGGGAAAATCGACACAAAACAGGTGGAGGGAGCAGAAAGGAACAACCCTGGTCGCAGTTTGAGCAAAGATCAGAAGGGACACCCTCAAACCACACCCTACCACCTGGGGCAGCCTAAGACCCCACCTACATCCCAAGGTAAAACCCAAACCCCTTCTCATCCCACTACACCAGTCTCCAGCAACCCACCTCACCCCAGAGATACCTTAGCAGGGCAAAGCTTTAAATGTAATGAGCTGGGGCATATAAAGGCCCACTGCCCCAAGAACCCCAACCAATTACAGTTCATTACACTACAATCATACCAAAGGTCCCCAGGCCCAGATGACTCTCAAATACCCTTGCAGCGAAGGGAAACCTTGAGAGTGGTCAGAAAGAAGTTTTTTGCATGAAGGGACACTCAGACCCAATGCTACCAGCACTCGCAGCTATCTTCGAAACACCACTGACTTACTGAGGAAACTACAATCCATCGGTGATCTTCCAGAAAACACCATCCTGGCCACTATGGATGTAGAAGCCCTCTACACCAATATTCCACACAAAGATGGACTACAAGCTATCAGGAACAGTATCCCCGATAATGTCACAGCTAACCTGGTGGCTGAACTTTGTGACTTTGTCCTCACCCACAACTATTTCACGTTTGGGGACAATATATACCTTCAAGTCAGCGGCACTGCTATGGGTACCCGCATGGCTCCACAGTATGCCAACATTTTTATGGCTGACTTAGAACAACGCTTCCTTAGCTCTCGTCCCCTAACGCCCCTACTATACTTGTGCTACATTGATGACATCTTCATCATCTGGACCCATGGAAAAGAAGCCCTTGAGGAATTCCACCATGATTTCAATAATTTCCATCCCACCATCAACCTCAGCCTAGATCAATCCACACAAGCGGTCCATTTCCTGGACACTACTGTGTTAATAAGCGATGGTCACATAAATACCACCCTATACCGGAAACCTACTGACCACTACACTTACCTACATGCCTCCAGCTTACATCCAGGACACACCACACTATCCATTGTCTACAGCCAAGCTCTAAGATATAACTGCATTTGCTCCAATCCCTGAGATAGAGACAAGCACCTATAAAATCTCTATCAAGCATTCTTAAAACTACAATACCCACCTGCTGAAGTGAAAAAACAGATTGTCAGAGCCAGACGAGTACCCAGAAGTCACCTCCTACTAGACAGGCCCAACAAAGAAAATAACAGAACACCACTAGCTGTCACCTTCAGCCCCCAACTAAAACCTCTCCAGCGCATCATCAGAGATCTACAACCTATCCTGAAAGATGATCCTTTACTCTCACAGATCTTGGGAGACAGACCTGTCCTCGCTTACAGACAACCCCCCAACCTAAAGCAAATACTCACCAGCAACCACACATCACTGAACAAAAACACTTCCCCTGATCTCAGTGGGGCTGCACCCATTTATACCAGCTGAGGATTTGGCCCAAGCCATTTAACTAGAGATAAAGTATCAGCAGAGACCAGTAAGCTGGGAGTGAAGAGTGCCAGCTCTGCCATGGATTCGTAGGGTGACTTTGGGCACAGCTCTCCAGGCATTAAATGGAGATTATTTTTTATTATGTGTAATATGCTGCTACTAAAAGGCCCTGATCAGGGATTACAAGTCACACCTTGCACTGATTTGGTTCCTGGAAGCACATTCTTGGGCCTCTATCACTGTGTACAGTTCTAGGCAGTGTTTGGTCCCTGGCAAAAAAGAAAGACAAAGCTGAAGTCTGAGCTGTGTGGCTGTCCTTTGTAACTGTTTCTTTAATAAATTCCTCCTGTTTAAGGAGGACGGCAACTCCACTGATCACAACACAAAATTAACCTCACTGCATCTAATGCAAGTGAGAGGAGCAATGCCAGTTCATGGATATAGCAACGGTGCTGATGGGGTCAAGACTTCCAGTCCCCATTCTCACCTCTGCCATTGACTCGTTGTGTTGCCCTGGGCAAATCACTTTACTGCTGCTTGGCTCAGTCCCTCCATGACATAGCGATAACGCTGCCTAGCAGCCTAGGTAAAGAGCTTCTAGATGTAGTGACAAAAAGCATCATGCAGAGCATACGTAAGAGTCAGCTTCACTGTTCAGCTTCAGCCCCTGGGCAATGGGTGCCCTGCAGTTCCAGATAAGGTTCTATGTACATGTGTAAATATCAAATGAATGGAAGCTGTGCTGTTTATCTCCCTCCCTGTGAGCTACCGAAGCCACCCCGGCCTCTGCCCAGCATCCCGCCTTCCCAGTTAATGCTGGGGTTTATCCTTCTGCCTTGGTGGAAGAGGAGGAGCAGGGTGATGGGCCTCAGGAGACACTGTGGATAGGTTTCTGAAAACGTCCATACAATGTGCAGCGGCAGTCAAAAAAGTGAACAGACTGTTGGGAATCATTAGGTACGGAATAGATAATGAGACAGAAAATATCACATTGGTGCTATATAAATCCATGGTATGCCCACATATTGAATACTGCCTGCAGATGTGGTCGCACCATCACAAAAATATACTTTGGATTTGGAATAGGTACAGAGAAGGGAAACAGAAATGATTATTGGCATGGAACACATTCCATTTGAGGAAAGATTAAAATGACCGGGACCTTTCAGCTTGGAAAAGAGGGGGGATGTGTGAGGAGTCTAGAATCATGAATGGTGTGGAGAAATTGAATATGGAAATGTTATTAACTACTTCACATAACAGAAGAACTAGGGGTCACCCAATTAATTTAACAGGCAGCAGATTTAGAAGAAACAAAAGGAAGTATTTCTTCACAGTCAATCTGTGGAACCATTTGCCAGAAGATGTTGTGAAGGCCAAAACAATAACAGGGTTCCAGCAGAGAGGGAGAGGGAGCTTCACTTTACCCTTGAAACGACAGGTGTCCACTAGAACATGGTGAAGTTCATCCCGCAGCACAGTGGGGGACGGGTAGTAGACCCATGATGATCCTCTGGCTGGCCCCTGTTATGACACTGTGTCCTACGGAGCTGGGCAAACAGACCACTGGTGCTGTGACTGGCACTGCGCAAGTCATCTCCACCTCCAGAAAGGGAAAGGGAGGTGTAGGGAAGAAAGCAGCCCCATAAGCATCAGGGAGTGGAAACTAGACCAACGCCCCCTGAGGTTCGCCCAAAGACAGTGGAAATGAGACAATCCCTGGGCGGCAGTGGAATGGAATATGGAGAGGAAAAAAAATGAGTAGGGTTTCTCTCATCCCTGCCCTCCTGCCTCCACTCTGTGCCTGTGACTAAGGGTCTGGCCAACCTGAACTAAGGTCTTCTGCTGCTGCTCCAGCCGGGGAGGCCTGGGCTCTTCCCCTCCCTTGGCAGTTCCTACAGGGGCTGGAGGCCTGAACTCCTGCCAGCTGAAGTGTAGGCAGCCTGGGATCGGGGCTTCTGTCCCCTTCTGCCAAACTGCTCCAGATGAATCAGATGGTGATTGCCATGTTCTGTTCATTCCCTCTGAAGCACCTGGCACTGGGCACTGTCAGAAGACAGGCTACTGAGCTACATGGACCATTGGTTTTACCCAGTAGGGCCATTCTGATCTTCTTATTTAGACCCCAGATGTATCTGCCTCCTGCTGTAACACACTATAGACTATTCCCCTCCTGGATCTGAGATAGATCAGATGGGGTCTCTCTTTCCCCAGAGTTAGTAACAAAGTAAGAATAAACATTAAAATGTTAATATGAAGCAGTGCCCGTTAAGTGATTTGCCATAATATGTGAGAACATTTTGTTTTAGAGATGACTGGGTCACAGCTGACAAGGGGAGGAGAAGACAGGAGCAAGTGACAGGGTGAGGGCCTTGGGGAGAAGACACACAGCAGGGTCAAGGCTTGACAGAAGAGATGGGGCAAGATTGCAATTTCAGGGATCCAGCTATCAGCAATTAGAAAGTTGGCAACCCAGTGTAGTATACATAGACTGATTCCCCAGTTCATCACATTGACACAGCACAGTAAGGACAGGAAAGGGTTTAATGTCTCTCTGTCTGTCCAGTAAGTGATTCAGGGAAGAGGCCACAGTGACAGGTCAGTGACGGCCAGCATGCAGAGAAAATAGAACATTGCCCCCTCGAGGCTTAGCTCTGTCTTCACGATGAACAGGATAGTAAAATTCCCCAACACGGATATGGCGTACATAGCACAGACGGGAATGGAGATCCAGATATGGGCTGCCTCTAGGCCAGGAATACCAACTAGGATGAATGTGGAGGGGTTGCTGAAGTCGGTTGTGTTGGAATCTGACATGGAGTAGCGGAGAAGTTCTCCGACTCTGAGGCATAAGGATGTCTCCTGCCTGTACTGTACTTTCCCCTGACTTTCTGTGTTTTCCCAGGGTCTTGGGTGATGGTCGCAGCAGAAATGCCTGAATGGAGAGACAACGTTAATATGAGACACTGCATGCACTAGTGGAGGCTGTTCTCATGGGAGAAGCAGATTGATCACTCTTCACACACTGAACAATGACATTTTAATTATTCAGAGAAAATAACTATGAACAATGACCCTACTAAATCCAATTCCATATTTTGTGGATTAATAATTCATACACTTTATGGTGGGGGAACCGTAAGACACATGAGCAGTAGACAAAAGTGTGGATACTGGTTATCCATCACTGGTTAATGACAGCCAGGATACGGAGTCCATACTATTGGGAGTTCTCCATTGATGCAGTTGGTCCAAATCTGAGAGTGGAAAAAAAAAAGATTTGGGGAACACAAGTGCTGGGAGAAACATCCCAACTAGAACATACCTCAGGGGAAAGATCTGGGCACCATTGATAGCAGCTCAAGAGAAACACCTGCTCATTTGCAGCAGTGGACAAAACAAAAGAATGTTCAGAGCCCTAAGATATGGGATGGACTATAACATGTTCAGGCTATGTGTTCAGTTTTGGTCATCTATTAAGGATATAGCATATATAAAAGGGATTTCCAAGACAGGGTCTGAGAATGAGGGAGGCTGCCATATGGAAACATATAGAACAGTCTGGGACTCTTTAGTTTACACAAGAGACAAAGAAGAGAGCATATGATATAGGAGAGGAAAATAAAAAATGAAACTGATTTACATTCAAATGGACAATTTCCAGCCAATAGTATCTATAAACACTTAGTGCTCCAAGAGGACTAATTCCCCAAAGCTGAGGAAGATTGTCAGCAAAACTGATTGAATGAAAATTGTTATTTTTTTTAGAACAGTTTATTAGATAGGAGAAAAATCATGATTGCACAGTCAACAAAGTGAACAACTTTTGGTAAAAATCCAATTCAGTGGTAAAGTGAGGGCAGCAATGGGGGGGGGGAGGCAATAGGTAACAAAGAGGAAAAATGGAAAATAGATAGCCAAGAATAAAAATGGTAAGTTATGAAAATTACTAAGGGATATTAAGACATCAGGGAAAACTCCATGTTTGGCAGGGCTATGGATCACAAAAAATATTAACTATATTAACAAAAAGAGAAATCCTAAAAAAAAGTTTTATATCTATTTCTGTGTTAATTTATTAAAAATAAAGGGAAAGGTTTGGGTTTTTTTTTTAATACAAGAATTGACAAGGTTAAGAAACAATGGGAAAGCTGGTATGGGATTAGTTCAAAAAGAAGTCTAGAAATGTAGTTAATGCCAGTCACCAACAGGGTTTATGCAAAACAGGTCTTGTCAAATAAACCTGATTTCATCCTTTTATGAGAGTACATATTGGTTGATCAAGGGTATACGTTTTGTTAATCAAGGGAACCACACAGAACATATAACATTGAGAAATGGTCATTGATATCATAATTCATATTTGGCCTGTAGAACTCCTTGCCACAGACATTATTGGAGTGAAGAGAATAGAAGAATGGGAATCAAAAAGGATTGGCCATTGTAGGTGGTGCTGGTGGCATCCCCTGTAATTAAGGCTGTCTGAAACCTTCCATTAGAAGACATGATTTTCAGTTGCTTATAAGTTTGCCAAATTTTTGGTGTTTGGACTGAAATTTCCCATGCTGGGTGTCTGCTTCGAGAAGAATTGTTCTTTGAAAGTTTCAGGCAAAACAGTTCAGCCAACTTCTCGAATGAAGCTAAGAGAAAGTATGTGTTACCCGTGTTGAAAAATTCTCATTATTTTTCTCCTGAGGAGCCCTAACACTTCCAAGCTTTCCACCAGATAAAAGTCAGGTAACTGCCCCTGTTTCCCTGCCCCTTTAACAGTCAGAGTCCTGAAATGCAAGAGGATGGGGTGACAGCCCACAGCTGGCTCCTAACATCTGTACTCGGTTCTTGCTCCAAGGGGAGTTCTGCCTCACTGGGGCCTGAGCAAAGTATGAGCCCTGGTGTGAGAATTTGGCCTTGTATTGCACATGTACTAACACCTTTCATCCTGAAGGATTCACTGTGGCACTGAAATGCACCACCTTGGGGCTGGAGGCCAGCAGGCAGGATGCGCAGGGTGCACAGAAAAGAATGACATTTTGGCCAGTGATTCTTTAGCAAACTCATCACTTATGGCCAGGGCCCTGGGATGTGTCATGGTTGTGCAGAGGGGAAAGGACCACAGACTTACTCCACTGGGTTTGTCGATCAGGTGAGCTCCTCAGCAAGAGATGGTTACCTGTGAATTCTGAGACAGAAGTGTCCTCGCTGGGAATCCCTCTCAGGTAGCCGTGTCCCACACCTCTCTCATCCCAGCATCTTCAGCAACATCCCATGCCAAGAGCCGACAGAGTATGTGCACAGTTCGTTATATAACTCTGTGTATTCCCAGTGGGGTTTGCTCAGCCTCTACAGGAGAAGAGAACATCTGAATATAAACAGTATGTAGACAAGCATGTCTCCGCTTCAGTGCTAATTATCCAGCTTTAGAAGTAAACAGTAATTAAGGAACCTTCCCAACAGAGATGAGAACTCCTGGGCTCTGGGCTCAGTCAGAGAGGAATTGGCTGCTCTGTGTATTTGTGTATATTTATAAATTATAGTTGATTAGAAAGAAATAAAGGATTCATACCTAGATTTCCACAGGCTCTGGTACCCTATAAATGCCTAGATGAATAGGTAGATAGAAGACAGACAGATCTGGGGAAAGATGACTAATGGGAGACATGAGCACAAAATCATCTCACTATCATCATACTGTGCAGCACCCTTCAGTGAAGCATCCTCAAAACGGCTAGCAAAGGAAAGTCATTACGCAAATATCCCCAGTATACACATAGGTAAACTGAGGCATGGGGAGATATGAGCTGGTGAAGGTCACAGACAGACTAGGAGACACGATGACAGACACAACCCAGGAGTCCTTATTTCCCTTCTGTAATCACAGTCTGTCCATCACACCAAGAGGGAAATGGACTCCCGCTCTTACAGGGACTGTACATGGGTGAGATGCAGAGGAAAGGCTGGGAGAGGCAGCCTTTGGCCATTGCCATCCTGTCAAAGTGAATCTGAGGTTTTCAGAACTAGCTGGACTTTGTGAGCTCCCCACTCCGGTGAGGTGTGAACTCCAGGACTCCACTTCCACTGCCACTCAGAAACCTGCCAACGCATCACAGTCACTGGGGTCCCCTCAGGGGAACAGACTTAGGCTATGTCCACACTTGCAGATGTAACGATCTGGGAGTTAACTCCCCCCGCCCCCAGAGAGCGCTGCAGGGACAGGGCTGCTGTGTGTTCATGCTGTGAGCTGCCAGTGCAATGGCACGGCCACACTTGCGGCACTTGCAGCTGCGTTCAGAGTGGTGCACTATGGGCAGCTATCCCACAGTGTTGGGCTTTTGAGATGTTCTTCCCACCACAGGGATGTTAAATGTTATTATATTATGGTCACTATTTCCAAGCGGTCATGTTATAGTTACCTCTTGGACCAGCTCCTGCGCTCCACTCAGGACTAAATCGAGAGTTGCCTCTCCCCTTGTGGGTTCCCGTACCAGCTGCTCCATGAAGCAGTCATTTAAAGTATCGTGAAATTTTGTCTCTGCATTTCGTCCTGAGGTGACATGTTCCCAGTCAATATGGGGATAATTGAAATCCCCCACTATTATTGAGTTCTTTATTTTGATAGCCTCTCTAATTTCCCTTAGCATGTCATCATCATTATCACTGTCCAGGTCAGGTGGTAGATAATAGATCCCTAATGTTATATTCTTATTAGAGCATGAAATTCTGTCCTTCCAATATATTTTGTACTCCGGAATGATTGTGTCCGATTGATTGTCCTCAGTCCACCACGTGTCTGTGATAACTATTATATCAATATCCTCCTTTAATGGGGGCACTCTAGTTCACCCATCTTATTATTTAGACTTCTAGCATTTGTGTACAAGCACTTTAATAACTTGTCACTGTTTATTTGTCTGCCCTTTTCTGATGTGTCCGATTCTTTATGTGAATGTTTCTCGTCTGATCTGGCGCTTACATTATCCTCTTCCATCCTCTGCTCCTGATTATAACCTAGAGATTCTCTATCATTAGACTCTCCCCTAAGAGAAGTCTGTGTCCGAGCCACATGCTCCTCTGCAGCAGTTGGCTTTCCCCCATCTCCTAGTTTAAAAACTGCTCTACAACCTTTGTAATGTTTAGTGCCAGCAGTCTGGTTCCACTTTGGTTTAGGTGGAGCCCATCTCTCCTGTATAGGCTCCCCCGATTCCAAAACTTTCCCCAATTCCTAATGAATCTAAACCCCTCCTCCCTACACCATCGTCTCATCCACGCGTTGAGACTCTGAAGCTCTGACTGCCTACCCGGCCCTGCACATGGAACTGGGAGCATTTCTGCGAATGCCACCATAGAGGTCCTGGATTTCAGTCTCTTCCCTAGCAGCCTAAATTTGGCCTCCAGGACGTCTCTCCTACCCTCCCCTATGTCATTGTTACCTACATGTACCACGACCACCAGCTCCTCCCCACCACTACACATAAGTCTATCCAGATGCCTTGAGAGATCTGCAACCTTTGCACCAGGCAGGCAAGTCACCATACTGTTCTCCTGGTCATCACAAACCCAGCTATCTATGTTTCTAAAGATTGAATCTCCCATTACTAACACCTGCCTTTTCCTTGTGACTGGAATTCCCTTCCCCGGAGAGGTAACCTCAGTGCGAGAGGATACACTGTCATCATCTGGAAGGAGGGTCCCAACTATGGGAATGTTTCCCTCTGCTCCTGTTGACTGCTCTGCTTCCCTGGGCCTTTCATCCTCCTCAACAGCACAGGGGCTGTCTGACCGGAGGTGGGACAATTTTACAGTGTCCCGGAAAGCCTCATCAACATACCTCTCTGCCTCCCTTAGCTCCTCCAGTTCTGCCACCCTGGCCTCCAAAGCCCGTATGCGGTCTCTGAGGGCCAGGAGCTCCTTGCACCAAATGCAAACATACACCACCCGCCGACGGGGCAGGTAATCATACATGCTGCACTCAGCGCAATAAACTAGATAGCCCCCACTCTGCTGCTGGGCTTCTGCCTGCATGGTCTCCTAGTTAATGAAAGGGTTTTGTTTAAATCAAGAAGTTTTGAATGTAGTTTAGTTTTAAAAAACAGCAAGAGACCCTTGCCCCCTTCCCGCTCCCCTTCCAAACTCCCTTGCGAAACTCCCTGTTAGCAGCCCCTGGTCGCAAAGCTCCCTGGTCACTTGTGCACTGCTTTAAAAAGCCCTGGCCTGCTTGAATGTACCACGAATGGATCATTTGATAATTATCTGTTCTGTTCATTCTCTCTGAAGCATTGACATTGGCCACTGTCAGTGGACAGGATACTGGGCTAGATGGACCTTTGGTCTAACCCAACATGGCCATTCTTAAGTTCACTGAGAAAGGAAATGGTGTGCAGAAGTTGTGTTGTGTTGTGTTTACCTGGATCTGGGTATCTCTTCTGCTGTCTAAAGTAGAGGAATTGTTTTAGAAACCTGTGAATGGTGTTCTGGGGGGGCCCACTCTGAGATTGCTCAATTAGGGCAAACTGCAAAGAAAGGGGCTTACAATCCCCAAAATGGGTGATTATTCTAATACTTGGATTTACCAAAGCAGCAAGAAAATAGCTTTCACAATGCTTTACACAGTTCCCTTAAAGCAGGGATCTCACACTCAAATCACCACGGGGGCCACATGAGCACTGATACCTTTTCATAAAAAGATACAACCCCCCCCCCACTCTGCCCCTGGCCTTGCCCCCACACCACCCCTTCCATGAGGCCCCACCACTTCCCACGCCTGCCCCGCCCCATTCCCACCCTTTCCCCAAGTCCTCACCCCAACTCAGCCCCCTCGGTGCCCCTATTCCAACCCTTTCCTCAAATCCCTGGCCCATCCCTGCCTCTTCTCTGCCTTCTTCCCTGAGCGTGCCACATCCCCACTCCTTCCCCCTCCTTCCTGGGAAGTCCTAAGCGCCACCGGAAAGCTGTTTGGCAGCGGAAAGTGTGGAAGGTAGGTGGAGGAGTGGGGAAGTGGCGCACTCGGAGGGCAGGCAGTGGGGCAGGGGGAGAGGAGCTTAGCTGCCAGTGGAGTCGGCACCTATGGTGGGCTGCAGGAAATAACTCTTTGGGTTGCATGTGGCCCGTGAGACGCATGTTTGAGACCCCTACCTTAAAGCAAAATAGGCTTGGGCTTCCACCCATGCAGCCAAGTCATGTATGATGATGATGATTGAAAATCTTGTTCATCATATAATAAAGTTCTACCAATACCAAAAGATTCTACACATCACCTCCCAGGAGAATGAATATTTCAGATATTACCCAAATACTCACTTACAGTCAATTCTTATTAACTAAACTAAGATTTATTTGAAAAGAGAGAGTATTGGTTAAAAGATGACACATGATTCAAGTCTTTAAGTCAGTTTCATAGGAGAGATGGCTGGCTTCAGAGTTGGATTAATGTAAGGTTATTATCTATTAAGCAGTGTATAGAGAGTTCACCAGAAACTTTAAAGAGATGTACAGAAAATGGTATTATTGCGCCCAAGTTCGTTCTAATATTATTTCCTACATATTCCACGTATGAATTAACTGAATACAGCTCTAGACAGGAATCATTTGGTTACACCGTTAACCTCTAACAAGCTGTCGTTGAACGTAGACTACTAAAGTCACTAAGTTCTACAAGTTCTTTAATAATACAAGTCTACATTTCAAAGCTCTAACCTATCTAAGATGGAATGGTCCAAATTACCGTTTACATATTTTTCTACTCTGTCTCTAAAGGGTGAATCTGGGTCAATAGACTGCAAGTTGCTTAACTCTTTCCTGTGTCAAACAACCCCTTTTGCAAGGGCTGGGGCTGTTTGGTTTAGCGATCATGTGACCCAAAAAGGAGAAACTGGAAACAGAGTGCGCCCAAGGGGGAGCCCTGGGAAGGTTCTGCTGAAGTAATTGGAGAGTTTTAGAGGACAGGAAAGTGATCAGGAACAGTCAGCATGGATTCACGAAGAGGAAGTCGTGCCTGACTAACCTAATTGCCTTCTATGATGAGATAACTGGCTCTGTGGATGAGGGGAAAGCAGTGGATGTGTTATTCCTTGACTTTAGCAAAGCTTTTGATACGGTCTCCCACAGTATTCTTGCCGCCAAGTTAAAGAAGTATGGGCTGGATGAATGGACTGTAAGGTGGATAGAAAGCTGGCTAGATCGTCGGGCTCAACGGGTAGTGATCAATGGCTCCATGTCTAGTTGGCAGTGGTGTGGACTGCACTCTCAGCAAGTTTGCAGATGACACTAAACTAGGAGGCATGGTAGATACACTAGAGGGTAGGGATCGGATACAGAGGGACCCAGACAAATTAGAGGATTGGGCCGAAAAAAACCTGATGAGGTTCAACAAGGACAAGTGCAGAGACCTGCACTTAGGACGGAAGAATCCCATGCACTGCTACAGACTAGGGACTGAATGGCTAGGTAGCAGTTCTGCAGAAAAGGACCTAGGGGTCACAGTGGACGAGAAGCTGGATATGAGCTGGATATGAGTCAACAGTGTGCTCTTGTTGCCAAGAAGGCTAACGGCATTTTGGGCTGTATAAGTAGGGCATTGCCAGCAGATTGAGGAACATGATAATTCCCCTTTATTCGACATTGGTGGGGCCTCATCTGGAATACTGTGCTCAGTTTTGGGCCCCACACTACAAGAAGGATGTGGAAAAATTGGAAAGAGTCCAGCGGAGGGCAACAAAAATGATTAGGGGTCTGGAGCACATGACTTATGAGGAGAGGCTGAGGGAACTGGGATTGTTTAGTCTCCAGAAGAGAAGAATGAGGGGGGATTTGATAGCAGCCTTCAACTACCTGAAGGGGGGTTCCAAAGAGGATGGAGCTCGGCTGTTCTCAGTGGTGGCAGATGACAGAACAAGGAGCAATGGTCTCAAGTTGCAGTGGGGGAGGTCCAGGTTGGATATCAGGAAAAACTATTTCACTAGGAGGATGGTGAAACACTGGAATGCGTTACCTAGGGAGGTGGTGGAGTCTCCTTCCTTGGAGGTTTTCAAGGCCCGGCTTGACAAAGCCCTGGCTGGGATGATTTAGCTGGGAATTTTTCCTGCTTTGAGCAGGGGGTTGGACTAGATGACCTCTTGAGGTCCCTTCCAACTCTGATATTCTATGATTCTATGATTCTAGTTGGGGGGGAGCCAAGCCAAACCTAGCCTCAGGGCCTTGGGCTTGGCATTGTGAGAGTGGACCTGGAAACCCAGAGCCAGTGGCAGGGCCTGAACAGTGCTGTGACTCAAAATCACAAGGGTCTTGTTTGTGGGCCCGAAACATGCTCAGCTGGTGAGTGTCCAGTTTTACAAGCTTGAGCGGGTCTGTGACAGCAAACCTGGAACTGCTACACAGATGTGGAAGGGGGGTTGGTCTGGCCAGGGAGGTGCCACAAGATATTTTCTTCACCTATATGTGGCTCCTCTGCCATCTGTGTTTCCCCAAGTGCTCTCGTTCCAGAACTGATCCAGCCGGGCTTCCCTGAGGGAAATGTTTGTGGAACACACAGTGCCTGTTTGGGGTCAGGGAGAGAGTTTGTGTCTCCCTCAGAAAGTGCTCCCCAGAACGGCAGAGACAGGGAGTCCCTGTTCTAGTGGGTTTTGTCCCATCTCTGTCTCTCTCTCTCCTGATGCATCCACCTCTATCTTTGCATTGTAATTCACCCACATACATACGTGCCTCCCTCTTCCTGTCACTTCTTAGTCCCTAGCCATTACCAACTAGCAGCCTGCAGCTGTGGCAGCCTATAGTCTAACCTAGTTGTTTGCCTATATAACTTTTCTTATATGTTTCTTATTTTCTTATGGGTTCGATTATTTGTTTTATTAATAAGTTTAAGTTTAAAGATTTATATTAGAATATATTTCACCTGTAACACAAGGGACCTGCAGGCCACATCCTGTATATTGAGCTAAAGCAGGGAGCATATATGAAAAGGTGTGGGGAAAAGTGCAGCCAGAACCTCCTGTTGAAGTTTGGAGGAGTAGGAATAGGGTCTGCAACCTTGTGGATTGTAGATAGGCAGGTGCCAGGGTCTGCCTCATGCTGCAAAATGGGCAGGCATCTGGAATGGGGGGGAACTGTGCCATGTACATTCCCGTGCTCATGGTCCATGAAGGAGCCACCAACCGATAGCCCTGGTGGGCAATGGGACCAGGGCAGAGTACTTTCTGGCCTACCAGGGTTCCTCACCCTCTAAAGCTGGTAGCATGTCCTCCCACTTGGTATCAGGGCATCTGAGGAAGTGAAGCATGTGGAGCATAAGCATGTAAACTTGTTCCCTTGGAGGAATTCAGAAATGAACTGGGTGAAGGGTGTGCAGCCCGCTCAGGTTATGAAAGGGAGGTGATCATGGGGACATGGGACTCATGGGACAGGAGCCCAATCAAGAATTCCAGAGGTCCTGAGGGGAAGGGTGGGTGGGAAGCACCTTCTTGTAGGACAAATTCAAGGAAAGGATGTGAGAACCTATTGGTTTTAGAGATGACTGGGTCACGGCTGACAAGTGGATGGGAAGACAGTAGCAAGTGACAGGGGCTGGGCATTGGGGAGAAGACACACAGCAGGGTCGAGGCTTGACAGAAGAAATGGGGCAAGATTATAATTTCAGGGATCCAGCTACCAGCAATTAGAAAGGTGGCAACCCAGTGTAGTGTACGAAGACTGATTCCCCAGTTCATCGCATTGACACAGCACATTAAGGACAGGAAAGTGTTCAATGTCTCTCTGTCTGTCCAGTAAGTGATTCAGGGAAGAGGACTCAGCACCATGCACCAGCCAGCTCTGCACAGAGCTCAATCTGAGAGCCAGAGTACAAGGAGGAAACATTTAGGTCTCTTTATGAGTAAAGAGCTGGAGCAGCCTGCCCCGGATCTGTTTGGTCCTCAACCCATAAATGATGGGGTGGAGCACGGGAGGCACCAGCAGGTATACAGTGGCAATGAGAACGCGCAAATGCAGTGGCACATTTTGGCCAAACCGCTGCGTGAAAGACGAGAAGAAATCTGGGATGTACAAAGCTGAGATGGCACAAAGATGAGAGATGCAGGTCCCAAAAGTTTTGAGCCGGGCATTCTTTGTGGGGAGGCGGAAGATGGCCCGGAGGATCAGAGTATAGGACACGGTGATAAAAAACACATCCATTCCGATTACAGAGAAAAGATCAAACAGGCCATAGTAACTACTGATGCGGATGTCACCACAGGCCAACTTCACCACAGCTATATGCACACAATAGGAGTGGGGGATGATGTTGGTTCTGCAATATGGCCACTGCCTCGCCAAGAAGGGATAGGGTAATGCGAGTATGCCATTACGCAACACCACGGCCAGGCCTATCTTGGCCACAACAGAGTTTGTTAGGGTCATGGAATATCTCAGAGGATTGCAGATGGCCATGTAGCGATCAAAGGCCATGGCCACAAGGATTCCAGACTCCATCTCTGAGAAGCAGTGAATGAAGTACATCTGTGTGAGGCAGGCACTGAAACTGATCTCCCTGGAATTTAACCAGAAGATGCTCAGCATTTTGGGCATAGTAGATGTGGACATGACCAGGTCGGTGACGGCCAGCATGCAAAGGAAATAGAACATTGGCCCATGGAGGCTCGGCTCCCTCTTCACGATGAACAGGATGGTGAAGTTCCCCAACACAGATAATGCGTAAATAGCACAGAAGGGAATGGAGATCCAGAGATGGGTTGCCTCTAGGCCAGGAATGCCAAGTAGAATGAAGGTGGAGGGGTTGCTGAAGTCGGTTGAGTTGGAATCTGACATGGAGTAGGGGAAAAAGTGTCCAACTCTGATGCATAAGGGTTTCTCCTGCTTTTACTGTATTTTCCCCTGACTTTCTGTGTGTTCCCAGGGTCTCGGGTGATGGTCACAGTAGAAATGCCTGAATGGAGAGACAACGTTAATATGAGACACTGCATGCACTAGTGGAGACTGTTCTCAAGGGAGAAGCAGATTGATCACTCTTCACACACTGAAAATGACATTTTCATAAATCAGAGACGATAACTATGAACAATGATCCTACTAAATCCTATTCCATATTTTGTGGTGCTCCCTGGATTAATAATTCGTATACTTTGTGGTGGGGGAACCGTAAGAAGCACGAGCAGGAGACACAAGTGTGGATACTGGTTATCCATTGTTTTTCCTTAATGCAATGTGAGCCAGATAGGGAGTCAATTCTGTAGGGAGATTTCCCATTTATCGTGTTGCTTGAAATCTGAGAGTGGAAAAAAAACGAACTTTTAGGAAGACACGTGCTGGGAGAAACATCCCAATTAGAACAAACCTCATGGAAAAGACCTGTGTGCCATTGATAGAAGCTGCAGAGAAACACCTGCTCATTTGCAGAAGTGGACAAAACAAAAGAAATGTTCAGATCACTAAGATATGGGATGGAGAATAACATGTTCAGGGATATGTGTTCAGTTTTGGTTACCCAGACTCTATTAAGGATATAGCACATATGTCAAGGCTGGATCCCCACTTTGAACTTTAGGATACAAATGTAGGGGCCTGCATGAAAACTTCTAAGCTTAACTACCAGCTTAGCTCTGGTTCCGCTGCCACCTTTTCACAATTTTTCACTCCCTGGGAAGCCCTGAGAAACCTCTCACCAATTCCCTGGTGAGTACAGATCCAAACCCCTTGGATCTTAAAACAAAGAGAAATTAACCATCCCCCCTCCTTCCTCCCACCAACTCCTGGTGAATCAAGATCCAACCCCCTTGGATCTAAAAACAAGGAAAATCAATCAGGTTCTTAAAAAGAAGGCTTTTAATTAAAGAAAACGGTAAAAATCATCTCTGTAAAATCAGTATGGAAATTAACCTTACAGGGTAATCAAACTTAAAGAGCTCAGAGGATTCCCCTCTAGTCTCAGGTTCAAAGTACAGCAAACAAAGATAAACACTGTAGTAAAAGGTACATTTACAAGTTGAGAAAACAAAGGAAAACTAACACGCCTTGCCTGGCTGTTTACTTACATGTTTGAAATAGGAGAGACTTGTTTAGAAAGATGTGGAGAACCTGGATTGATGTCTGGTCCCTCTCAGTCCCGAGAACGAACACACTCCCAAACAAAGAACACAAACAACAGCCTTCCCCCGCACAAGATTTGAAAGTATCTTGTCCCCTTATTGGTCCTTTAGGTCAGATGCCAGCCAGGTTACCTGAGCTTCTTAACCCTTTACAGGGAAAAGGATTTTGGAGTCTCTGGCCAGGAGGGATTTTATAGTACTGTACACAGGACAGCTGTTACCCTTCCCTTTATAGTTATGACAACATATAAAAGGGATTTCCAAGACAGGCTCTGAGAATGGGGGAGGCTGGCATATGCAGACATATAGAAAAGTCTGCAACTCTTTAGTTTACACAAGAGAGAAAGAAGAGAGCATATGATATAGGAGAGGAAAATAAAAAATGAAACTGAATTGCATTCAAATGGTCAGTTCCCAACAAATACTATTTATAGACACTTAATGCTCCAAGAGGACTAATTCCGCAAAGCTGTGTAAAACTGTTAGCAAACCTGATTGGGAGGGAAAATTTAGACAGAAAAATATGAATGAAAATTGGTAATTCTTTGATACCAGTTTATTAGATAGTGGAAAATCATGATTCCATAGTTAACAAGGTGAACAACATTGGATAAAAACCCATTTCAATGGCAATATGAAGGCAGAAATTAGGGCAGGGAAGCAACATGCAAAAAATTGGAAAAATGGAAAATAGATAGCTAAAAATAGAAATTGGATTTTATGAAAGTTGATAAGGGACATTAAGACATCAGGGAAATCTTCACGTTTGGCAGGGCTACGGATCAAAAAAAGGGAGGTTATTAAGTATGTTAACAACAAAAGAAATCCTAGAAAAGTTTTATATCAATTCCTGTTAAATGTAAAGTATTAAAAAATAAAGGGAAAGTGTTTTTTTAATGAAATAATTGACAAGGTTAAGAAACAATGGGAAAGCTGGTATGGGATTAGTTCAAAAAAAGTCTAGAAAGGTAAGTTATGCCTGTCACCAGCAAGATTTATGCAAAACAATTCCTGTCAAATAAACCTGATTTCATCCTTTTATGAGAGTACACATTGGTTGATAAAGGGTATACATTGGTTGATCAAGGGAACCACACAGATGCAGCACACCTTGATTTCTCAGAGGCATGTGATTCAGTAGGGGAAAATATTGAGTTAAAAAATTAACACCCTAAAATATCAGTAGGGAGCATGTAAAATGGACTGGAAACTGGCTAACCGATGGATCTCAGAAAGCTGTAGTCAATAGGCCTTCGTCAGTAAATGGGGCTGTTTGTCGTGGTGTTCTATTGGGATAAGTTCTAGGCCTGATGCTATTCAATATTTTAATCAATGATCTGGAAGGAAATAGAAAATCACTGCAGAGAAAATGTGCCAATGACCCAAAGATTGGCAGAGTGGATACAATGAGGAGCCCAGGGCAGGCATACCGACTGATATGGAGCATTGGTAAGATGGGCCCATGCAAACAAACTGTTTTAATACAGTCAAATGCAAAATTATCCTCTCGGAACAGGGAATGCAGGCAGGACCCACACATTACAGCACTGTAGTATGGAATGCAAGGACACTGAAAAGGATTTAGGGGTCATTGTGGACAAGCAGCTCAGTGCGATGCTGTAGCATAAAGTGATGATGTGGTCCTCAGATGGATAAACAGGAGAGTGGTGAGTTGGAGCAGGGGAACGATTTTATCTCTGCACATGGAATTGGTGAAACAAACATCCATTCTGGGGTTCACATTTGAAAAAAAGATGTTGAAAGAGTGGGCAGAAAAGGGCCACAAAAGAGCCACTTGGAGAGGGAGGATAGAGAAAAAGCTGGACCTTTAGACTTGAAGGTGTATATCTCTTTAACTTCTCAAAAAGATGATCAAGAAAACCATGGGTAATAATGGGCTCTGTAATCTACCAGAGAAAAGCAAGACCAAAAGCCTGGAAGTTGAAGCCAGGCAAATTTTAGCTAGAAATTAGGGCCAAATATTTAGCTCTGAGGGTGATTATACATTGGGACACACTGAGAAGGGAAGTGTTGGATTCTCCAATTCCCCATGTTGGGAGATCCAGAATTTTCTGGAAGATCTGCTTGACGGGTTGTTTACACTTAAAATGCTACAGCGTTACTGCCAGAGCACTTCTATATAGACACTACTTACACAGATGGAAGGGTTCTCCCCTCAGCATAGGTAATCCCCGAGAGGTGGTAGCTAGGTCGATGGAAGAATTAATCTCATGTTGTCTACACCAGGGCACAGATCATCCAACAAGTTCTTGGAATGTATTGGAGACAATTTTTTTGTTCCAGAAGCAGGAGAAAGCTACTAGGAAACAGGCTGTTGTAGACTTGATTTTGAGAAAGGAGGAGGAACTGGTTGAGAATTTGAAAGTGGAAGGCAGTTTGGGGAAAGTGATCATGAAATGATAGAGTTCATGTTTCTAAGGAATGGTAGGAGGGAAAAAAGCAAAATAAAGACAATGGATTTCAAGAAGGCAGATATTAAGAAACTCAGGAAGCTGGTAGGTAAGATCTAATGGGAAGCAAGGCTAAGGGGGAAAACAATAGAAGACAGCTGGCAGTTTTTCAGAGACATTATTAAGGGCACAAGAGCAATCTATCCCACTGTGTAGGAACGATAGAAAGTTTGGAAAGAGACAACAATGACTTAACCAGGAGATCTTGAATTATCTACAAACAAAGAAGGACCGAGCTGAATTGTTTTGGAAAGTTTCAGGCATAACAGTTCAGCTGACTTTTCGAATGAAGCTAGGAGAAAGTATGTGTTACCCATGTTGAAAAATTGTTCTAGTGAGGAGTTCTAGCACCTCTAATCTTTCCAGCAGATAAAAGTCAGGTAACAGCCCTTTCCCCTGCCCCATTAACAGACTTATTCCTGAAATGCAAGAGGAGAGGGTGACAGTGTCTGTGTCTGCGGGGAGGGACAGCTCAGTGGTTTGGGGGAAAAATCTGTCTGGGGATTGGTCCTGCTCTGAGCAGGGGGTTGGACTAGATGCAGGGGCGGCTCCAGGCACCAGTGCACCAAGCGCGTGCCTGGAGTGGCAAGCCGTGGGTGTTGGCCTGCTGGTCGCTGTGGGGGCGGCAGTCAAGGACCCTTCGGTGGCAAGCCTGCAGGAGATCTGCCGGTACTGTGGCTTTGGCGGCAGGTACGCCGAAGCCTCGGGACTGAGGGACCTCCCACAGGAATGCTGCCGAATCTGCATTACCAACAGAGCTCCAGCAGGCGCGCCGCCGAAAGCCACCTGACTGCCGTGCTTGGGGCAGCAAAATACATAGAGCTGCCCTTGACTAGATACCTCCTGAGGTCCCTTACAACCCTGATATTCTATAAGCCCACAGCTGGCTCCTGATGTCTCTACTCAGTTGTTGCTCAAAGGGGGAGTTTTACCTCACTGGGGCCTGAGTGAAGTACAGGCCGTGGTCTAAGAATTTGGCCTTGTATTGCACATCTAGTAACACCTTTCATCCTGTAGGATTCACTGTGCCACTGAAATGCACCACCTTGGGGCGGTAGTCCATCAGGCTGGATGAGCCGGGTGCACACAAAAGAGTGACATTTTGACCAGTGATTCTTTGGCAAACTCATCAATTATGGCAAGAGCCCTGGGATGTGTCATGTTTGTGCAGAGCAGAAAGGACCACAGACTTACTCTCTATCCCTCCACACCCACGTTACATTGGGTTTGTCGAGCAGGTGAGCTCATCAGAAAGAGATGGGTACCTGCGAATTCTCAGACGGAAGTGTCCTCCCTAGGAATCCCCCTCAGGTAGCCGTGTTCCGCACCTCTCTAAACCCAGAATCTGCAGAAGCATCCCACGCCGAGAGCTGACATGGGGTGAGCACAGTTTATAATATAGCTCTGTGTATTCCCAGTTGGGTCCGCTCAGCCTGTAGAAGAGAAGAGAGCATCTGAATGTAAACTGGCTATAGACAAACATGTCTCCACTTCTGTGCTAATTATCCAGCTTTAGGAGTAAACAGGAATTAAGGAACCTCCCCAAAGGGAGATGAGAACTCCTGGGCTCTGTGCTGAGTCAGAGGGGAATTGGCTGTTTTGTGTATTTGTGTATATTTATAAAATACAGTTGACTAGAAAGAAAATAAGGGATAATGCCTGGCTGTCCATAGGCTGTGGTACCCTGTAAATGCCCAGGATGGATGGATAGATAGGAGCAGACAGATCTGGAGAAAGATGACTGAGGGGAGACATGAGCACTTTCTAAGGCCATGTGGGGCTGTCGCTATGGTATCAGTGATCAATACATCTCTCTATCATCATACTGTGGAGCACCCTTCATTGAAGGGTTTTCAAAATGGAACAGACTTAGGCTATGTCCACACTTGCAGCAGTAACGATCGGGGAGTTAACCCCCCTCAGAGAGCGCTGCAGGGACAGGGCTGCTGTGTGTTCACACTGTCAGCTGCCAGTGCGATGGCATGGCCACACTTGCGGCCCTTGCAGCCTTGCAGTGGCATTCAAAGTGGTGCACTCTGGGCAGGTATCCCACAGAGAATCTCCTTCCCCTTCAGCCACCGAGATTTGTGGGAAGGGTCGTGGGGCAACCTGGGTCCTGTCCCAATGGCCCATTGTGCATCGGTTCATTCCCCAGGAGTCCTTTCCATCCATCCGCATTTGGCGCCATCTTTCAACTGTTTTTCTACTGCATGCTTTGTCCACCTTTTCAGTCTTCGGGACCAGATCCTGAACTGTTGATGAATATGCCGATGGGTCTCACTAACAGATCACGAATGGCAGTCCAGCTACTGCTTGAACGGCAAAGTGAGGATGAGGAGTCTGACGAAGATGTTGACACATGTAGTAGAGACAACACAAGATTGCTTGTGGCAATCACGGACATGCTGACCACAGTGAAATGCCATTTTTGGGCTCAGGAGACAAGCACTGAGTGGTGGGATCATAGAATCATAGATTATCAGGGTGGAAGGGACCTCAGGAGGTCATCTAGTCCAACCCCCTGCTCAAAGCAGGACCAATCCACAATTAAATCATCTCATCCAGGGCTTTGTGAAGCCTGAGCTTAAAAACCTCTAAGGAAGGAGGTTTTCCACCACCTCCCTAGATAACTCATTCCAGTGCTTTATCACCCTCCTAGTAAAACGTTTTTACTTATAGCCAACCTAAACCTCCCCCAGTGCAACTTGAGACCATTACTCCTTGTTCTGTCATCTGCTACCACTGAGAACAGTCTAGATCTATCCCCTTTGGAACCCCCTTTCAGGTAGTTGAAAGCAGCTATCAAATCCCCCTTCATTTGTCTCTTCTACAGACTAAATAATCCCAGTTCCCTCAGCCTCTCCTCATAAATCATGTGCTCCAGACCCCTAATCATTTTTGTTGCCCTCCACTGGACTCTTTCCAATTTTTCCACATCCTTCTTGCAGTGTGGGGCCAAAAACTGGACACAGTACTCCAGATGAGGCCTCACCAATGCCGTTGAGAGTGGAATGATCACATCCCTCAATTTGCTGGCAAGCTCCTACTTATACAGCCCAAAATGACATTAGACTTCTTGACAACAAATGCACACTGTTGACTTATATCCAGCTTCTCATCCACTATAACCCCTAGGTCCTTTTCTGCAGAACTGCTGCCTAGCCATTTGGTCCCTAGTCTGTAGCAGTGCATGGGATTCTTCCTTCCTAAGCCCAATCCTCTAATTTGTCTAGGTCCCTCTGTATGCTATCCCTACCCTCCAGCGTATCTATAAGTCCTCCTAGTTTAGTGCCATCTGCAAACTTGCAGAGAGTGCAATCCATGCCATCCTCCAGATCATTAATGAAGATTACATCACCATGCAAGTCTGGGATGATGATCAGTGACTGCAGAATTTTTGTATGAAAAAAGCAGTTTCATGGGACTGTGATGAGCTGGCTCCCACCCTGTGTTGCAAGGACATGAGAATGAGAGCTGCCCTGATGACGGAGAAGCGCATGGTGAGCACACTGTGGAAGCTGGCTACTCCAGAGAGCTACCATTGGTAGCTAACCAATTCGGAGTACGCAGGTCGTTCGTTGAACTCATGTTGATGCAGGTTTGCAGGGCTATTAATCACATCCTGCTGAGAAAAAAAAATGTGATGCTGGGCAACGTGTGTGACATTGTGAACGGCTTTGCACAGATGGGTTCCCTAACTGTGGAGAGGCAATAGATGGGACGTATATTTCAGTTCTGGCACCAGACCACCTAGCCTCTCAGTACATTAATAGGAAGGAGTATTTCACAATGTTTCTCCAAGTGCTTGTGGATCAACGTGGGCGTTTCATGGACATTAACGCAGGCTGGTCCAGAAAGATGCACAACGCACAAATCTTTCGGAACACAGGCCTGTTCAGGAAGCTGCAAGCTGACCCTTTTTCCTGCTCTATATACGGTGTTAAAAGTGCCTGAATCGAGTCTGGTTACCCCTCACTAATGTTTAGGAGCAACTCCATGGTTTCTTGACATCAATCTGCGCTCTCCTGACATGTACCCTCCTTTCACTGTCCCGGTCACTCTGGTTTTTTTGATTTTCAACAAGGTACTTCTGCATAAATTCATGCAGAAGGTCCTCTTTGCATTTCTGAGGCCACTGACGTTCGGCCAGCAAAAATGAGGAGGACTGTGATACTCAGGTTGCATTTGTGAAGCCAAAATGCAACATTTTACATTGTTAACACTAGGCAGAGCAATGATACAGCTGATCACAAAGACAAGCACAATTCACTTACCTAGCACAAACACAAACTACCTCTCCCAAAGTGAGGCCAACGAAAACATTGGATTTTTGATCTCATCACGGCTCATGGAGGCATAGAGCAACAGGTCCTGAGGAGACTGAAACCAATGGGACAAACTCAAACCTGACAAAAATAGCCAGACCCCTAAAATTGGCCTGGTGTTACCCAGGGACAGGAGAATAGAAAATATGGGTAATGAACCCCCACTCTTAAGAAGGTCCCAGAGAACTAGTAGTGGTGTACTCTTAAACTTGACATGTATCTGTTATTGATTCTAAGTTGTTATTGATTCTAAGATCCTTTACTCTCACAGCTCTTGGGAGACAGACCTGTCCTCACTTACAGACAACCCTCCAACCTAAAGCAAATACTCACCAGCAACCACACATCACTGAACAAAAACACTGACCCAGGAACCTATCTTTGTAACAAAGCCCGATGCCAACTCTATCCACATATCTATTCAAGTGACATCATCATAGGGCCTAATCACATCAGCCATACCATCAGGGGCTCGTTCACCTGCACATCTACCAATGTGATATATGCCATCATGTGCCAGCAATGCCCCTCTGCCATGTACATTGGCCAAACCGGACAGTCTCTACGCAAAAGAATTAATGAACACAAATCTGACATCAGGAATCATAACACTCAAGAACCAGTGGGAGAACACTTTAACCTGTCTGGCCATTCAATGACAGACCTGCGGGTGGCTATATTACAACAGAAAAACTTCAAAAACAGACTCCAACGAGAGACTGCTGAGCTGGAATTGATATGCAAACTTGATACAATCAACTCAGGATTCAATGAGGACTGGGAATGGCTGAGCCATTACAAACATTGAATCTATCTCCCCTTGTAAGTATTCTCACACTTCTTATCAAACTGTCTGTACTGAGCTATCTTGATTATCACTTCAAAGTTGTTTTTTTCTCTTACTTAATTGGCCTCTCAGAGTTGGTAAGACAACTCCCACCTGTTTATGCTCTCTGTATGTGTGTATATATATCTCCACAATATATATTTCACTCTATATGCATTCGAAGAAGTGGGCTCTGGCCCATGAAAGCTTATGCTCTAATAAATTTGTTAGTCTCTAAAGTGTCAACTATCCACCAATTCCTGGTGGACCCCAAATTCATCAACCCAGGGGCCCCAGTGACAATTCAACCCTTCATGTCAAACTCTTTAAACTTGTCTACAGCCAAGTTGCCTGTCTAGTACAAGGGCTGGTCAGGAATATGGACTTTTGCCATCTTTGGTAATTATCTCATTCCCATGCTGCTCGGGGAAGACTTGGCCAACCATGTGAAGCTAGCCAAGAGGGTAGGAATGATCACCTGCAGCCAGGCTAAGCAAGCTTTCAAACCCATCCCTGTTCCTGAGCCATCCACCAGGGCCCCGTCTGTGTTACCAGAGACCCAGACAGAGGTGGTGGAACCGGATCCCCTGCCAGCAAATGCAACAGCCTAGTTCCCAGTCCCAGAACCGGAACTAGGGAAGCAACGAGCACCAGAACCAATGCCAGCCCTGAGTCCAGCGCTTGCAACCCCATCGACAACTCCAATGCCGGAGGGCAACAGCGAGCCTAAAGTGGCAGAAGCAGCAGATAAGCCTACCCAAGAGGCTCAGCCAGAGCCTGAAATACCACCGAGTGCACCAGCGGAGAGCGGTTCACAGTCAATGGAAACAATCCCATCACCTTCATCGTTTCCATAGGGACCAAGCCCAAGTCCACAGTCCAAAGAGGAACTGATGTCTCCAGCATCAAGGGAACAGTTCCAGGCTGAGCAGGAAGTTGATGACAGCCTTCAGAAAGTCTGGGCAGCGGCACGGAGCATCCCACCGCCTCTCAGCTCTTCTAACCGATCCCAGTTTGTTGTAAAACAAGGACTTTTATACAAGGAGACTCTTTCTGGTGGACACCAGGAAGACTAGCATCCTCAAAGACAGTTGGTAGTTCCAAATAAGTACTGGGGAAAGCTCTTGAGCTTAGCCCATGATCATCCTAGTGGTCATTCTGGGGTGAACAGAACCAAAGACCGGTTGGGGAAGTCCTTCCACTTGGAGGGAATGGGCAAGAATGTTTCTAATTATATCTGGTCTTGAGAGGTGTGCCAACGAGTGGGAAAACCCCAAGACCAGGTCAAAGCCCCTCTCCAGCCATTCCCCATAATTGAGGTTTCCTTTCAGCAGGTAGCTGTGGATATTCTGGGTCCTTTCCCAAAAGAGACACCCAGAGGAAAACAATACATAATAACTTTCATGGATTTTGCCACCTGATGGCTTGAAGCAGTACCTTTAAGCAACACCAGGGATAAAAGTGTCTGCCAGGCATTAACAGACATTTTTCCAGGGTAGCTTGGCCCTCTGACATCCTTACAGATTCGGGAACTAATTTCCTGTCAGGGACCATGAAAAACCTGTGGGAACCTCATGAGGTGAATCACTTGGTTGCCACCTCTTACCACCATCAAACCAATGGCCTGGTGGAGAGGTTTAATGGAACTTTGGGGGCCATGATGCGTAAATTCGTAAATGAACACTCCAGTAATTGGGACCTAGTGTTGCAGCAGTTGCTTTTTGCCTACAGGATGTACCACATCCCAGTTTAGGGTTTTCACCATTTGAACTTGTGTATGGCTGCAAGGTTAAGGGGCCATTACAGTTGGTGAAGCAGAATGGGAGGGGTTTATGCCTTCTCCAGGAACTAACATTCTAGACTTTGTAAGCAACTTACAAAGCACCCTCCAAAACTCTTTAGCCCTTGCTAAAGAAAACCTAAAGGATGCTCAGGAAGAGCAAAAGGCCTGGTATGATAAACATTCCCAAGAAGGAGACCATGGCATGGTCTTAAAGGCGCTCCAGGCCCATAAAATGGAAGCGTCATGGAAAGGGCCATTCACGGTCCAAGAGCACCTTGGAGTTGTTAACTATCTCATAGCCTCCCCCACCTCAAATATAAAGCCTAAGGTATACCATGTTAATTCTCTAAAGCCCTTTTATTCCAGAGAATGAAAGGTTTTCCAGTTTACAGCCTGGGGAACAGATGAAGCGGATTGGTCTGACGGTGTCTACTACGAAGGAAAAAGTGACGGTGGCATGGAAGAGGTGAACCTCTCCATGACCCTTGGATGCTGTACACTAGCTTCGCGCCGATGTTCTCAGCCACCCCAGGACGGACTGAATGGGCATACCACTCCATTGACACAGGTAATGCTTATCCAATTAGAGCCCAAACTTACCGGCTGTCTCCTCAAGCCAAAACTGCTATAGAATGGGAGATCCAGAACATGCTACACATGGGTGTAATCCACCCCTCTAACAGTGCATGGGCATCTCCAGTGGTTCTAGTTCTAGTAGGTGACATACGCTTTTGTCTGGTCTACCGTAAGCTAAATGCTGTAACTCACCCAGACAACTATCCAATACCACGCACAGATGAGCTATTGGAGAAACTGGGACATACCCAGTTCATCTCTACCTTAGACTTAACCAAGAGGTACTTAACCAAGAGGTACTGGCCTCTCCTGATTGCCCCTGGGGACTCTCAGTCTTAGGTTCCTGATTTCCCATCAGCCCTTTCTTTTGGTCCTGGGAAATGGCCAACCAACCCCCCATTACGTTTTAGTAAGGGGGCAACAGTCCCCTTACACATGGCTGCAGTCCACACAGGAAGTGATGAAGACCTATAGAACTGAGGCCAGGTCATCATCCACTAGGATGGGACAGAGCCTCCTGGTTAACCAGAGATGGTAGAAAGCACTACTCACAAATGCTGGTATGAGAAAGCTCAGCTTCAGCAAGGAATCCAAGAACACTCCTCGACTGAATTGTCTAGGTTTGGGTGTGAACCTTAAGCCAATGGAGGCATCAGCATGGTTGTCAACCCTTCAAAATGCTTTGCTCTACCCACCAGCATCACCCCTGTCTTGCTTGGCTTCAGCCTCAGCCAGCTGTTCTGTCCAAGAACTGGGCCATCCTGGTGATTCTGGTTTGGTCGTATGGGAAGGATAGGAGGAGATTGGTGTCACCTGCATACCGCTGGCATTTGAGTCCATTTTGTGTGACCAGTTCCCATAGAGGCTACATGGAGATGTTGAAAAGCCCCAGAGAGAAATCTGATCCTTGTGGGATTCCACAAGGGAGGGATCTAGTGCTGGAGGTTCAGTTTCCCATCACCACTAATTGGGTACATCCCTTCAGGAAGAATTCAGACCATTTTAGTGCATCCCTCTGGACTCCTGCTACCTCTTAGGTTAGACAGCAATATCTCATTTTCAACAGTGTCAAATAATACAAAGAGGTCCAGGAGGATGAGCATGGATGTCTGCCCCCAGCCATTGATAGGAGGAGATCATCCATCAGTGCCTCTAAAGCAGGGAAAGTGGATAGCAATGGATGGAAATGAGAAGTTATAAAATATAGATAATGGATAAGGGAAGCAAAAGACACCAGAGACAAATCCATGACTAGCACGGCTGAGGAAAATAATAAGATTTGTTTTGTATATTAGAAACAAAGGAAATCCTAATAGTGGTATATGTCTTACTAGATGGAAATGGTAATACTGTTAATAGTGATGAACACAAGGCAAAAATATTCAATAAAGCTTTCCGTGATGTATTTGGAAAGAGGTACATGATGCACTCAGATCACTTGAATTTCTTTCCAGTCCACTGGTAACTATGGGGAATGGTAAAGAGCACTACTAGGGATCAATATTTTTGATCAATATTTTTAAATCATCAGGTCCAGATATCTCGCACCCAAAGAGTCTAAAAACTAGAAAACAGAGATACCCTGTATTATGCCAGTATTCACAACATGTTATATGGGCATTAAATGGCAGTTAGCTTGATATCAGTTCTGGGCATAATTATGAAATGTGGATAGAATTTCAGGGTAGAACCACAATTCATTCCTTTTTTAGGTGACAACAAAATTTTGGTGACAAAGGGAAATGGGGAGATGTAATAGATTTAGACCATTGCAAGTTGATTGACCTAGTACCGCATGCCATTAAGATTAATTAACTAGTACTAGAAAGTATCACCAGGGATGTCTACACTACAGGGAAAAGTCAATCTTACTTGCTTACTTTTCTTAAATGCATTTGTGAGAGACCTTGTCAAAGGCTTTCTGAAAACCTAAGTACACTATATCCATGGATCACCCTTGTCCATATTTTTAGCAGAATGTGAAGTAAATAGTGTAAAGATAAACAATAATAATCTTGCTTCTGGCCTTGCTTTTAGTTTAAACAGGCTGAATTAGCAATCTAGAGAATGTAAATGAAAGCACAAGGTCACACTCCCCTTCTCTCCCAGCCCAGCTGGTAGCCTTGCCTTTCAGTAACAAGAGAAGATAAGGGGCTAATCGAGTAGCTGGAAGGTCTGAGGAGGAGACACAAAGTCTACAAGAAAGTGACCTTGGCCAAAAGTATCCCTGATCCTTATCCCTCCCATCAGGTACAAAAGAGGTGGTGTTATCGCCCCTACACTCAAGACCCTTCCAGAATGGAACACAGTCATATATTGGAAGGGGTGGTACCAGGGGAGGGGCACTAAAAGTATAATTATATTTGCCAAGAAGGGGAGGCGGAAGAGGGAGCTCCATCGGCATGCAGAAATAGGGGTCAGGAGAAGAGGGTTCTATCGGCGTATAGAATAGAAGAAGAGGGTGGGGAAGAAGAAAACTCTATCGGTGTATAGAGACAAGCCCGACTGATGTGAAGGGCTTTGGAATATGGTTAAACTCTATCCGCTTATAGAGATAGCCCTTCTGGTGTGAAGCACTTCAGAATATGCTTGCTTATTTAGCCCCAATAAACCCATTGAATTGCATGCAGATTGGACTCTGGACTGTTATTTTCTGGTGAACTGCATATGGGAACTGAGAGGGAGGAGGAAGCTGGACCCCTGCCAACAAATATGCTTGTTGATCCCCTCAAAGAATTCTAGTAGATTGGTGAGGCATGATATCCCTTTACAAAAAACATGTTAACTCTTCCCCAACAGTTAATCTATGTCTGACAATTTTCTTCTTTACTATAGTTTAAACCAGTTTGCCCTCTACTGAAGTCAGGCTTTCTGGCTGGTAATTTCCAGGATCACCTCTGGAGCCCTTTCAAAAATTGGCATCACTTTAGCTATCCTGCAGTCATTTGGTACAAATGATGATTTAAATGATAGGTTACATATCACAGTTCGTAATTCTGCAATTCCACATTTGAGTTCCTTCAGAATTCTTGATTTCTCTCTTGCAGTGTCCAATTATGCAGGCTGGACGCTGCAAGCGTATATGAGTTCATCAATTTAACAAAGAAATTGATATGTACTTGTTATCCCCAGGGGAGTCTCTAACACGCTTCAAACCAAACGCAGTGCTTCAGGTAGAACAAACAAACAGATTGATTAACTACAAACATAGATTTTAAGTGATTATAAGTCAAAGCACAAGAAGTCAGATTTGATAAAATGAAATATAAGCAAAATGCATTCTAAGCTGATCTTAACACTTTCAATGCCCTTACAAATTTAGATTCATAGATTCATAGATTCATAGATTCTAGGACTGGAAGGGACCTCGAGAGGTCATCGAGTCCAGTCCCCTGCCCGCATGGCAGGACCAAATACTGTCTAGACCATCCCTGATAGACATTTATCTAACCTACTCTTAAATATCTCCAGAGATGGAGATTCCACAACCTCCCTAGGCAATTTATTCCAGTGTTTAACCACCCTGACAGTTAGGAACTTTTTCCTAATGTCCAACCTAGACCTCCCTTGCTGCAGTTTAAACCCATTGCTTCTGGTTCTATCCTTAGAGGCTAAGGTGAACAAGTTTTCTCCCTCCTCCTTATGACACCCTTTTAGATACCTGAAAACTGCTATCATGTCCCCTCTCAGTCTTCTCTTTTCCAAACTAAACAAACCCAATTCTTTCAGCCTTCCTTCATAGGTCATGTTCTCTAGACCTTTAATCATTCTTGTTGCTCTTCTCTGGACCCTTTCCAATTTCTCCACATCTTTTTAAAAATGTGGCGCCCAGAACTGGACACAATACTCCAGCTGAGGCCTAACCAGAGCAGAGTAGAGCGGAAGAATGACTTCTCGTGTCTTGCTCACAACACACCTGTTAATACATCCCAGAATCATGTTTGCTTTTTTTGCAACAGCATCACACTGTTGACTCATATTTAGCTTGTGGTCCACTATAACCCCTAGATCCCTTTCTGCCGTACTCCTTCCTAGACAGTCTCTTCCCATTCTGTATGTGTGAAACTGATTGTTCCTTCCTAAGTGGAGCACTTTGCATTTGTCTTTGTTAAACTTCATCCTGTTTAACTCAGACCATTTCTCCAATTTGTCCAGAACATTTTGAATTATGACCCTGTCCTCCAAAGCAGTTGCAATCCCTCCCAGTTTGGTATCATCCGCAAACTTAATAAGCGTACTTTCTATGCCAATATCTAAGTCGTTGATGAAGATATTGAACAGAGCCGGTCTCAAAACAGACCCCTGCGGTACCCCACTTGTTACGCCTTTCCAGCAGGATTGGGAACCATTAATAACAACTCTCTGAGTATGGTTATCCAGCCAGTTATGCACCCACCTTATAGTAGCCCCATCTAAATTGTATTTGCGCAGTTTATCGATAAGAATATCATGCGAGACTGTATCAAATGCCTTACTAAAGTCTAGGTATACCACATCCACAGCTTCTCCCTTATCCACAAGACTCGTTATCCTATCGAAGAAAGCTATCAGATTGGTTTGACATGATTTGTTCTTCACAAATCCATGCTGGCTGTTCACAAATTTAGATGCTTCTCACTACCGGTTGTCTGGTTGTCTTTCAGCCAGGCTCTCCCCTCTGATCAGTGCTTCAGTCACTTGGTGGTGGTGGCAAATGTCTCTCCCTTTTATCATGTCCTTTCTTCCCTCTTGGCTTTGTTCCCTCCTTCAGAGTCAGGTGAGCATTACCTCATCGTAGTCCCAAACTGACCAAGGGAAGGGGGGTGACTCACTGGAGAGTCCAACAGATCCTCTGTTGCTGCCTAGGCCAGTGTCCTTTGTTCCTGTGAGACTGGGCTGGGTTTGTCCCATACATGCCCTGATGAGGTGTGAACTGCCCCTCTGCTCCTGAAGAGTTTTGCCTGGGCTTGTTTTAAGCCATGAGGACACATTTTAGCCTCATAACTATATACATGAAATTAAAACCTCTAAAATTACTATAACAACAATGCTCAGTGCATCATGAGGTTTCCAAAGACACCAAAATGATAAAATTTGCATTGGATACTACACAAGCATATTATAAGGATGAATATGGGGGTGCAGGCTGTTCCCCCGAGGTACAAAGTGTCACACCAGTCCCCTTCTTTACTGCAAGAGGGTTAGTCACTGATTATCTCAAAGGCAGTTGGTGTTATAATTTTCTTGGCATCCAGCCATTAAGGCCATGAGGCAGAGTGCCTCAGTTTCCCCCTCACCCAGCAAACCATATTTGTTATGGTTTCTCTGCAGAGAGCAGGGTGTATGTACAGGTTGTTACTCCAAGAGGAGTTCACACTTTAAGCACTGATATTTGTGAATTTACGTGAGTCTTAAGTGCAGTGACTAAGAACAGTCAGGAGGAGGTCACAGTTTTGTTATTTTTTGCTTGTTTATTTTGCGTGAGGGAAATAAGTACAAGAAATCAGAAAAAATGACGACCAGTGAGGCAGATACAAAACTAGGGTCCTTAGGTTGCTAGCAGCTATAGCATCATCGTGGTAAGTGAACATGGTGTGGTGCTGTATGATTGAATATCACCATTTTTATCATTGTTGCTACCACTGTTATAGAATTGCAACAAATCTTGTGGAAAGTTTGACATGTCAGGAGTCAATGGGAAAATTATGATTCACTAAGTATGATTATCCTGTTTATAGGCATGTATCATCTTTGTGTCTGAAGTGACGAATATTGGCGATGTACTGGTATGGGCTTTGTTTGGGACAGTAACATTCCATGCACAAGGCAGAGGATATAGAAGGACTCCTGAGACATCTCCATTTTGTCTTCAGTTCTCTGGACTCGGTTTCCAACACAGAAGCTCTGAACAAAGACTGATGACCCCCAACCAGCTTGGGTAATTTCCACAGAGTTTTGCAAGCCAGCAGTTTATTCCCTCACTGCTATGATCCTGATCCCTGAACACTCAAAAATTATTTTCATGTTTCTGACCTATAAACTCATTATAGCTCTGGTTCTTTTATTTTATTATTAAACCTTTACTTTTTAATTGCTAAAGGATTGGCAGCAGCGTGATCATTGGGTAAATTCTGAGTTATATATTGACCTGGCTAAATGGCTGGTCTCTTGAGATTAGAAGGACCCTATATGTGGCGAAACTGGTTTTCACTGAACACTCATCATGGAGTCGAGTGTCAGGGTGGTGAGCCAAGGATGGGATGCCTCAGGAGACAGCACTTTTGGTTTCTAGTTAACCAGTGTGGTGAGACAGAAGTTTACGTTTGTTACTGGCTTGGTAAAATCTAATGATAGAATAACCCCAGTCTGGGGTGAGTCTGCCCCATTTCTCAGCAGTTTGTCCTGAATGTGGCATCCACAGCTGTGTCCCCTGAAGCATGGTAACACACGGACACAGAGTTTACTGTTGATAGGTGATTCAGAGACTATTTCTCCCTACTCCCAGGAGGTATCCCCCTTTTACAGATGGGGAACTGAGGCAGCAGGAAAGGAAGCATCTTGAGCTAGGACTATAGCCACGATTGCCTAGCTACCAATCTCTTATTTAGTGTCTCCCAGACCTGGTTTCTATGGTCCATGCAGCAGCACAGAGGCATGGAGCACTGACACGAGGTGAGGATTTGGCCCAAGACATTTAATTAGAGATAAAGTGTCAGCAGAGACCAGTCAGCTGGGAGTGAAGATTTCCAGCTCTGCCACGGATTTACTGAGTGACCTTTGGCACAGCCTCTCCATGCTTTAAATGGAGATTAGTATTCATTACTTCTAGTGCTTTGCTATTGAAAAATCCTAATCAGGGCCTTCGAGTCACACGATGATGTGGTTCCTTGAAGCACATCATTGGACTCTCTGCATGGTGTAGAGTTCCAGGCAGCGTGTGGTCGCTGGTAAACAAACAAGAGAAGGCTGAAAACTGAGCTGTGTGGAAACCTGTTTTCATGGCTGTAGTTTTTGGCTGTTTCTTTAATAAATTCCTCCTGTTTAAGAAGGACAGCAACTCCACTGATCACGACACACAAATAGCGTCACTGCAGCTAACAATGCAGAGGAGCAATGCCAGTTCATGGCCAGAGCAATGGTGCTGGTGGATCAGGACTCTCGTTTCTTATTCACAGCTCTATCCGACTCATTGGGTGCCTTGGGTAAATCACTTTACCTCTGAGTGGCTCAGTCCATCCATGACACGAGGAGAACGCTGCCTAGCAGCCTAGCCAACGACCATCTAGACATAGTGATCAAAATCATCATGCACAGCATATGTTAGACTCAGTTTCCCTATTCAGCTTCAGCCCCTGGGCAATTGGTGATCTGTTGTTCCAGATAAGGGGTTGTGTATATCTGTAAATTGAAAGCTAATGGTAGCTGTGCCATTTATCTCCCTCCCTATGAGCCACCGAAGACACCCCGGCCTCTGCCCAGCATTCCACCTTCCCAGCTAATGCAGGGGCTTGTCCTTCCGCCTCTCTCAGCTGTTGTCCTCCTAGCTTCAAAGCTGATCCCTTGCACTCACCCCGAGGCCTACCTCAGGGCAAAGATCTCCCATCCCATCCCCATTGCAGTTACCCGGCCTGCTACAGGCTCCCAGTCAGGAGGAACAAAAGGGAACCAAAAGCTAAAGAAATAAGCCACACAAGGGTCTCTTCCCTCAGGACTTTATAGATGAGCTTTAGGGCCCACAAGCTGTATAATGCACAATCTCACCCGCCTGCAACACTAACCTGGTCCCAACCCCCAGCTTCTTTTATACGGATTCCTGGCTTCCCTCTCCACTCCTCATCCGCCTGTCAGCCCCAGTGCTGCATCCTTGCTGCACTCACTGCAGGCTCCTTGTCAGCCTCCAGCAGCTCCTGTCCCAGCCCCGAAGCAGAGGGAGCGCAGTTGTTGGGGAGGGAGGTGGAGATGATCCAGCAAGTGGATGTGATTGGGGAGGAGAGGAGTGAGCAACAGGGCTGAGGCTTTGGGGAAAGGGGCAGTATAGAGGTCTATCCTTGGTAGAAGAGGTGGAGAAGGGAACAGGGCCTTGTGGGAATACTTGTGACAGAGGAAGTGGTCTTGTTGAAAGAGGTGGGGCAGGACCTTGGGGAATAGGCAGGGAAGGGCACGTAACCTCAGCGGTCCAGTTACCAGCAATTAGAAAGTTGTCCATCCTGTAAGTTAATGAATTGTACACAGACTGATTCCTCAGTGTGTCACGCTAAAAAAGCACAGTAAGGCCACGAAAGTATTAAATGTCACTTTGACTGTCGAGTCAGTGATTCAGGGAAGAGGACCCAGCATCATGTCACCAGCCACCTCTGCATGGAGGTCAGTCTGAGAGCCAGAACACCGGGAGAAAATTTTAGGCCCCTTCATGAGTAAAGAGCCGGAGCAGCCTGCCCCGGATCTCTTTGGTCTTCACCCCATAAATGATGGGATTTAGCGCGGGGGGCATCAAGAGGTACAGGTTGGCAATGAGAACGTGGAAATGCAGGGCCACATTGTGGCCAAACCGGTGCATGAGGGAGATGAAGAGACCTGGGATGTAAAAAGCTAAAATGACAAAGAGATGGGAGCTGCAGGTCCCAAAAGTCTTGAGCCGGGCGTCCTTTGTGGGGATGCTGAAGATGGCTCTGAGGATCAGAACATAGGACACGGCGATAAAAATCCCATCCAGACCCATCACACAGAATAGCACAAAGAGGCCGTAGTAACTACTGACACGGGTGTCAGTGCAGGCCAGATTCACCACAGCTATATGCGCGCAGTACGGCTGGGGGATGATGTTGGTTCTGCAATATGGCCACTGCCTCGCCAGGAAGGGATAGGGCAGTATGACTATGCAGCCGCGCAGCATCATGGCCAGGCCGATCTTGGCCACAATGGGGTTTGTCAGGATGGTGGAATGTCTCAGGGGGTGACAGATGGCTACATAGCGATCCAAAGCCATGGCCACGAGGATCCCAGACTCTATCTCTAAGAAGCAGTGAATGAAGAACATCTGGGTGAGGCAGGCACTGAAATCGATCTCCCTGGAATTAAACCAGAACATTGCCAGCGTTTTGGGCAGGGTGGATGTAGTCAGGACCAGGTCGGTGACAGCCAGCATGCAGAGGAAATAGTACATGGGCCCATGGAGGCTCGGCTCCATCTTCACGATGAACAGGATGGTGAAGTTCCCCAAGATGGCTATGGCATACATGGTGCAGAAGGGGATGGAGATCCAGATGTGGGCTGCCTCCAGGCCAGGAATTCCCAGCAGGATGAAGGTGGAGGGGTTCTTGAAATCAGTTGTGTTGGAATCTGACATGAAGTAGGGGAGAAGGTGTATGGTGTTGCCTTCATGTACTGTACGTTCCTCTGCATTCCTGTATGTGTCCAGGGTCTAGGCTGTTGGTCACAGTACAAATACCTGGATGAAGAAAGAATGTTAATTTGAGACACTAAATGTAGTACTGGAGGCTGTTCTCATGGCTTAAGGAGATTGGTCGCTCTTCACACACTGAAAAGTGACATTTTCATTATTCAGATAAATGAATTATGAACACATGACCCTACTTAATACCAATTCCATATTTTATGGTGTTCCCTTTCTCAATAATTCCTATTCATCGTGGTTTGGGAAACCTTAATAGGCACCAGCAGGAAACACGAGTGTGGATACTGGTTATCCATCATTGTTCCTTAATGCAGTGAAACCCAGACTAGAGAGTCCATGCTGTAGGGAGCTCTCCATTCGCCTTGTTGCTCAAAATCTGAGAGGGGAAAAAAAAACAAAGCCTTGACAAAACATGTACCAGAGGAAAACATCCCAACTAGAACACACTCAGGGGAAAGATCTGGGCATCATTGATAGCAGCTTAACGGAAACACCTGCTCATTCACAGTAGTGGCCAAAACAAAGACAATGATCGTATGCCTAAGAAATGGGATGGAGAATACCCTGTTCTGGACATGTGCTCAGTTTTGATCACCCAGTCTCTATAAAGGATATAGCAGATAGAAAGGGGATTTCTGAGACAGGCTATGAGAATGGGGGAGGCTGCCATATGTGGACTGAAAAGTCTGTGATTGTTTAGTTTTGAAAAGAGACAAAGAACGGGGCTTATGATAAAGGAGAGGAAAATAAAGAACGGAACTGATTACATTCAAATGGACAAAATGGAGAACAGTTCCCAACCAGTAATAACTATGGACACTTCATATGGACACCTGTTTCAAAAGGGCTAATTCTTCTGAGCTGAAGCAAATTGTCAGCAAAACTGAGTGGGAGGGAAAATTTTGAGAGAAAAATGTGAATGAGAATTGGGTGTTCGTTATGAAAAGTTTATTAGATAGCTAAGAAGCCACAATTCTACAGTCAAGAGTGTAGACAACTTTGGCTAAAAACCCTATTTAGTGGCAAAGTGAGGGCAACAGTTGGGGGGGGGGGGGGAAGCACTCTATCTATCTATCTATCTATCTATCTATACACACACACACACACACACACACACACACATACACACAAATAACTAACTCTGTAATCTAGTGGAGAAAGGCAGAGCAAGGCCCAATGTCTGGAAGATGAAGCCAGGCAAATTCCAGCTGTAAATAAGCATGATTAATATTTGGAACAAACTGCAAAGGGAAGTGAGGGATTCTCCAACTCCACATGTCTATAGATCCAGACTGGATTTCTTTTTTCTGGAAGATTTGCTTGAGGACTTGTCTACACTTAAAATGCTACAGTAGTGCTGCCTTACCACGTCAGTGTAGACACTACTTACACCAACAGCAGGGGTTCTCGTGTTGGTGTAGGTAACCCACCTCCCTAAGGGCTGGTCTACACTGGGGGAGGATCGATCTAAGATAAGCAACTTCAGCTATGCTATTCGCATAGCTGAAGTCGAAGTATCTTAGTTTGACTTATCTGGCTGTCCTCATGGCAGCAAGTCAACTGCCGCGGCTCCCCCATCGACTCTGCGTACTCCTCCTGCCAAGGTGGAGTACAGGCGTCGATTCAGGGATCGATTTATCATGTCTAGATGAGACACGATAAATCGATCCCCAATCGATTGATTACTACTGGCGGTAGCTAAGTGGATAGAAAAAAAAAGCAAATGCAATTTTTGGATGCATTAGCAGAGGCATAGCATGCAAGTCAAAGGAGGTGATAATGCCACTTTACTGGGTGCTGGTTCAGCCTCAGCTGGAGTACTGTGTCTAATTTTGGTCACCAATGTATAGGAAGGATGTAGAGAAACTGGAAATAACCAGAGGCAAGTGACCAAAGTGATGAAAGAGATGGAATTCAAGCCATATGACCAAAGGCTCAAGGAACTGGGTATGTTTAGTTTGGAAAAGAGGAGATTGAGGGGGACATGCCAGCAGTCTTCAAATACTTGAATGGCTGCCATAAAAAAGATGGAGAAAAGTTGTTCACTCTTCCCACATAGGGCAGGACAAGAGACAATGGGTTCAAACTACAGCATAGCAGATTTAGATTTAATCTCAGGCTAAACTCCCTAAATGTAGGAACAGAAGGATAATGGAACAGATGCCTAGGGAAATCATGGAGGCTCCTTTAATGCAGGTTTTCTAAAGGAAGCTGGACAGTCATCTGTCCTGGATGGCTTAGACATAACAAATCCTGAACCTTGGCAGGGGGTTAGAATAGCTAACACTTGTGGTTCCTTCTGACCCTGTGGCTTTATGATTCTATGATATAAAACCCCAGTGTAGACCAGGACTTAGTTAAACACCAGTCATTGGGCTCAATGAAGATGTAACTGGGTGAATTTTATGGCCTTTGTTATACAGGAGGTCAGACTGGATGATCTAATGGTTCCCTATGGCCTTATACTCTATGAATCTATCGATAAAGAAAGTGGGTCAGGCATTTATATTTCTTCTGTCTTACAACACACAGACAAGTGAACATTGAATTCCATTGAAAGTCTGAACATATAACACTGAAAAAAAGAAAGTTCATTATATAATCCATATTTGGCCTGTGGAACTCCTTACCACAGACGTTACTGGAGCAAAGAGCTTACCTGAATGGGATTCAGAAATGGATTGGCCACTGAAGGTGGTGATGGTGGCACCACCATTAGTTAAGGCTGACGCCTTTAATTAGGAGACCTCATTTTCAATTGCTTGTACGTTTGCTACACTTTAAGCATTTGGACTGAAATGTCCCATGCTGGGTGTCTGCTTCCACTGAATTGTTCATTAAGTTTCCAGTATAACATTTGAGCCGACTTTTCAAATGGAGCTAGGAGAAAAGATGTGTTGCCCATGTTGAAAAATTCTTAGAATTGTTCGAGTGAGGAGCCCAAGCACCTCCCTGGAGATAAAAGTCACATAACAGCCCCTGCTCCCCCGTTAACAACCAGAGCCCTGAAATGCAAGAGGAGAAGGTGACAGTGTCTCTGCATTAACACACAACTGGCTCCTGTGCTCTTTATTCAGTTCTTACTCCAAAGGGAGTTTTGCCTCATTGGAGCCTGTGTAAACTGTGGGCCAGGGACTCAGAATTTGGCCCTGCTTTGTACATTTACTAACACCTTTCATCCTGAAGGCTCCACTGTGGCACTGAAATGCAGCCACTTTGGGGCTGGAGGCAATAAGCCCGGGAGGGCACAGCAAAGAGGGACATTTTAACCAATGTTAAAAGCAAACTCATCCCGTGTGGCAATGGCCTTTGGGTGTTTAATGGCTGTGCAGATCAGAAAAGACCACAGACCTATTATTTATCCCATCATGCCCATGTTGCACTGGGTTTGTCGAGCAGGTGAGCTCCTCAGCAAGAGATGGGTACCTGTGAATTCTGAGATGGAAAAGTGTCTTCCCCAGGAATCCCCCTCAGGTAGCCGTGTCCCACACGCCTCTCACCCCAGCATCTGCAGCAACATCGCACACCAAGAGCCGACACAGGGGTGTGCACCATTTATAATATAGCTCTGTGCAATCCCAGGGGGGTTCGCTCAGCATCTAGAGGATAAGCGAGCATCTGAATGTAAACAGGCTGGAGACAAGCCTGTCTGGGCTTCTGGGTTCTTTATCCAGCTTTAGGAGTAAACAGTAATTAAGGGACCTTCCCAAAGGGAGATGAGAACTCTTGGGCTCTGTGCTGAGTCAGAGAGGAATTGGCTGCTCTGTGTATTTGTGTATATTTACAAATTATACTTGATTAGTAGGAAAACTAGGGATAAGGCTTAAACTCCATGTGGTCTGATACCCTGTAAATTCTTAGGTGGGATGGGTAGGTACAAGACAGACATACCTATGCAATGATGCCTGAGGAGAGACACAAGCACTTTCTGCAAGCACACAGGTCTGTTGCTAAGGGATCAGAGATCATTCATTCTCACCAGTAATATCAATGTGATATATGCCATCACATGCCAGTAATGTAGCTCTGCCATGTACATTGGCCAAACCGGACAGTCTCTATGCAAAAGAATAAATGGACACAAATCTCACATCAGGAATCATAACATTCAAAACCAGTCAGAGAACACTTCAACCTCTCTGGTCATTCAATAACAGACATCAAAGTGACAATCCTTCAACAACAAAAACTTCAAAAACAGACTCCAGCGTGAATCTGCAGAACTGGAATTAATTTGCAAACTAGATACCATCAGATTAGACCTGAATAAAGACTGGGAGTGGTTGGGTCATTACAAAACCTAAATTTATTTTCCCCAATAGTAAATTCTCCCTATTGTTACTCACACCTTCTTGTCAACTGTCTGTAATGGGCCACTCTCTTACCACTTCAAAAGTTATTTCCCCTCCCTTGGAATCCTGCTGTTCATTAATTTATCTCGTTAGACTGTGGGTGGTCAAGCACCCCATATCCTTTCATGTATTTATACCTGCTTCTGTAGCTTTTACTTCATACATCTGATGAAGTGGGTTCTAGCCCATGAAAGCTTGTGCCCAAATAAATGTGTTAGTCTCTAAGGTGCCACAAGGACTCCTCATTGTTTTTGCTAATACAGACTAACACGGCTACTGCTCTGAAATAAAAAAAAGATGGAGAAAAGTTTTTCACTCTTGCCACAGAGGACAGGAGAAGAGGCAGTGGGTTCAAACTACAGTATAGCAGATTTAGGTTAAATCTCAGGATAAACTGCCTAAATGTAGGCCCAGGAGGACAATGGAACAGACGCCTCGGGAAATCATGGAGGCGCCTTTACTGCAGGTTTTCTAAAGGAGTCTGGACAGTCATCTGTCCTGGATGGCTTAGACACAACAAATCCTGAACCTTGGCAGGGGGTTAGATTAGCTAACCCTGGCGGTTCCTTCTCACCCTGTGGCTCTAGGATCCTATGATATAAAATGCCAGTGTAGACCAGGCCTTAGTCAAACACAAGGGATTCACTAAGGGATTGGCCATTGGAGGTGGTGCTGGTGGCACCATCGTTAATTAAGGCTGTCTGACACCTTCAATTAGGAGACCTCATTTTCAGTTGTTTATAAGTTTGCCAAACTTTAAACATTTGGACTAAAATTTCACATGCTGGGTGTCTGCTTCCAGCTATAATCTATTTTTGAATTTTCGGCATAACGTTTGAGCCTATTCTCAAATGAAGCTAGGAGAAAAGGTGTGTTGCTCATGTTGAAACAGTCTTCGAATTGTTCGAGTGAGGAACCCAAGCACCTCCATGAGTATAAAAGTCAGCTAACAGCCCCCGCTCCCCCGTTAACCAGAGCCCTGAAATGCAAGAGGAGGAGGTGACAGTGTCTCTGCATTAACACAGCTGGCTCCTGAGGTCTTTACTCAGTTCTTACTCCCAAGGGAGTTTTGCCTCAGTGGGGCCTGGGTAAACTATGGGCCAGGGCCTCAAAATTTTGGCCTTGTATTGTCCATCTACTAACACCTTTCCTCCTGAAGAATCCACTGTGGCACTGAAATGCAGCCACCTTGGGGTGGAGGCCATCAGCCTGGGAGGGCACAGCAAAGATGGACATTTTAACCAATGATACTGAAGCAAACTCATCCCCTGTGGCAAGGGCCCTTGGATGTTTCATGGCTGTGCAGAGCAGAAAGGACCACAAACCTATTCTCTGTCCCATCACGTCCACGTTACACTGGGTTTGTCGAGCAGGTGAGCGCCTCAGCAAGAAGTGGGCACCTGTGAATCCTTAACCAGAAGTGCCTTCCCCAGGAATCCCCCTCAGGTAGCCGTGTCCCACACCTCTCTCACTCCAGCATCTGCAGCAACATCCCACATCGAGAGCTGACACAGGGATGTGCACCATTTATAATATACCTCTGTGCAATCCCAGGAGGTTCGAGGAGTCTGTAGCAGATAAGCGAGCATCTGAATGTAAACAGGCTGGAGACAAGACTGTCTGGGCTTCTGTGCTCTTTACCCAGGTTTGGGAGTAAACAGTAATTAAGGAACCTTCCCAAAGGGAGATGAGAACTCTGGGGCTCTGTGCTGAGTCAGAGAGGAATTGGCTGCTCTGTGCATTTGTGTACATTTACAAATTATAGTTGATTAGTAGGAAAACTAGGGATAATGCTTAAAACTCCATAGGGTTTGATACTCTGTAAAGTCGCAGGAGCGATTGGTAGATAGTAAACAGACAGATCTGGGACAGATGCCTGAGGGGAGACACCAGCACTTTCTGGAGACACATGGTGCTGTTACTAAGTGATCAGAGATCAGCAATTCTCCCCAGTAACTATCATCATACTGTGCAGCACCTTTCATTCAAGAATCTTCAAAACCTCTCGCAAAGGAAAGTCAGTATGACTATGCCCCATTAAACAGATAGGTAAACTGAGGCATGGGGATACATTATTTGGCCAAGGTTGCACAGAGATTGAGTGGTAGGATGACAGCCAGAACCCAGGCATCCTGACTTCTCTGCCATAACCATGATCTCTCTGTCACACCAAGAGGGAAATGGACTCCCGCTCTGGCAGGGACTGTTCATTGGTGGGATGCAGAGGAAAGGCTGGAAGAGGGAGCCTGAGCCTTCACCATCCTCTCAAGGTGAATCTGAGGTTTTCAAATCTAGCTGGAGGTTGTGAGCTCCCTGCTCCTGTGAGGTGTGATCTCTGGGACTCCACTTCCACTCCCACTCAGAAACCTGCCAACGCATCACAGTCACTGGGGCCGCTTTGGGGGAACAGACTCAAAAAAGCAACACCAACAGAATACTCCTGTGGATAGAGTACAGCTGGGGGCCTACCTGGGGACAGAGGCCTCCCCCCAAAGCTGCCATGGAACCAGGGCGGGGGGTGTATAGGCAGAATTGAGACTGGATTAGTGTTTGCATTGGATTTGTTCTCTCCCTCTTGGTTCATTTCCTCCCAGTGTCTCCTCGGTGAAATTGAAATCTAAAGTTCCAGGCTCAGTCAGTCTTTTCAGGAGTCCCATCCAACAGCATGGAACCGAGCCTCCTAGTTAAGCAGACATGGTAGAAAGCACTAATCACAGATGCTGCTATGAGAGAGTTCAGTGTCAGGAATCAGAGGGGTAGCCGTGTTAGTCTGAATCTGTAAAAAGCAACAGAGGGTCCTGTGGCACCTTTGAGACTAACAGAAGTACTGGGAGCATAAGCTTTCGTGGGTAAGAACCTCACTTCTTCAGATGCAGTGTCAGGAAGACATCCAAGAGCACTCCTCGACTACGGCCTGAATTGCCCAGGTGTGGGTGTGAACCTTCAGCCAAAGAAGGCTTCAGCGTGGCGGTCAACCCTTCAAAATGCTTTGCTCTACCCACCAACATCACCTCTGTCTTGCTTGGGTTCAGATTCAGCCAGCTGTTCCTTCCGAGAACTGGGCCATGGTGGTGATTCTGGTTTGGTTGTATGGGAAGGACAGGAGGAGCTTGTTGTCACCTGCATACTGCTTGCGTTTGAGTCCATGTTGTGTGACCAGTTCCCGTAGTGGCTGCATGGAGATGTTGAAAAGCCCCAGAGAGAAATCTGATCCTTGTGGGATTCCACAAGGGAGGGGTCTAGTGCTGGAGGTGCAGTTTCCCACCACCATTAATTGGGTGTATCCCTCCAAGAACGATTCAGACCATTTCAGTGCATCCCTCTGGACTGCTGCTGCCTCTTAGGTCAGACAGCGGTATCTCATGTTCAACAATGTCTAACAATCCAAAGAGGTCCAGGAGGACGAGCATGGATGTCTGCCCCCCGCCATTGATAGGGGGAGATGGTCCATCGCTGCTTCTAAAGCAGGGAAAGTGGATAGCATTTGATAGAAATGAGAAGTTATAAAATATAGAAAATGGATAAGGGAAGCAAAAGACACCAGAGACAAATCCAAGGCTAGCAGGGCTGAGGAAAATAATAATAAGATTTTGTTAGTATATTAGAAACAAAGGAAATCCTAAGGGTGGTATAGGCCTTTACTAGATGGAGATGGTAACACTGTAAATAGTAATGCACACAGAGCAAAAATGTTCAATAAAGCTTTCTGTGTTGTATTTGGAAAAAGCAGGATGATGCACTCAGATCACATGAACTTCTTTCCAGTCCACTGGTAACTATGGCTGCGGGCGGCACCTACTAGGGTCCATGGGGAATCATCATCCAATGGGTTTTTTTCTAGTGGTTCACAAAGGTCCTTAAGCACCTAAATCCTACTGATCTGGGCCTCTAGAGACCTGGCTCATGGGCTGGAGAGAGGTACCTATTTCCACTTGGGACTGTCAGCTGTGAACAGGACTGGCTCTAGGCACCAGCAAAGCAAGCACGTGCTTGGGGTAACACATTTCCAGGGGCCATCCTTATTTTTTTGGAAAAATCCACCAATGTATGAAATAAAATAATAAATGAAGATCAAAAAAATCTCCAGTATTGCGATAGGAGCGTGATGTGAAAAATCGTGTCACATTGTGACATGGTCAGTCATAATGTGAACGTGCATAAATGTGTAAACGTTAATGGTTATTGATTAATTAAATCAGGAATCATGATTCTTGTGTGTACTGTGCCACCCTATCAGTACCATTCGCGCCAATTTCCATGTCGTGTCAGTGTCAGTGGTTATACGGCTATAATGCCGGGACAAAAATGAAAACGACTTTCCGGTGCTGCCTACCGGCAACAAAGAAAGAAACTTCAAAAAGAATTAGAAAAACTATCTCGTACTTCAAATAAGTATTTTTAAAAAATCGACAATGAATGAGAAAGCTCTAAGCAATGCATTGAAAGTGATTATTCATCAACTGATGAAGACCAATAGAGCCAAAGATAATCAACTGATAAAGATGAACAACAACCTGACCAAAGATTATCTTTGCTAACTGATAAAGACAAACAATCACAGTCCATCCAAAATTTACTTCTTCAGCTGAAGAGTCCAGAAACGAAGAACTGTTATCCAAATCTAAAACTGAAGAGCAAATATTGGAAGGTGGAAAGACTGACATAGGACTGGATCCAAGTACATGGCTGACAATAATTACTGATGCAATGCTAATAATTATTGTGAAAAAAGGTCCTTCAAAACTAGAATCTACATTTGGATATCCATTTAATGAATCGAATCGTCGATTTATGCCATCCAGTAAGAAGAAAAAAACGAAAAATGGGGAACAAATTAATAGATCGTGGTTAGTGTATTCACAGACTAACTATTGTGACACACCCAGACCAGTGGGGTACAGGAGTCTGGTAGAGGGCAAATATACTGGTCACTGGATGAGTAGTTTTCTGTTCCCTGAGTGACCAGAGCAGGGGCTGCACTAGAGTAACCAGGAACCTGCTAGAACCAGTTAAGGCACGCAGGCTAATTAGGACACCTGGAGCCAATTAAGAAGAAGCTGCTAGAATCAATTAAGGCAGGCTAATCAGGGCACCTGGTTTTTAAAAGGAGCTCACTTTAGTTTGTGGTGCGAGTGTGAGGAGCTGGGAGCAAGAGGCGCAAGGAGCTGAGAGTGAGAGGGTGTGCTGCTGGAGGACTGAGGAGCACAAGCGTTACCAGACACCAGGAGGAAGGTCATGTGGTGAGAATAAGGAAGCTGTTTGGAGGAGGCCATGGGGAAGTAGCCCAGGGAGTTGTAGCTGTCATGCAGCTGTTACAGGAGGCACTATAGAAAACTGCAGTCCACAGGGCCCTGGGCTGGAACCCGGAGTAGAGGGAGGGCCCGGGTTCCCCCCAAACATCCCAATTGACCTGGACTGTGGGTTCTCCCAGAGGGGAAGGTCTCTGGGCTGTTCCCCAAGCCACATGGTGAATCTCTGAGGCAAGAAAATCCGCCAATAAGCGCAGGACCCACCAAGATAAAGGAGGAACTTTGTCACACTATGTATTTTTTTATTTTTGCTGCAAACTGTTCTGTAACTCGGACATTCTTCTGGCAACTGCAGGTTTTAATGACTGGCAAAATTTGCATCAGCATTTGAAAGAACATGAAACATCAAAAATCATTTATGCTCATTGACAAATTGGATTCTTTTAATTTTTGAGAAAGTGGGTTTACCAGAAGGGAGGAGGGATAGCTCTGCAATTTGAGCTTTGGCCTGTTAAACCCAACATTGTGAGTTCAATACTTGAGAGGGCCACTTAAGGATTTGCAGCAAAATCAGTACTTAGTGAAGGCAGGGGGCTGGACCCCATGACTTTTCAGGGTCCCTTCCAATTCTATGAGATAGGTGTATAAATCTCCATATATAACACTAACATTTTTCATTACAGTGTATAGTTGAACCCAAATTGATTGTAATTGTGATTTTTGTTAAAATTAAATGAGTACACTAATAGAAAATTATTTTATTTCACTAACTACAAATTCTCTGTTTTAATTTTTTTTATTTTAAACAGTCTCAAAAAAAATTGCAAAGTGCAAACATGTGTAAAAGCCAAAAAAAAAAAAAAGGGGGTGGAGGGCAGCCAAAATTTTTTTGCTCGGGTTGGCAAAAAACCTAGAGCTGGTCCTGGCTGGAGTGAGATGCATAGGACAGGTCAGCGCTTTCTCGCGAGACACCTAAGAACATATATACGAACGACCATACTGGGTCAGAACAAAGATTCATCTAGCCCAGTCTCCTGTCTTCCGACAGTGGCCAATGCCAGGTGCCCCAGAGGAAATAAACAGAACAGGGAATCAGCAAGTGATCCATCACCTGTCATCTAATCACAGCATCTGGCAAAGAGAGGCTAGGGAAAGCATGCGTGCCCATCCTGGCTATTAGCCATCGATGGACCTATCCTCCATGAATTTATCTAGTTCTTTTTTTGCCACATTTCAGTTTAATTGAATGTCCTGTTGATATTGTGTTATGAGACAGGGGAAATACATTCTCAATGTACTCTCTACCAGTCAGTAATTTATAGACTTTTCTCATGTCCCCTCTTATTCATCTCCTTTGTAAAATAACAATCCCAGTCTTTACAACCTCCCTCCCTATGAGAGTTTCCCCGGGCCCTGGATCATTCTCGTTGCCCTTCCTTGAACCCCTCTAGTTGACAAAGCCCTGGCTGGGATGAATTAGTTGGTGTTGGGCCTGCTTTGGAGTAGATGACGTCCTGAGGTCTCTTCCAAACCTAATATTCTATGATTCTAAGACAAGGCTGAAATCTGAGCTGTGTGGAAAGCTGTTTTTCTGGCTGTAGTTTTTAACTGTTTCTTTAAAAAATTCTTCCTGTTTACGAAGGACTGAAATTCCACTGATCACGACAAACAAATAGCCTCACTGCATCTAACACAATGCAGAGGAGCAATGCCAGTGCATGGCCAGAGCAATGGTGCTGGGGGTCAGGACTCCTGGTTCTTATTCTCAGCTCTGCCACCGACTCATTGGGTGGCCTTGGGTAAATCACTTTACCTCTGTGTGGCTCAGTCCATCAAATAACATGCGGATAACGCTGTTAGGGGGCTTATTCCTTCACCCTCTCACTTCCCTGGTCCTTCTCGCATGAACAGAGAGCAACAATACCTGAAGTCCGAAGGTGCAAACAATTTGATGTTTATTGGGGTGAACTTCTAGCAAGTAATGATTCCAATTTCCTTTCTCAGTTTCCCCCCTTCCCAGCTCTGATGCCACAGAGCCTTGCCTGTGTCCCTGTTCCCATTCCTTTTTCCCATTCCCCCCCTTAGTGAAACATGATTCCAATTCCCCCATTCCTTCTTCCCATTCCCCCCTTACTTCCTGATTGACGGCAGACTGTATAGTAAAGCTTGAGTTCTGCTTAGCTTTACCTTAACCAATCACTTTACTGAAATTTAACTAACCAAACCTAACATATTGTAACATGATTATTTAAACAATTGTATCCCACCACCTTCATTAGTTTACACACAGCAAAATTAATTATACAGCAGCCAGAAACAATCACAGAACCAGACAGAGATTATACAGACAATCAATAGGGAAGTGGAGACTACAGTGATAGAACAACACAGAAATGAGGATTTCACATCCCAGCTATTGATAAGTGACAGGATGCTATCAGACTGTCTCCTTTTATATCTTCTAGCCTCTTCCCTTTCTCTGGAGGAGATAGGAATATCAGGACAGGATTGTATTCCTAACAGCCCAATAGCACCTTATTTCCACGTGACTGGTTTGGGATGTGAGGATGTGACCGTTCACTTCCTAGCTTATGGCTGCCTCTGCTGCTTAGCCAAGAACAGGGCCTCAGACCGTCACAGTGAGAGAAGACTCTTACACAGACAGTGATTTCGATTCTTTCTTTTATACCTCTATAACTAGCTAAGTAATAAGAATACACCGAAATTCATAAAGTCTAGGCCTTTGCAGACAGGCCTGAATAGCTATATCCTAACAAACGCTGTCTGGCAGCCTCACTAAAGAGATTCTAGACGTAGTGATCAAAAAGTCATGCAGAGCGTATGTTAGACTCAGCTTCACTGTTCAGCTTCAGCCCCTGGGCAATGGCTGCCCTGTAGTTCCAGATAAAGTGCCGTTTATATGTGTAAATACCTGGCTAATGGTAGCTGTGCCATTTATCTCCCTCCCTGTAAGCACCGAAGCCATCCCAGCCTCTGCCCAGCATCCCGCCTTCCCAGCTAATGCAGGGGACCATCCTTCCGCCTCTCTCAGCTGTTGTCCTCCTAGCTTGAAAGCTGATCCCTGGCTCTGCCCCCGAGGCCTGACTTAGGGCAAAGGGCTCCCAGCCCATACCCAGGGCAGGGACCTTGCCTGCTACAGGTTCCCAGTCTGGAGGAACAAAAGGGAACTAAAAGCTAAAGAAATAAGCCACACAAGGGTCTCTTCCCTCAGGACTTCGTAGCTGAGCTGTAGATCTCACAAGTTGTATGATGCACAGTCTCACCCGCCTGCAACACTACCCTGGTCCCACCCCGCAGCTTCTTTTACACAGCTTCCTGGCTTCCCTCTCCGCTTCTCATCCGCCTGTCGGCCTCAGCGCTGTTGCCTTTCTGCACTCACTGCAGGCTCCTTGTCAGCCTGCAACTGCTCCTGTCCCAGCCCCGAAGCAGAGGGAGTGCGTCTGGGTGAGGAGGGAGGTCGAGATGATCCAGAAAGTGTATGGGCTTGCAGAGGAAAGGAGCGAGCATGACCTCAGCGGTCCAGTTACCAGCAATTAGAATGGTGCCAATCCTGTAAGTTAGTGAGTTGTACACAGACCGATTCCTCAGTTTCTCATGCAGATATCCTATCCTATCTCCTAGAACTGGAAGGGACCTTGAAAGGTCATTGAGTCTAGCCCCCTGCCTTCACTAGCAGGACCAAGTACTGATTTTTTGCCCCAGATCTCTAAGTGGCCCCCTCAAGGATTGTAAACACAACCCGGGGTTTAGCAGGCCAATGCTTAAACCACTGAGCTATCCCTCCCCGATAGAACACAGTAAGGCAAGGAAAGGGATTAATGTCACTTTGACTGTCCAGTCAGTCATTCAAGGAAGAGGGCCCAGCTCCATGTCACCAGCCAGCTCTGCATGGAGGTCAGTCTGAGAGCCAGAGCACCAGGAGAAAAGTTTAGGCCCCTTCATGAGTAAAGAGCTGAAGCAGCCTGTCCCGGATCTCTTTGGTCCTCACCCCATAGATGATGGGATTTAGCGCGGGGGGCATCGAGTGGTACACGTTGGCAATGAGAACGTGGAAATGCCCAGGCACATTCTGGCTAAACCGGTACATGAGGGAGGTGAAGAGACCTGGTATATAAAAGGCTAAAATGACAAAGAGGTGGGAGCTGCAGGTCCCAAAAGTCTTGAGCCGGGCGTCCTTTGTGGGGAGACTGAAGATGGCCCTGAGGATCTGGGTATAGGACCCGGCGATCAAAATCACATCCAGACCCATCACACAGAATACCACAAAGAGGCCATAGTAACTACTGATATGGGTGTTGGTGCAGGCCAGATTCACCACAGCTATATGCGCGCAGTATGGCTGGGGGATGATGTTGGTTCTGCAATATGGCCACTGCCTCGCCAGGATGGGAAAGGGCAGTACAACCGCGCAGCCGCGCAGCATCACAGCCAGGCCGATCTTGACCACAACTGGGTTTGTCAGGATGGTGGAATGTCTCAGGGGATGGCAGATGGCCACATAGCGATCCAAAGCCATGGCTAAGAGGATCCCAGACTCCATCTCTAAGCAACAGTGAATGAAGTACATCTGGGTGAGGCAGGCACTGAAATCGATCTCCCTGGAGTTGAACCAGAAGATACTCAGTGATTTGGGCAGGGTAGATGTAGTCAGGACCAGGTCGGTGACGGCCAGCATGCAGAGAAAATAGTACATGGGCCCATGCAGGCTCGGCTCCCTCTTCACGATGAACAGGATGGTGGAGTTCCCCAAGATGGCTATGATGTACATGGTGCAGAAGGGGATGGAGATCCAGATGTGGGCCGCCTCCAGGCCAGGAATGCCCAGCAGGATGAAGGTGGAGGGGTTCTTGAAAGCAGTTGTGTTGGAATCTGACATAGAGTAGGGGAGAAGGTGTTCAACTCTGAGACAGAACAGTGTCTCCTGCATGTACCGTACCTTCCCCTAACTTCCTGAATGTGCCCAGGGTCTAGGGTGATGGTTGCAGTAAAAATGCCTGTATGGAGAGACAATGTTAATTTGAGACATTAAATGTACTACTGGAGGCTGTTCTAATGGGTGAAGTAGATTGGTTGCTCTTTGCACCCTAAAAAATGACATTTTATTGAGGTAAATGAATTGTGAACACATGACCCTACTAATGCCAATTCCATATTTTATGTTGCCCCCTGCCTCAATAATTCCTATACATCCTGGTGTGAGAAACTTTAATAGGCAGCAGCAGGAAACATGAGTGTGGATACTGGTTATCCATCATTGTTCCTTCATGCAATGAAACCCAGGCTAGAGAGTCCATGCTCAAGGGAGTTCCCCATTCACCCAGTTGCTCAAAATCTGAGAGAGAAAAAAAAAGAACAAATCTTTGATTAAACATGTACCAGAGGGAAATATCCCAACTAGAAGACACCACGGGGAAAGATCTGGGCGTCATTGATAGCAGCTCGACGGAAAAACCTGCTCATTTGCAGAATTGGCCAAAACAAAGACAACGATGGGGTGCCTAAGGAATGGGATGGAGAATACCTTACTCTGGACATGTGCTCAGTTTTTGTCACCCAGTCTCTATAAAGGATATAGAAGATTGAAAGGGGATTTCTGAGACAGGCTGTGAGAATGGGGGAGGCTGCCATATGCGGACTGAAAAGTCTGGGACTGTTTAGTTTAGAGAAGAGACAAAGAAGGGGGCTTATGATAGAGCAGAAGAAAATAAAGAATGGAACTGATTACATTCAAATGGACAGAGAGAAGAGTTCTCAACCAGTAACTTCTATGGATTCTTCGTGTTTCAAAAGGGCTAATTCCCCAAAGCTGAAACAAATTATCAACAAAACTGATAGGAAGGAAAAATTTTGAGAGAAAAATATGAATGAGAATTGGGTGTTCTTTATGAAGAGTTTATTAGATAGCTCAGAACCCACAATTCCACAGTCAAGAGTGTACACAACTTTGGCTAAAAATTCTCTTCAGTGGCAAGGTGAAGGCAGGAGTTGTGGGGAGAAGCAATATATATATATGTGTGCGCACGAGCACACACACATACACACACACACAGATAACTGGCTCTGTAATCTAGTGGAGAAAGGCAGAGCAAGGCCCAATGGCTGGAAGATGAAGCCAGACAAATACCAGCTGGAAGTAAGGGCCCAATGTTTAGCACTGTCATAACTATAAAGGGAAGGGTAACAGCCCTCCTGTACAATACTATAAAATCCCTCCTGGCCAGAGACTCCAAAATCCTTTTACCTGTAAAGGGTTAAGAAGCTCAGGTAACCTGGCTGACATCTGACCCAAAGGACCAATACGGGGACAAGATACTTGCAAATCTTGGTGGGGGGAAGGCTTTTGTTTGTGCTCTTTGTTTTGGGGGTTGTTCGCTCTTGGGACTGAGAGGGACAGACATCAATCCAGGCTCTCCAAATCTTTCTGAACAAGTCTCTCGTGTTTCAAACTTGTAAGTAAACAGCCAGGCAAGGCGTGTTAGTTTTTATCTTTGTTTTCTCAACTTGTAAATGTACCTTTTTGCTAGAGTGTTTATCTCTGTTTGCTGTAACCTTGAACCTAAGGCTAGAGGTTGTTCCTCTGGGCTCTTTAAGTTTGATTACCCTGTAAAGTTATTTTTCATCTTGATTTTACATAGATGATTTTTACCTTTTTCTTTAATTTAAAGCCTTCTTTTTAAGAACCTGATTGATTTCTCCTTGTTTTTAAGATCCAAGGGGGTTGGATCTTGATCCACCAGGAGTTGGTGGGAGAAAGGAGGGGGGATGGTTAATTTCTGCTTGTTTTAAGATCCAAGGGGTTTGGATCTGTATTCACCAGGGAATTGGTGAAGAGTCTCTCAAGCCTACCCAGGGAAGGGAATTAGCCATTTGGGAGTGGTGGCAGCGGACCAGATCTAAGCTGGTAGTTAAGCTTAGAAGTTTTCCTGCAGGCCCCCACATTTGTACCCTAAAGTTCAAAGTGGGGAAGCAGCCTTGACAAGCACTGAGGGTGATTAACATTTGGAACAAACTGCAAAGGGAAATGGTGAATTCTCCAGCTCCGCGAGTCTGTAAATCCAGACTGGATTTTTTTTTTTTTTTTTTGGAAGATCTGCTTGAGGACTTGTCTACACTTAAAATGCTACAGTTGCTGTAGCGCTTCATTTTAGACACTACTTACACCAATGGCAGGAGTTCTCGCATCAGCGTAGGTAATCCACCTCCCCAAGAGGTGGTAGCTAAGTGGATCGAAAAATTCTTCAATCGACCTCACGCCAACTATATCGGGGTTAGGTTGATATAGCTACAGCTGTCAAGGGTTTGGATTTTTTTGCCGTTACAAAAGAAAAGCAAATGTAATTTTTGGATGCATTAGCAGAGGCATAGCATGCTAGTCAAAGGAGGTGATAGTGCCACTGCACTGGGTGCTGGTTCGGCCTCAGCTGGAGTACTGTGTCTAATTTTGGTCACCAATGTACAGGAAGGATGTAGAGAAACTAGAAATGACCAGAGGCAAGCGACAAAAATGATGACAGGGAGAGAATTCATGCCATATGAGCAAAGGCTGAAAGAACTGGGTATGTTTAGTTTGGAAAAGAGGAGACTGAGGGGGACATGGCAGCAGTCTTCCAGGATTTCAACAATTTCCACCCCACCATCAAATTCAGCCTGGACCATTCCACACAAGAGATCCACTTCCTGGACACTACAGTGCAAATAAGCGATGGTCACCTAAACACCACCCTATACCAGAAACCTATTGACTGCTATACTTACCTACATGCCTCCAGCTTCCATCCAGAACACACCAGATGATCCATTGTCTACAGCCAAGCTCTAAGATACAACAGCATTTGCTCTAATCCCTCGGACAGAGACAAACACCTACAGGATCTCTATCAAACATATTTAAAACTACAATACCCACCCAGGGAAGTGAAGACACAGATTGACAGAGCAAGAAGGGTACCCAGAAGTCACCTACTACAGGATGGGCCCAACAAAAAAGTAACAGAACACCACTAGCTGTCACCTACAGCCCCCAACTAAAATTTCTTCAGGGCATCATCAAGGATCTACAGTCCATGCTGAAGGATGATCCCTCACTCTCACAGACCTTGTGGGACAGGCCAGTCTTTGCTTACAGACAGCCCCACAACTCACCAGCAACTACAACGACACAAGAAAAACACTAACTCAGGATCCAATCTCTGCAACAAACCCCGTTGCCAACTGTGTCTGCATATATAATCAGGGGACACCATGATAGGACCTAACCACATCAGCCAAACCATTAGGGGCTCATACACCTGCACATCTACCAATGTGATATATGCCATCATGTGTCAGCAATGCCCCTCTGCCATGTACATTGGCCGAACCAGACAGTCTCTACGCAAAAGAATAAATGGACAAAAATCACACATCAAGAACTGTAACATTCAAAAACCAGTAGGAGAGCACTTCAATCTCCCTGGACACTCAATAACAGACTTAAAAGTGGCCATTCTTCAACAAAAAAATGAAAACAGACTCCAATGAGAAACTGCAGAACTGGAATTAATTTGTAAACTGGACACCATCAAATTGGGCCTGAATAAAGATTGGGAGTGAATGGATCACTACAAAAAGTAATTTTCCCTCCGCTTATACTCACACTTTCTTGTCAACTGTTGGAAATGGGCCACCTTGATTGCATTGGCCTTGTTAGCACTACAAAAGTAATTTTCCCTCACTTGGTATTCACCTCTTTTTGTCAGCTGTTGAGAATAGGTCACATCCACCTTATTTGAATTGGCTCGTTACTACTGACCCCACATTTGGTAAGGCAACCCCCATCTTTTCATGTGCTAGAATATATATTCTGCTTACTATATTTTTCACTCCATGCATCTGATGAAGTGGGTTTTAGCTTATTTCCAAATACATTTGTTCGTCTCTAAGGTGCCACAACGACTCCTCGTTGTTTTTGCTGATACAGACTAACACAACTACTGCTCTGAAATAAAAAAGATGGAGAAAAATTGTTCACTCTTGCCACAGAGGACAGGACAAGAGGCAATGGGTTCAAACTACAGTATAGCAGATTTATTTTAAATCTCAGGATAAACTGCCTAAATGTAGGCACAGGAGGACAATGGAACAGATGCCTCGGGAAATCATGGGGGCGCCTTTACTGCAGGTTTTCTAAAGGAGGCTGGACAGTCATCTGTCCTGGATGGCTTAGACACAACAAATCCTGAAACTTGGCAGGGGGTTAGATTAGCTAACCCTGGCGGTTCCTTCTCACCCTGTGGCTCTATAATTCTATGATATCAAATGCCAGTGTAGACCAGGCCTGAGTCAAACACAAGGGATTCACTAATGGATTGGCCATTGTAGTGGTGCTGGTGGCACCACCGTTGGTTACGGCTGTCTGACAACTTCAATTAGGAGACCTCATTTTCAGTTGCTTATAAGTTTGCCAAACTTTAAGCATTATGTGAAATTTCAGTCCAAGAGTATCAGGGGTGAAAGGGACTTAGGAGGGACCTAGTTCAACCCCCTGCTCAAAGCAGGACCAATCCCCAGACAGATTTTTGCCCCAGATCCTTAAATGGCCCCTTCAAGGATTAAACGCAACCCTGGGTTTAGCAGGCCAAAGCCATACAACAAGGCACCCCGGGCATTGAACCCAGGATCTCCTGTTTACTAGACAGGTGCTTTAGCCAGCTAAGCTATGGTCCCTGCCTCAAGAAAGTATTTGCAACACATGCCGGGTGTCTACTTCCAGCTGAATTGTTTTTTTCGTGTTTCCAGCATAACATTTGAGCCGACTTCTCAAATGAAGCTAGGAGAAAAGATGCGTTGCCCATGCTGAAACATTTTTAGAATTGTTCCAGCGAGGAGCCCAAGCAGCTCCATGAAGATAAAAGTCAGATAACAGCACCTTCTCCCCCGTTAACAGCCAGAGCCCTGAAATGCAAGAGGACGAGGTAACACTGTCTCTGCATTAACACACAGCTGGGTCCTGAGGTCTTTACTCAGTTCTTACTCCAAAGGGAGTTTTGCCTCAGTGGGGCCTGGGTAAACTACGGGCCGGGGCCTCAGAATTTGGCCTTGTATTGTCCATCTACTAACACCTTTCATCCTGAAGAATCCACTGTGGTACTGAAATGCAGCCACCTTGGGGTGGAGGCCATCAGCCTGGGAGGGCACAGCAAAGATGGACATTTTAACCAATGATACTGAAGCAAACTCATCCCCTGTGGCAAGGGCCCTTGTATGTTTCATGGCTGTGCAGAACGGAAAAGACCACAGACCTATTCTCTGTCCCATCACGTCCACGTTGCACTGGGTTTGTCAAGCAGGTGAGCTCCTCAGCAAGAAGTGGGTACCTTTGTGAATTCTGAGCCAGATGTGTCTTCCCTGAGAATCCCGCTCAGGTAGCCGTGTCCCACACCTCTCTCACCCAAGCATCTGCAGCAATGTCCCACACCGAAAGCTGACACAGGGATGTGCACCATTTATAATATAGGTCTGTGCAATCCCAGAGAGGTTCGCTCAGCCTCTAGCAGATAAGCGAGCATCTGAATGTAAACAGGCTGGAGATAAGCCTGTCTGGGCTTCTGTGCTCTTTATCCAGCTTTGGGAGTAAACAGTAATTAAGGGACCTTCCCAAAGGGAGATGAGAACTCTGGAGCTCTGTGCTGAGTCAGAGAGGAATTGGCTGCTCTGTGCATTTGTGTATATTTACAAATTATACTTGATTAGTAGGAAAACTAGTGATAATGCTTAAAACTCCATAGGATCTGATCCCCTGTAAAGTCCCAGGAGCGATGGGTAGATAGTAAACAGACAGATCTATAGGAAGATGCCTGAGGGGAGACACCAGCACTTTATGCAGGCACAGAGTGCTGTTACTAAGGGATCAGAGATCAGCAATTCTCCCCCGTAACTATCATTATACTGTGCAGCGCCTTTCATTGAAGGATCTTCAAAACACCTAGCAAAGGAAAGTCACTATGACCATAGCCCCATTAAACAGATAGGTAAACTGAGGCACAGAAAGATGTTATTCGGCCGAGGTCACACAGAGACTGAGTGGCAGGATGACAGACAGAACCCAGGCGTCCTGACTTCCCTGACGTAACCATGATCTCTCTGTCATGCCAGAAGGAAATCGACTACCGCTCTGGCAGGACTGTTCATTGGGAGGGATGCAAAGTAAAGGCTGGAAGAGGGAGCCTGAGCCTTCACCACCCTCTCAAGATGAATTTGAGGTTTTAGGAACTAGCTGGAGGTTGTGAGCTCTCCATGCCTGTGAGGTGTGAACTCCAGGACTCCACTTCCATTCCCACTCAGAAACCTGCCAACACATCACAGTCATTGGGGTGGCTTCGGGGGAACAGACTTAGAAAAAGCAACACCAACAGAATACTCCTGTGGATAGAGTACAGCTGGGGTCCTGCTTGGGGACAGAGGACTCCCAGTCCCCCCAGAGCTTCCATGGAACCAGAGTGTGTGTGTGGCTATAGGCAGAATAGAGACTGGATTAATGTTTGCACTGGATTTGTTCTCTCCCTCTTGCTTCATTTCCTCCCAGTGTCTCCCAGGTGGAATTGAAATCTAATGTTCCAGGACTGCTGCAGCTGGAGGGCACTTGGATTCCCAGAGCTGAACTCTCTGCCTTCTCATCTGGCTAATTGGGGTATTTCTGTGGTGCGGAGCACCAGGGTTTTAAGCACTGAAATGTATCTGACTGAATTCTCCTGACAAGGGCAACAGGAGTGTCATGTCCACCTGCATTCAAGTTACTAACGCTCTGTACCTGGCAAGCATGGTTTGACCTTCCCCTGTAGCTGAAGGCAAAGGGAGGGGGAGGCCCTGATTTGGCTGGATTAGTGTGTTGATTATTTTTGATCATTATTTGTGTTGTGGAGGAATCTAGAGGGCCCGCTCCAGTTCAGGGCCCCTTGTGCTGGGCCCTTCGCAAACACGAAGGAGAAACACACCCTGCACGAAGGAGCTTATAAGTCAAATTCAGACAAGACACAGCTACTGTGTGTAACAAACCAGAATGCGGGTAGGTGGGGAGATGGGGGAGGAACAGCACTAAGAATGGGTGGTTCCATAGGCTGCTGGGTGGGTGTGAGACAGCTGAAATGCACAGCCCTGACCTGGCTGTATAACGAGGCTGGCTGTGGCGGGACCCAACTGAGAGTGCCAGTTCAGGACAAATTGCTTAAAGCGGGGCAGTTACAGCCCAAGGCTGGGGATTTTCCACCTCTAAGGGAAACCAAACCAGCCAGACAGACAGGACTTTGGTTTTACCCCACTGGCTAACCACAAGTCACACAAACAATTCCCTTAGACACTCCAATTTCCCAGTATCAACACCAGCATCACTTGTTATAGGGACAAATGATTATGAAAACCAATACCCCAGTAAAAGAAAAAAGGTTCTCTCGATCCCAAAGGACCAAGCCCCAGACCCAGGTCAATATAAACAAATCAGATCTTACCCATAAATCACAACGTTGCCAATCCTTTAGAATCTAAAATCTAAAGGTTTATTCATAAAAGGAAAAAGATAGAGATGAGAGTTAGAATTGGTTAAATGGAATCAATGACATACAGTAATGGCAAAGTTCTTGGTTCAGGCTTGTAGCAGTGATAGAATAAACTGCAGGTTCAAATCAAGTCTGTGGAACATCAAGAGCTGGGATGGGTCATTCAGTCCTTTGTTTAGAGCTTCCGTTTGTAGCAAAGTCCCTCCAGAGGTCAGAAGCAGGATTGAAGACAAGATGGAGGAGCTGCAGCATGTTTTTAAAGTCTCTTGCCATGTGGTCTCTGCTTTCTTTGCCCCAAAGACAAGCTCTCCATCACATGGCATGAAAAACCTTCGAGTTCTCTCCATAGGCATGTCCCTGCATACCTTGCTGAGTCACAAGGTGTATCTGCCTCCTCTCAATGGATCAATTGTATAGCTGATGGTCCTTAAAGGGCCCTCAAGTAGGCTAGGCAGAGCTGACACCAACATGTCTGGGGTGTCACCCAGAAGCATAGCACAAGTTTGAACTACAGACAGTACAGAGCCAATAATTATAACTTTAAATACAAAAATGATACATGCATACAGATAGCATAATCATAACCAGCAAACCATAACCTTTCCTTAGACATCTTTTTTCACCCACTCTATACAAGATTTGATGCCACTACAGGACTTTGCTTGCAACAATGATTTATAGGGTCCCAGTTTAAGTCAATAACATCACAGGCTGTTAGAAGTATGTGCTGGGCCTTTAAGAGCAGAACACATGTTCGGGGGAACTAGATTGGAGCTAGCGAGAATGGGCCTTTGGGTGGTGGCTGCACCCAACACACAGCTGGGAGTGCGTTTCTCTCCCTTAGCTATTGTAACTCTGCTTTAGTTCTAATCACGCCTCCCTCCTTCGAGTGCACACTGAGCCTCCGTCTCATGAATTTCCCAAGACAACCTCTGCTACCAGAGGGGAGACCAGAGGACAGGGCAGAGGTAACAGGACTGTGGTGAAGGAACGAATGATCCATCCTGGAGATGGAACAACTGAACCCCCCCAAGGACTTGAAACTCTCGGGTAATTCAGCTGACTCTGGGAAGAGATTCAGATAGTTTTGAGATATATCTATGCAAGCAGCTGGGTTTGGTGAGAAAGGAGACCAGCAGAAAATAGCAATCCTCTTAACCAGTGCAGGACTTGAGGCAGTGGACGGCTTTACTAGCATGCAACTCAGGCTTTGTCTTCACTAGCACATTTGTCAGTAAAACTTTCCTCTGTCAGGGTTGTGAAAAAAAAACAACACTCCTGACCGACAAAAGTTTCACCAACAAAAGCGCTGGTGTGGACAGCCCCATGTTGGCAGGAGACGCTCTCCAGCCGACACAGCTCCTGCCGCAGAGTAGGGGTGGTTTAATTATGAAGGTGCGGAGCTCTGTCCTGCCAGCATAGAGCGTGGCGCCTCTGCCGCAGTACATTTGTGCTGCTGTAAGGTGTGTAGTGTAGACATAGCCCCGGTGAGGCAGAGAGAGCAGGTTAGTACACACGTTACAGAAATGTGAAGAGCCTTGTGTAGCACAAAGGATCAAAACATTCGAAAGGTGAAAGTTTCACCTTAGAAGAGAAAACGAAGGTGAATCCTTTGAAGAATTCCTAACTGAGCTGAAGCTAATGAGCCCAACCTGCAACAGTGCTCAGGCCGGTGGGGTCGGAGCAGGAGTTCAGTCCAAATTCAGTGCACCTGGAATTATAGCTACAAAGCAGCAGAAACACAACAGTTTGATTCATGCACTGAAGGACACTGGGAGTGTTATAGAGAGAGCCATAGGGGTGCACGAAGAATCACAGGGAGTCTGGTTCATTTCCTATCAGTGGCATTGAGTAGCAAGCATCATTGAGCTTTGAATTTCCTGTGTTCCTTTCAACCTGCCTAGACCCGAAACGTGGCACCCAGTGTGACAAGGACCCAGACTGAGGCCCACACAAATATTACCCCCTCAGTGGACTCTAGATAAATTTGTAGATTATATGGCCAGGAGGGTCCCTGCTCTGACCTCCTGCATTGCACAGGCCGTAGGATTGCCCTGGATTAATTCCTGTTTGAACTAGAGCAGATCTTTGAAAAAACATCCCATCTTGATTAAAACATGGCCAGTGATGGAGACACCCCACCATCCCTGCTAAAGTGTTTCAATGGTCAGTTACCTCAGTGTTGAGAAATTCAACTTTGTCTCTAATTTCAATTTGTCTACGTTCGATGCCCAGCCACTGACTCTTGTTAGACTTTTACCTTCTAGCTTTAAAAGCCCGCTCTTATCACATTTCTGTTTCCATTTATAAGTGCTGATAGAATGCAATCACCTCACTCCATAACCATTTCCTCGTTAAGAGACTGAGCTCAATGAGGTCCTGAGGCCGCCTTCCACTGCCCCACCCCCGAGAAAGTTCTCTCTCCTGCACTGACGAGCTTTACCCCTGCTGTCGAGAGTCCCATTGTGCCAGAGAAGTGCAGTTGCTTGAACTTAGGGTCTGTCAGTCCCAAGGCCTTTGGGTACATTGAAGGTAAGGAGCAAGACCTTGAACTTGACTTGATGTTCTCTGGGAAACCAGTGTCTAGCGCGGAGAACAGGTCTGATGTGCTCACAGTAGCGTGTGTTGCTGTGGAGACTCTCTGCAGCCTTCGGTACCAGTTGGAGTTTCGTAAGCAGTGAAGATGTCCCTGCCCAGGTATATTCCATTTCTACAGTCCAGACAGGAGTGACTAAGGTCTATGTAACTAAAGCCAGCTCATCGTCCACCAGGATGGGACGGAGTCTCCTAATCAACCGGAGATGGTAGAAAGCACTACTCACAGATGCTGCTATGAGAGAGCTCAGCATCAGCACGGCATCCAAGAGCCCTCCTAGACTATGGACTGAATTGTCCAGGTGTGGGTGTGAACCTTCAACCAAAGGAGGCTGCATCATCATAGCTGTCAACCCTTCAAAATATTTAGTTCTGCGCATAAGCATCACCTCTGTCTTGCTTGGATTCAGCTTCAGCCAGCTGTTCCATCCAAGAACTAGGCCATCTTGGCGATAGTGGTGTGGTCAAATGGGAAGGAGAGGGAGGAGCTCGGTGTCACCTGCATATTGCTGGCGTTTGAGTCCATGTTGCGTGACAAGTTCTGATAGAGGCTGCATGGAGATGTTGAAAATCCCCATAGAGAGAATTGATCCTTGTGGGACTCAACCAAGGATGGGTCTACTGCTGGAGGTGCAGTTTTCCATCCCCACTAATTGGGTCCGTTCCTCCAAGGATTCAGACCATTTTAGTGCATCCCTCTGGACTCCTCCTGCCTTTCAGGTGAGACAGCAGTATCTCATTGTTAACAGTGTCAAACAATGCAAAGAGGTACAGGAGGATCAGCATGGATGTCTGCCCCCGTCCACTAGAGCAAGTTGCATAGGATAAGTCAGCGATTTCTCATGAGAGACATAAGAACATATATAACATAAGAACAGCCCTACTGTGTCAGACCAAAGGTCCATGTAGCCTGGTATCCTCTCTTCCGAGGGTGTCCAATGCCAGGTGCCCCAGAGGGAATGAAAAAACAGGTAATCAGCAAATGATTCCTCCCCTGTGGCCCAGTCCCAGATTCTGGCAAACAGAGGCTAGGGACACCATCTCTGCTCATCCTGGCTAATAGCCATTGATGGACCTATCCTCCATGAATTTATCTAGCTCTTTTTTTAACTCTGTTATAGTCTTGGCCTTCACAACATGCTCTGGCAAGGAGTTCCCCAGGTTGACTGTGCATTGTGTGAAGAAATACTTCCTTTTGTTTGTTTTAAACCTGCTGCCTATTAATTTCATTGGGTGACCCCTCGTTCTTGTGTTATGAGGAGTAAATAACATTTCCTTATTTATTTTCTCCACATCAGTCATGATTTTATAGCTCTCTAACATTTCCCACCTTAATCATCGCTTTTCCCATCTGAAAAGTCCCTGTCTTTTTAATCTCTCCTCATATGGAACCTGCTCCATACCCCTCATTATTTTTGTTGCCCTTTTCTGAACCTTTTCCAATATGTCTTTTTTTGAGATGGTGCGACCACATCTGGATGCAGTATTCAATATGTGGGCATACCATGGATTATATAGAGGCACTATGTTATTTTCTGACTTATTATCTATCCATTTCTTAATGATACCTAACATTCTGTTAGCTTTTTTGACTGCTGCTGCACATTGAATGGATGTTTTCAGAGAACTATCCATGACGACTCCAAGATCTCTTTTATGAGTGGTAAACCGACCCCACCATTTTATATGCATAGTTGGGATTGTGTTTTCCAATGTGCATTACTTTGCATTTATCAACACTGATTTTCATCTGCCATTTTGTTGCCCAGTCACCCAGTTTTGTGAGATCCCTTTGTAACTACCCCTCTCCAGTCTAAACATAAGAATGGCCCTACTGGGTCAGACCAAATGTCCATCTAGCCCAGTATCCTGTTTTCCGACAGTGGCCAGTGCCAGGTGCCCCAGAGGGAATGAACAGAACAGGTAATCATCAAGTGATCCATCCCCTGTCGCCCATTCCCTGCTTCTGGCAAACAGAGGCTAGGGACACCATCCCTGCTCATCCTGGCTAATAGCCATTGATGGACCTATCCTCCGTGAATCTATCTAGTCCTTTTTTGAACCCTGTTATGGTCTTGGCCTTCACATCCTCTGGCAAGGAGTTCCACAGGTTGACACTGTGTTGTGTGAACAAATACTTCCTTTTTTTAAAAAAACTGCTTCCTATTAAGCAGGAATATGATCAAGGTCTATACAATCATGACTGGAGTGGAGAAAGTGAATCAGGAAGTGTTATTTACCCCTTCACATCACAGAAGAACTAGGGGTAACCCAATGAAATTAAATAGGCCTAGAGACACCAGAAAAGCCACTGTGGCTCATCAGAGGACAAAAAACTTTGTTGATTGCTCTTGCGCCCACCTCTCCCTCCCCCCGCCACGCCCGCAAAGATGAGACATGCAGGTGGAATCATCCCATCAGCTTGAACGCTGGGGAAAGGACTAAAAATCTCTCCCAAGAAGGAAACGTCTCTCTTTTTGCTGCTCAGATTGTGAGGGGGCAAAATTTCTAAGCATAAGCGAGGAATCCCCAGCTGCTTAGCCTGGGTTAGCCTTAATGGACACACAGAGATTGCATATTACAGCAGCTTCTAGTCTCCTTTTGTCACCTAGGACTATAACTCGCTGGTGCGTGTATGTTTACCTGCTCTACACTTGTAAATAACATTTCCTTTTTCTTGGTTAATAAATCTTTAATTTAGTGTAACAGTGTCTTTGGTGTGAGATCTAAAGTACATTTAGGGTGACTGGTCCTTTTGGACTCTGAGTAATGTGAGTATTGGGATTTTGGTATATGTGGCCCTCTATCACAAAGGCAGGCTTACCTGGGTGGCAAGACAGATCAGTGTACCCAGGCGACTGTCTGCGACTCTGTGGTAAGGCTGTTGTAGTGCTGAAGGGATTCACACTGATAGCTGGTTGGTGAAATCCAAGTATAGAAGTCACAACTGCTTTGGGACGTGTACCCTGCTCCTTAGCCGTCTGCCCAGAGGTTGGTACTTGTGCTCCTTGGCCACTCCAGCCCACGACACATGCTGTTTGTGCTTCAGTACAAATTATTGCCATTGTTCATAAGCACACAGCCTCTCCCAGCCCCAGGAGACACCCTGCATTACAATCTGTGAGAAGCTAACTCTCATGATATTTGATGTTTTTCCTCAGTTCCCCAGCTGCTGGAATCCTGGGCTTAGGTGAGAATCTCGGCTGTAAAGAACACAGCAGTTCTCGGCCTTCTGATTACAGGGGAAAGCTTGAAAACATGACCCAGGTGCCCCCTCATGGCCAGGAACCCAGAAGACAGAATGAGCCCCATTTTGTGAGGCTTTTAAGCCAATCTCGTGATTTTTTTGAGCTCTGACTCCTACATTTTGAATGTCAAAGGTTAACAACCCTGAGTCCAGCCTCCTTGCATGGCTCTACCCCTGTACCCAGGGTTCCCCACACCTATTCCCACCCACAGCTCTGCCATTCCAGGCCCAGGCCCTTCCCACAGATCTGCTAGCGCACTGCAAATTGTCCTGCCCTGTGACACCCCTGCTGCCCCCATCCTGGGGCTCTGCTCCCAGACCTTAACCCTGCCCTGCAGCACCTTCTGCTAGTCCCGACGGTGGTTGACAAGTAACCCAACATACCACAACCCACGGCTGTTCAAAGGACACCGCAACTGGCCTTCACAAGGGGCCCATTGACCTCCTGCAAACATGCCCCGGGCAGGGCAGGGCAAGCCTCAGCCCTCCCTTTATCTTCCAGTGACGGAGCTCTCCCCACACCCCGATCTGCATACTCAGCTACCAGATCCCAGCCCACCAGGTGCCTCAAAGCTGAGCCGCCTGCCCTGCCACAGGGCCTGAGAGCCCAGCCATGAGGGGTGACGGGACCCAATTCTCAGCCTTGGGGGGGCGGAGAGGGAGAGGGGGAGGGGCCCACAGGGAAATGCTGACTAATAGGGTGGTGCTGTGTCCCAGGCCTGTGCCACCCACATTACTACCCCGACAGGGAGTGACACTACCTTCAACATTGGCAGTGAGGCTGCAGGTACCCCCTCCAACACCCCCCCCACCTGAAACATGTGCACCCCCTCTAGTGCCCCCAAACATGCACACCCCCTCTAGTGCCCACCAAGCAGCCCCTCCCACTACACCCCTTCTTCCAGCACTCCCTCCACGACATACATCCCCTCCAGCACTCCCCAAACAGCCCCGCCTGCTACATGCCCCAAACACCTCCCATATGCACACCCTTCCTGCACCCCAAATGTGCACACCCCCACCAGCACCCCCACACACCCCTTTTGCACCCCCAAACATGCACACCCCAACAGCCCATCCCACTGCACCCCCCTTCCAACACTCCCCCACTACACACATCCCCTCCGGCACTCCCCAAACAGCTCCTCCTGCTACACACACCCCGTCCAAATATCCCCTCCTACATCCCCCAGACACCACCCCAGCAACATTCTCTATTTGGGAAAGGGAAATACAGTAACCCTGCCCCGAACCAATGTACCAACAACTGATCCAGGGCAGCCAGGCGCTGTGGGGACCTGTTCCCAGGACTCTGATCCCAGAAGGGGTTTGCTCGGGTGTGGGTGGGTTGGGGGGTAAAAGTGATTGCTCAGGGCTGGTACCTGCCCTGTCATAAGCTGCACCTGGGAGTGGGAGGGGCAGGGCACCTGACCCCGGCAGGGGCAGGGCTATAAAGGGGAGTCCTGGGGGGCAGGCTCTAGAAACTAGGAGAAAGAAAGGGGCTGTATGATAGCAGGAGACTATCTGTGCAGGGAAGTCTGGGTGACTAGAGAGTTCCTGGAGAAGCTTCTATTCATAGGCAGGGCCAGCAGTACTAGAGCTTTCCTCTACTAATTGCAGGAGCTGGGGGGGTCTGCAGAGAGCCCTGCTGCACGAGCTCTGGGACACCTGCAATTCAAGGGTAGTTGCAGCAGCTGTGTCAGTAGCTGTCTGCAGCCTGGGGAGAGATGGTTGCAGGGGGGGAGAGTTTGGCGGGAGCACCAGGAAGACACTCTGCCTGTGAGCACGTGGCTAGGACTGCTGGGCTGCAGAGGGAGCAGCTCCAGGTAGTTGCACTAGACTGGCTCCTGATTAGACTAATAGGAATGGAGCCTTTGCACTAGCAACCAGCGCAGGGCTCAGCAAACAGTGGCAAGGGGTTGTTGGGGGAAATTCTCTTCTTGAGAAAGAGCTGACCTGGGAGCTTGGACAGGGAAATCCCTGCAAACCTAGAGCTCTTCATGCTGCACTCCAGACCTAGTAGTTGCCAATCAGGCAGGCTTTATTAGCAGCTCTGCAAATGCCAAAGGGGGCAGGGATGGCTGTGGTGTGATAGGGAGCTTTATTTCCTTGCACACAGCTGCAGCAATTCTGCAGTTTCAAGGGTGCACCTGACAGTACAAAAGCTCCCCAATACAATGCATAAATGTCACTTAGTGTTTGGAGCAGCTGCAGCCATTGGGATGCTTTTAAAAGCTCATAATCTATGTTCTCCAGATTCAGTCTAAATCTCTGTCCTGCTTCCATCTAAACAACATCCAGTTCTACATGTTGCTGTAGTGTTGGATTTGAGCAATAAATGCTACTCAGGCAACTAAATTTGTCAAGCATACTTATCTATTTGCAGCCCTGCTGTGATGGTAGGGTTTTTGCTGAAATGAACAGACTTTGTAAAAATGAGTCATCATTTCTGCAAGGCTGTTCAAATAGTATAGCATTTCTACAAATCCTTTTAATGACTAAGAAGAGTGACAGTGTCTGCAGATTCAAAGACTGTTTGCTGCGGAAGTTTTGCACAAAACTTAAAGCGAAAAAATTTCTGCACACTGGAGCTGCCCTGATTGTGGTGTAGTGTCCCACACTACACAAGGAGGAGGGGTGGAATAGAAAGGCAGCCAGGCTCTGTTGGGACCTGTTCCCAGGACTCTGATCCTAGAAGGGGTTTGCTCTGGGGCTAGGGGCATTTCCTATAGTGGGGACAAAAGTGACTCCTCAGGGCTGGTAACTGCCCTGTCATAGGCTGCACCTGGGAGTGGGAGGGCAGCTGGGCACCTGATCCAGCCAGGGGCAGGGCTATAAACAGGAGTCCTGGGGGTGGGCTCAGGAAAGGGGCTTTGAGACCAGATCGCTGGGGAAGTCTGTGTGACTAGAGAGCTCTTGGGGGAGCTTCTGTTCCTAGGCAGGGCCAGCAGACAGAGCTGGGGTCTGCAGAGAGCCCCGCTGCACGAGCTCCGGGACACGTGCAACACAAGGGCAGTTGCAGCAGCTGTGTCAGTAGCTGTCTGCAGCCTGGGGAGAGGGGCGGAGGTTGCAGGAGGGGAGAGTTTGGCGGGAGCACCAGGAAGACACTCCGCCTGTGAGCAGGTGGCTAGGACTGTTGGGCTGCAGGGGGAGCGGCTCCAGGCAGTTGCACTAGACTGGCTCCTGATTAGACTAATAGGAATGGAGCCTTTGCACTAGCGACCAGCGCAGGGCTTACCTAGGGTGACCAGACAGCAAGTGTGAAAAATCGGAACAGGGAGTCGGGGGTAATAGGAGCCTATATAAGAGAGACCCAAAAATCGGGACTGTCCCTATAAAATTGGGACATCTGGTCACCCTAGGCTCACCAAACAGTGGCAAGGGGTTGTTGGGGGAATTTCTCTTCTTGAGGAAGAGCTGACCTGGGAGCTTGGATGGAGGAAAACAGTGCAAACATAGAGCTCTTAATGCTGCCCTCAAGCTGGCTTCATTAGCAGCTCTGCAAATGCCAAAAGAGGGGAGGCTGTTTTAGTGTGAATGCTGCTGGTTTTAAGGGAGCACCTAAGGACAGTACAAAAGCTCACAAATATAATGCATAAATGTGTTGCTTAGTGTTTAGAGCAGCTGCAGCCATTGGGATGCTTTTAAAAGGTTATAATCTGTTCTCCAGATTCAGTCTAAATCTCTGTCCTGCTTCCATCTAAATAACATCCAGTTCTACATGTTGCTGTAGCGGTAGATTTGAGCAGTAGCTACTACTCAGGACACTAAATTTGTCAGAATATTTCTCTGCAACCCTGTGATTGTAGGGTTTTGCTGAAACAAACAGAGTTTGTAAAAATGAGTTACTATTATTTCTGCGATAGCTGTTTACATTTTATGTCATCCCTACAAATGCTCTTAATGACTGACTAAGAAGGGTTGCAGTGTCTGCAAATTCAAAGACTGTTGGCTGTGCAAGTCTTGCACAAAACTTAAACCGCTAGAGATACTCTGACCATGGTGTAGGGTCCCACTCTGAACAAAAAAGAGGAGTGGAATAGAGAGCATGGAGGTGTTTTTAGCCATGTTTTAGAGGAAAAGCACTCGATAAAAGCTGCATTTATACTGAAAAATGCAGTGCTGTGTATCACAGTTCAGAGCCACTGCTCCTGTATTTCTGTTCAGGGATCTAGCCACGGCACCCATTCTCAGGCTATTGCCTCCCTGGCTGTTGTCTCTTGAGTCGAGACCCGTCTCTCTCTCTCTTGACTGGGGTTTCTTCAGGCTAAACAGTTCGGCCATCACTGTGTTTCCCTGCACAGTCTGCCTAAACGGGCCTGCGTGCTTTCCTCTCAGACTGACAAACGAGGGATTGCATCCAATATGATACCACAGAGTTTTGTAAGCAAACCTGCTTTATTCTTCAGTTGAACACATTACAGAGAAAACATTTGATGAGAGAACTTACAATCATGTTAATAAGCTTAGAGTTCCCCCCCAACTCTACATGAGTTCTGCTAGGATAAATCTTTCAGCCTAGGGAAGCCCTTGTGCTTACAAATCACAACTTCCACTCAGAACAAGCACACTCATGACAGGTTCATTCCAGAGATCGGGGTCTTTGATTTTGAATTTCTAGAAGCAGGCAACTAGTACACAATGGGTCTGTCTCCCCAGGGTATCTCTTCCAAAGATTGGCTTCAGCGGGGGAGAATGTGCATTCCCTTCACCTCAGGGTATTTCCTAAGGAAATCCACTTCCCAGATATAGTTCTGAAAAGACTTTGGAACTTCCTCACACCCTCCAAAGATTAATGTAATCTTGTCTTCTTGCCAAAGAAGTGCCATCTACTGTCTCAGTAGTACATAAACTTTTGTGTTTCTAATACAATGTACCCCCAGAGGTTTAATTCAGAAAGGTTTAACTGAATTCAGTAGAGTTCATTCAGGATATTGTCACTGTCATACTCCGGATCACGTCATTGCTACATCATAGATGTGCATGGCAAAAGCTATTAGAGAAACAAGTTGTGGACTGAAATTGTTGATACTGTCAACAGTAGGTCAAGTGCTTTGGGCATAAAATATTCCTATCTAAGGATCTGCTTAGATGTACAAAGTCTGTTCATACTTCTGCTGAGATAGAGCCCTCTGTGCTGCATTCACAGGGGTCTAATCCGGTTCAATTGGTTAGTTCAGCAGATGTAAAGAGGTGGCTCACCAGCTGTGGGACAGGGAGCCCCCACCACGAACGCTCTCGTTTTTACTGTTCATCTGCCTTTCCTCTTCATCTGTCTTAACTGGCTGCTGCGTCTCTCTGCCTAGCCTAGCGGGGCAATTATCTGGCCTTGATTTTCCCCAAAGTCAAGATCCTTCATATGTGGAGCTGTACCAGAACATCTGATGTTTCATAGGACACTTTATCTGGGTACTTACATGACCACTATTGTTGAAAGATCTAACATATGGGAAAATAGCACTCAATGTCTTGTCCGCGGGAGCAGCAGGGCCAGTGCAGAGTGATTAGAACCAGCTCACACAAGTAAATAGCTTATTTCCCCATTTATTGTTTCTGTAACAATAAAGTTGGTTGCTTTGTAGAGGTAACAGAAGATGCCTCTTTTCCGTTGTATTTGCCTTTTGATATTTCACAATTCATAGATTCTAGGACTGGAAGGGACCTCGAGAGGTCATCGAGTCCAGTCCCCTGCCCGCATGGCAGGACCAAATACCATCTAGACCATCCCTGATAGACATTTATCTAACCTACTCTTAAATATCTCAAGAGATGGAGATTCCACAACCTCCCTAGGCAATTTATTCCAGTGTTTAACCACCCTGACAATTAGGAAGTTTTTCCTAATGTCCAACCTAGACCTCCCTTGCTGCAGTTTAAACCCATGGCTTCTGGTTCTATCCATAGAGGCTAAGGTGAACAAGTTTTCTCCCTCCTCCTTATGGCACCCTTTTAAATACCTGAAAACTGCTATCATGTCCCCTCTCAGTCTTCTCTTTTCCAAACTAAAGAAACCCAATTCTTTCAGCCTTCCTTCATAGGTCATGTTCTCAAGACCTTTAATCATTCTTGTTGCTCTTCTCTGGACCCTTTCCAATTTCTCCACATTTTTTTAAAATGCGGTGCCCAGAACTGGACACAATACTCCAGCTGAGGCCTAACCAGAGCGGAGTAGAGCGGAAGAATGACTTCTCGTGTCTTGCTCACAACACACCTGTTAATACATCCCAGAATCATGTTTGCTTTTTTTGCAACAGCATCACACTGTTGACTCATATTTAGCTTGTGGTCCACTATAACCCCTAGATCCCTTTCTGCCGTACTCCTTCCTAGACACTCTTCCCATTCTGTATGTGTGAAACTGATTTTTCCTTCCTAAGTGGAGCACTTTGCATTTGTTGTCGTTAAACTTCATCCTGTTTACCTCAGCCCATTTCTCCAATTTGTCCAGATCATTTTGAATTATGACCCTGTCCTCCAAAGCAGTTGCAATCCCTCCCAGTTTGGTATCATCCGCAAACTTAATAAGCGTACTTTCTATGCCAATATCTAAGTCGTTGATGAAGATATTGAACAGCGCCGGTCCCAAAACAGACCCCTGCAGTACCCCACTCGTTATGCCTTTCCAGCAGGATTGGGAACCATTAATAACAACTCTCTGAGTACGGTTATCCAGCCAGTTATGCACCCACCTTATAGTAGCCCCATCTAAATTGTATTTGCCTAGTTTATCGATAAGAATGTCATGCGAGACTGTATCAAATGCCTTACTAAAGTCTAGGTATACCACATCCACAGCTTCACCCTTATCCACAAGGCTCGTTATCCTATCAAAGAAAGCTATCAGATTGGTTTGACATGATTTGTTCTTCACCAATCCATGCTGGCTGTTCCCTATCACCTTACCACCTTCCAAGTGTTTGCAGATGATTTCCTTAATTACTTGCTCCATTATCTTCCCTGGCACAGAAGTTAAACTAACTGGTCTGTAGTTTCCTGGGTTGTTTTTATTTCCCTTTTTATAGATGGGCACTATATTTGCCCTTTTCCAGTCTTCTGGATTCTCTCCTGTCTCCCATGATTTTCCAAAGATAATAGCTAGAGGCTCAGATACCTCCTCTATTAGCTCCTTGAGTATTCTAGGATGCATTTCATCAGGCCCTGGTGACTTGCAGGCATCTAACTTTTCTAAGTGATTTTTAACTTGTTCTTTTTTTATTTTATCTGCTAAACCTACCCCCTTCCCATTAGTATTCACTATGTTAGGCATTCCTTCAGACTTCTCGGTGAAGACTGAAACAAAGAAGTCATTAAGCATCTCCGCCATTTCCAAGTTTCCTGTTACTGTTTCTCCCTCTTCACTAAGCAGTGGGCCTACCCTGTCTTTGGTCTTCCTCTTGCTTCTAATGTATTGATAAAAAGTCTTCTTGTTTCCCTTTATTCCCGTAGCTAGTTTGAGCTCATTTTGTGCCTTTGCCTTTCTAATCTTGCCCCTGCATTCCTGTGTTGTTTGCCTATATTCATCCTTTGTAATCTGTCCCAGTTTCCATTTTTTATATGACTCCTTTTTATTTTTTAGATCATGCAAGATCTCATGGTTAAGCCAAGGTGGTCTTTTGACACATTTTCTATCTTTCCTAACCAGCGGAATAGCTTGCTTTTGGGCTCTTAATAGTGTCCCTTTGAAAAACTGCCAACTCTCCTCAGTTGTTTTTCCCCTCAGTCTTGATTCCCATGGGACCTTACCTTTCAGCTCTCTGAGCTTACCAAAATCTGCCTTCCTGAAATCCATTGTCTCTATTCTGCTGTTCTCCCTTCTACCCTTCCTTAGAATTGCAAACTCTATGATTTCATGATCACTTTCACCCAGGCTGCCTTCTACTTTCAAATTCTCAACGAGTTCCTCCCTATTTGTTAAAATCAAGTCTAGAACAGCTTCCCCCCTAGTAGCTTTTTCAACCTTCTGAAATAAAAAGTTGTCTGCAATGCAGTCCAAGAATTTGTTGGATAGTCTGTGCCCCGCTGTGTTATTTTCCCAACATATATCCGGATAGTTGAAGTCCCCCATCACCACCAAATCTTGGGCTTTGGATGATTTTGTTAGTTGCTTAAAAAAAGCCTCATCCACCTCTTCCACCTGGTTAGGTGGCCTGTAGTAGACTCCTAGCATGACATCTCCCTTGTTTTTTTTACCCCTTTTAGCCTAACCCAGAGACTCTCAACACTTCCGTCTCCTATGTCCATCTCTACCTCAGTCCAAGTTAATATATAAGGCAACACCTCCTCCCTTTTTCCCCTGTCTATCCTTCCTGAGCAAGCTGTACCCATCCACACCAACATTCCAATCATGTGTATTATCCCACCAAGTTTCAGTGATGCCAACAATGTCATAGTTGTATTTATTTATTTATTAGCACTTCCAGTTCTTCCTGCTTATTCCCCATACTTCTCGCATTTGTATATAGGCATCTAAGATACTGGTTTGATCTTTCCTCCCAGTTTTGTCCTGACCCTCCTTTCTCTCTGACAATATAGCCCACACTCCCTCTCGTTTCCGACCCATCTCCCCGGTCTCCATGTTCCCCACTTACCTGTGGGCTTTGCTCACCTGTCCCCGTCGAACCTAGTTTAAAGCCCTCCTCACTAGGTTAGCCAGTCTGTGTCCAAATAGGGTCTTTCCTCTCCTCGAAAGGTGAACGCCATCTCTGCCTAGCAGTCCTTCCTCAAATAGCATCCCGTGGTCTAGGAAGCCAAAGCCCTCCTGGCGACACCATCTTCGCAGCCAGGCATTCACCTCCATGATGCATCTGTCTCTGCCCGGGCCCCTACCTTTGACAGGAAGAATTGAAGAGAATACCACCTGCGCTCCAAACTCCTTCACCCGTACTCCCAGAGCCCTGTAGTCACTCTTGATCCGCTCAGTGTCACACCGCGCAGTATCATTTGTGCCCACATGGATGAGTAGCATGGGGTAGTAGTCAGAGGGCTGGATAATCCTCGACAATGCCTCCGTAACGTCTCGGATACGGGCTCCCGGCAGGCAGCACACCTCCCGAGATGAAATGTCAGGGCGACAGATGGGCGCCTCCGTCCCCCTCAGCAGAGTGTCTCCGACCACCACTACCCTACGTTTCCTATTCGCAGTGGTGGCAGCAGACCTCCCAGCCTTAGGGGTACGAGGCTTCTCCTCCTTTACTGTAGGGAGTGATTCCTTCTTTCCTGTATCAAGAAGAGCATAATGGTTACCTATTACCATGGCGGGAGGGTTCGGAGCAGGGGTGGAGCACTGCCTGCTGCCAGAAGTAACCAGCTGCCAGTGTCCACCCTGAGCCATCTCCTCCTCCACCAGTGGTGTATCAGCAGTCCTGTGTACTGGGACAGCTACCTCAGCTGTCTCCACATGGACACTGTCAAGGAATTGCTCGTGGATTCGGATGCTCCTCAACCTAGCCACCTCCTCCTGTAGCTCTCCCACCTGCTGCCTGAGAGATTCCACCAGCAGGCACCTCTCACATTGGATGGTCCCCGCAGCCTGGATATCAGTAAGTGGAAATTGCAAGTTACAGTCTCTGCAAAACCACACCAGGATCTGGGTAGAAGCATCCATGCTCAGGTGCTCTGTCTGGCTACAGGCACAGGTGGAGGAGACAGAAGCAGTGCTGGCACAGGTGTTGTGGGTCTTCCTAACCATCGTAAGCCTCCCTCTGTCAAACTCCCGTCTGCAGCCCCCTGTCCGCTGAAAGGGTTGTTTAAGCAAGTAGTTTTGATTGTAGTTGGCTTATAGGTATTAAGGGGAATAAAGAGAAAACAAATAGAACTGGCAAGGGACCCTCTCCCCCTTCCTGCTCCCTTCCAAACTCCCTTGCGAAACTCCCAGTTAGCAGCCCCTGGTCGCAAAAGCTCCCTGGTCGCTTGTGCGCTGCTTTATAAAGCCCTGGCCTGTATGAATGCCCCACCCACTGATTTAAGGCTCAGCCACTTACCAGAGGCTTCTAGCTTTCAAACCTTCCTTTGAAGCTCACAGCTTCCAACTGCCAGCCACAGCACACGGTCCTTCAAACAACCAAAACAAACAAACAGACTGACAAACACAAGCTCAGCACACAGCAAGTAACCCTCAAACACATACAAACACACACTACAGACAGTCACTTACCCCAAAAGGGTGCTGTATTGCTCCTCCTTCACCTGGAGAACTCCCTTGCGAAACTCCCTGTTAGCAGCCCCTGTTCGCAAAAGCCACAATATTTCAGTGTAGTTCCATATGCAGGGAACTTGTGCGTGTGACTAAAGTGAAATAGAATTCCAATAACATCAGAGAGATGTAGGACTGGAAGGGGCCTTGATACGTCATTTAGTCCAGTCCCCTGCGCTGGGGCAGGACTAAGTATTATAGAGCATCCCTGTTTGTCTGACCACCTCCCTAGGCAATTTGTTCCAGTGCATAATATGCACCACTAAGAGAGTTTTTCCCCTAAGGTCTAACCTAAACCTCCCTTGCAGCAATTTAAGTCCATTACTCTTTATCCTGTCCTCTGTGGATAAGAATAGTTTATCACCCTCTTTATAACAACCCTTTACATTCTTGAAAACTTACCTTGTCCCCCGTCAGTTGTCTCCTTCAGATTAAAAACCACAGGTTTTGGGTTAAAAAATAAATAAATAAATACAATTTTGTTGACCATTATCTTGTCTAAGCCCCTAGAGAATATACTTTGTTTTGTTTTTATAAAACACTTAAGCAAACTGTAACCCTGGACAGCGTACAGCATTAAATAATATGAAACAGTAGACGAGAGACCTGAGACTTGTTGAAATCAGAGGGGCTATGATTAAGTCCGAATGCAGAGGGCCTTGGGGTGGAAAATGAAAAGGTCCAGCCGAAGCGGAAGATGGCATGATTTAAGAGGGGTTCTGGGGCTGCTTTGCAACGGTCCATAGGGAGCCTATAACCCTCATGCACAAACACCAGGGCTGGGTGAGGTGGTTGGGCCTTCGTTAGAGGAACAGGCCGTTCATATACGTTTTGTTGTTGACAAACTGTAACCTAACTGTGCATATACTACGGGGGCAACCTACTGCCCTTTTGACAAACCCCACATCCCTTGAACTCCATAAAAACATGCTTTCACAGTTATTTTTAACTGACATTTTATTTTACAATACGGCCTGTTTTGTTCCCAAAACACTCTCTAACTGTTAATGTTTTTTCTTAGCAAGATTTTGTAATTTGCTGAACAAAGATGATCAACATTTTGCATTAAACATTTATCTGTCGGTTTGATGATTTAATCTAAAACGCTATTTGGGTCCTCGGCCTCTGTCACTTTGTCCACCAATTTTGCCCCTGGAGCTAAATGTTCCTGGGTTAAACAGAGGCACTGCAGCGCGTATCCCAGCGTGATGATATTTAACACACTCTCCATACACAAACTACCGCTAATTTCTTTAATTTTACAGTTTACATCATCTAAAGACCAGTACACGCAGGCATGATGTCTCTGACTGGGGGCATCTATGGCGCACCCAGGACAATCCCCATTTTGTTTCTCTCTCAGGCAGTGCTTGATTTCGTGCAGAGCCGCTCGCACAATTGCATGCATCACTGTTTTACGGTTATGAACCCGCACCGGCTTAATACCGAATTTCTCCCTCAACTTTAGATAGTACAGGCCTATAGAATTAGTGTCCAAAACCTCCTTACTTAGGGAGTTGTTACAACAACAGCCCTAAACTATTGGCTAAGAGTATCATGCGCCCTCCCTCCCTAAGTAAGTAGGAGTTTCTATTTAAACGGGTCTGATGATTAAAGGTGGCTGCACCTCGAAGGCCCTGGCCAACACCGGCAGTCAAGCTTCTCATGAAGAGACGTTATACGGTCGCTGCTATGGGCCCTGAAGAAACAAACACGCCGTTGTGGCAAACAGTGTTTGAGACGGGTCATGAGAGCGGGGAGACAGGGATAGCTAACGATGCCTGTATCCGCAGGAACAATGCGGTGGAGAAACACGAGGCCAGACCGCTGGGCCATGATTTGTTTGAGACTCCAGCCCCCGAGCCTGGCATAAGTGGTGGTAAAGCACATTAGTGTTGCTGGAATGGGTGCAGCGTTCTTTTGCTTACTTCCACGACACTACGGCCGTGTCCTCATCGATAAACTCGCATGCCGACATGTCGTAATAAGGTACAAAAACGTACTTGAAGAGCTTGTCGGGATCTGTCACTATACTGGTGTTAGACAAATCTCAAAGCTGTTTTTAAATTCCTTGTGGGGAAAATTTTGGTCAGCGAACAAATTTGACTTTTTGTGGGGTTTACCTTAATCTTGTTTAGACGCAGACACACACCTTCTCTTTCATGGTATTCTTTAACGTACTGTTGTTGTTTTTTTTAACTCGTCGGTACACCAGTGAGGGAACCCCGAGGCCTCTTGTTTCTGTCTCAGGTGTGTTTTAATGTAGTCTGAAAACAGGGCATCTGAAGAGCGGTTAAAATGCCAGACTTCATAAATCTCAGTGATCCTGTACCCTTTTTTTAAAGCCTCCACCAACTCTATTGTGCACCAAGTCGCCGTTAAAGCCCTCTCCTCCTGTGTGTGCAGGGTTCCTTTTGTCTTTTTTCTGCAAAAAGGGCACTCGGGGGAACATTAGTTTACCACCGACCCTGTATGGTAATACGGGGAAATACAGGCCTCTCGGAGGGAACACTTTAACCTTGGCTATGCCAAAGTACCCAAAACCCTCATACATGATAACAGGGTGCCCCACAGGGTATTGTTTAGTCTCGTTAACAAAAGGGTAAAATCATAGTAATCAACCTGCTCCCCGGGCTGCGGTTTGTAATAAAGGCAGAGGGCGTTTGTTCTACCACTGTAAAGGGCGTCTCTAGGAACCAAAGGCTGTGGCAGCTTTTTTTTCTTGTAAAAAATCCCCCACCCGGTTATCGTTTGCTAGCGTAGCCTGCCACTCGTGTTCCCGCACGGTCCTTACCTCAAACCCCTGTCTTTTCAGAAATTCCGCCTTAATCATGGTTCGGTTGTACAGATGCCCGGAGGTCGCGTTAAGCAACGGGTTGTAATCATTTTCACAATAGCAGATGGGGCAGCCATGAAAAAAACAGCCGTTAAATTCAAAGGCCGGAGGTTTTCCTGCTATGACGGTGTAACCATCCAAAAAATAGGAGCCTGATTTAAACTCCCCACCCTGCAAAGCGTGGTGGATGTCAATGTTCTCAGTGTGGGCTATGTACATCAACCATTGAATGGCCGGGGTGGAATATCTCTTCTGCTGCTTGTGGTAATTGTCTAATGGCAGAAGGGCTATGGTTTGTGGTTTTAAAAAAATTAAACCGGTACATGGCCATGCAAATCGAGGCTACTGAAAGGGGTCTATACATTTAATAACCACGTCCTCGTTATCCTGTCCTAGGTTTTTAACAATCTGCTTCTGTCATTTTTATGACTTCATTTCTGAACCGGTCACAAGCCTCTCGCAAAATTTCAACAGCTTTTTGACAACAATAGCGCAGTCCTTTCTGGAGATCGAATTCGTTTTGGTGATTGTGTTGGTACTAGTTCAGAAATTCTTTTTTTCTTCAGGCATCATGTATTCTACTCCAAAGTACTCTATCCTGGGCATAGACTCCACAGAGTTCTGATTTTCAACGGTGTTAAAGTGTGGAAAGTATCCCTTGACTTCCTCAAACCCCATAGCTTTGGGTAACTTCCTGAGTTTCATGGGAAGAAAGTTTAAAGAATCTATAAATCTGATGTCTAAGTTTACTACCGTGACACACGTAAGTTTTCCACCTTGTGTTACGGGGCTAACAGCCATTTTTTCTTCAACTGCCTAAGCATAAAATTACAATCGTAACCCTTAGCGTTATGAATGATAAAAGTGTATCCCTTAAAGTGCTTGTTTACAAAGGTTTGAACAAATTCACTAATGCATTCTTCCCCCTTAAATTCCCAGCTAGTTTCTTTATCTAAATGCAAGGCATAAACCTAATTTGGCACGTGTACCCCCGTTTCTTGAATACATTCAAAATCCTAAAACACATAATCCTTCTCTTCTGGAGACCAGATATTATGCATATAACACTCGTGACCCTCTATGTTGTCGGTCTTCTGATAGCACTGGGGATATTTTTGCTTTTACACCTGCGATTTTTAACCTCATAGATGCCGCACTTATCGCAGACTTCTGTTTTTACAATCAACTTTACCATCTTTTGCCAGAGCGCTGTGCCTTTCTAAACAGGCCTCGGACCTGCAAAATAGCTTACAGCTGGCGCATCTCTTTATATCAGCGGCCACTTCAAGGCACTCGGTGCTATTACACGTACGGCAGTGGTTTTTACAGGTGTGCTGGTGTTTGTGGCTGTATGTGGTGTAACGGTAGTTGCACAAATACGGTGCTCCTATAAAGGCTTTAATATTTAGAATGCCGTAATAATGTTTGTCATGTAACAAAACAAAAACCGTTTTGGGGCGGTGTACACCATCCGTTGTAAAAAAGCGCCAATTCCCATTTTCATGATACATGACGGTGATAGCCACACCTAAGCGCTCTTCAAAAGAGCTCACTTCTGTAAAGCTAATCATTTTTTGGTCTGAAAGCCCCAACGCCTGATGTCTGGCCCCCTCTAGCAGTTGGGCATCTGTAAGTTTTTCATCTGATAAGAGACCCAGCATGCTACCGGCAAAACAAAGATTGTTACCCTGATTATTTAAATCAATTCAATGTTTTTTTTAATGATTCTACTGTACGTGATAGTCTTTAAGGGTCTTATAGGCCCACCATCCCCAGCCCTGTTTCTAATAATTGTAACAACCAGTCTATTTCCCTTTCTTGGTTGGGTGGGGGTTTTTTGTTTGTTTTTTTTTTAAATAGCTCTGGCTCTTTAAAGTTTTTGGCCAAAAGCCTCCTCAATTTTTTAGATTTTTTTTCCATTTTTTCCCCAGTCCCTCTTGACATTTTTAGGTTTCATGTTTAGTCACACCCTTCCTTCCCCCTTCAACACGCTTTCAACCTTTTCAATCAGTGCACGGGTATCTGTTATTTTTTTGGTCTAAAACCAGCCTTTCTCCTGGAAAATTTTGCTTTTGAAATACCTCAAGAATTAGCTTCGAAAACTTTTTATCTATTAAACGCTTAAGAGATGTACAAACACTAAACAGCTCATTACAAACAACAACTGATGCAGCGAGCCCTACGGGGAGATTATTTGTAGCAAGGGTGCTGCGGGGCCCAGAAGCAGGGGGCTGACTACTTCACCCTGCTCAAACCCACCCCTGGACGCGGTTGCTGCTACAGGGATGTTTGCCTTTACCATTTTTAAAGCTGATTCCTTCTGGGCTGGGAAGGCATAGAGTTGTTGAGAACTAGGGGCTTTAACCCCTTTGCATCGCTTACCAATGTCCCTGGAAGCCGCAAAGGTACATTTCTTAGCTCTGGAGGTACAGGGTGGGTCAAAATTGGGGGTCTGATCCCCTTTTCCCCCACCCCTGAAAAAACTGTTGCTGTTTCAGAGGTAGATTTTTTTGGCCCTTTTTAAGCCGGCTGGCTTTGTGTAATGAGGGATTTGGTTGTGCAGGGTTGTTCAAAATCGGGGGGTTTGATTCCCTTGTTTCCAACGGTAGCTGATTCAGAGGAAAATTTCTTGGCCCCTTTAAGCGAGCTCCCCTTCAACGTTTCTTCTTGAGGGATAACACCTGATAAGTCTGCCAATACACATAAACAAAATGTTTTTAGCCCATAAGCCCGTATGTTCTTTTTTACTAACAACAACAAACATATCCCCCATATATATATTTTAAAAGCCTTTTACATAACCCTGCTAAAACATTTTTTATAGTAAGGGGCTAAAAGCAGGGTTTAAATACAATGGTGAAGGAAGAGATTTACAGGTGCACTTTTCATGCACACCCCCTGCGGGTGGGGCACCTAGCGTTTCCTGGCCCACCTGTTGAGCGGGACTAGGCGATGGTATCTCATGCTGTCAGGCTTCATCTCACAATGACACCGCTCCCAGGCCAGAGACCATGCTCTGGCACTGGTTACTGGTGCCTGGGTGAGCGTCTGTCTCTCCTAATTGAGCCGATGTCAGTCTGCTGGGCTCGGGGAGGAGACAGAGCATTAACTGTTGCCCCAGCCCATTGACTATAGACTCACTGCCCCCCTTTGGGGTAACTGGAGCAGCAACCCCCTTCCTGTGGGGAATCTGTGCAGGCTGAGTAGGCCATGGCTGGGCACTGTGCAGTGTGTGGTGGGGCAGGGCCTCTCTGGTAGTTGTGTGGACTGAGGTGGGATAAACCTGGGTCAGGCAATGTTCCCCCTGCCCACCCAGCACACGATCCATAGCTGCTCCTCAGACTCCCCCGTCAGTGTCTCCTGCTCTAGCCGTCAGAGAATCCACACAGGAGAGTAACCCCAGCAGTGCACTGAGTGTGGGAAAAGCTTCAGTTGGTGCTCACGCCTGTAATGGCCATCAGAGACGCCACATATGATGTGGTAGAGCCATAGGTGCTGACTTCTGTTTTTGCTGATGGCTGCTTTTGAGGAGGTGTGTTTAGCAGTGGGGGGGTCTGCCAGTTTGGAGGAGAGGGTATTTTCAGCTTATTTATACATTTTCATATTCTAGTGATTGTGTCAATCATTGGTATCTTAACTATTTAATTAAAATAGTGATGGACTACATAATTACATTATCATGAGTTACAGGATATTAAAATCATTCCACTCACCACCTACAAGAGGCCTTCACGAATGCCCCTGTTTAAAGACATTGTCTCATTGTAGCTTTCTGGATGAAACTGTCAACAATCTTATTTACATTTAGTTCCCTGGTATGGTCTTGAAGCACATTGACAGCTACATTATTCAGTTGCATCTCTCCCATTGATGACTGGAAGTCATTTCTAAGTCTTCCAAGGCTGGAGAATGAAGTTCTGCAGTACAGGATGATACAGGCACAGTGAGAAGGATTCTTATAAATTTGCAGTACTCTGGAACCATAGTCCCCAGGATGTTCATCTCCCTTCTATTTTTAAAAATAGCACAACGTCCTCGACACTGGGGACTGTTGGATAAGGAGAGACTGAAGCTACACCATGACATGTTCTTGGACAAAGCTCTACAGAGGAGCCTAAGGCCTGGTCTACACTAGGCGTTTATGTCTAAGTTAGCGCCGTTACATCGAATTAACCCTGCACCCGTCCACACCACGAAGCTATTTAGTTCGACATAGAGGTCTCCTAAATTCGACTTCTGTACTCCTCCCCAACGAGGGGAGTAGTGCTAAATTCGACATGGCCATGTCGAATTAGGCTAGGTATGGATGGAAATCGACGGTAATAGCTCCGGGAGCTATCCCACAGTGCACCACTCTGTTGATGCTCTGGACAGCAGTCCGAGCTCAGATGCTCTGACCAGCCACACAGGAAAAGCCCCGGGAAAACTTGAATTCCTTTTCCTGTCTGGGCAGTTTGAATCTCATTTCCTGTTTGGACATCGTGGCGAGCTCAGCAGCACTGGCAATGATGCAGAGCTCTCCAGCAGAGATGGCCGTGCAATCTCAGAATAGAAAGAGGGCCCCGGCATGGACTGATTGGGAAGTCTTGGATCTGATCGCTTTGTGGGGCGATGAGTCCGTGCTTTCCGAGCTGCGCTCCAAAAGACGGAATGCAAAGATCTACGAGAAAATCTCTAAAGCCATGGCAGAGAGAGGATACAGCTGGGATGCAACGCAGTGCTGCGTGAAAATCAAGGAGCTGAGACAAGGCTACCAGAAGACCAAAGAGGCAAACGGACGTTCCGGATCCCAGCCCCAGACATCCCGTTTCTACGAGGCACTGCATTCCATCCTAGGTGCGGCCGCCACCACTACCCCACCACTGACCGTGGACTCTGAGGATGGGATATTGTCCACGGCCGGTTCCTCGGACATGTTAGCGGACGGGGAAGATGAGAAAGGAGATGAGGAGGACGAGGCAGTCGACAGCGCTTACAACGCTGATTTCCCTGACAGCCAGGATCTCTTAATCACCCTTACAGAGATCCCCTACCAACCGTCCCCAGTCGTTAACCCAGACACAGAATCTGGGGAAGGATCAGCCAGTAAGTGTGTTAAACATCTAAACATTTATTTATAACAGAACAGGAATATTAAGAATAACAACAATGGGTTTCTCATGATTAGTTTGCCCTAGGCGCTTAACGTTTCAGTCCTGGGCAGTGCATGATTGTTCTGCCCAAGCCGCTCTACTGTTTAGTCCCTGCCACTGCAGCTACGGTAAAATGCGGTCTATATGTCCAGGGATAGAGCAGAAATCCTCCTGGGACATCTCGAGGAAGCTCTCCTGGAGGTAATTGGAAAGCCTTTGCATCAGGTTCCTGGGGAGAGCGGCCTTATTGGGTCCTCCGTAGTATGAAACGTTTCCGCGCCAGGAGACAATCAAGTACTCCGGGATCATTGCCCTGCAGAGCATGGCGGCATACGGCCCTGGTCTTTGCAGGCTTTCCTGAAGCATTCTTTCTTTATCAGTGTCTGAGATCCTCATCAGGGTGATGTGGCTCATGGTGACCTGCTTTGAATTAGGTAGGGGAATGTTAGTATTGGGACTGCTTGCCCGTTCCTTTACAGAACTGTAACCGCCGGTTTGCAGCCACGCGGTGGAGGCGGGAGAGGGGCAGCCTACAGGGATCGTTCCCGTGGACAGCCGCGAGGGGGTGGGACAGGGGCAGAGTTCCTGCTTGCCGGATTGCTGGCAGCAGGGACTGGCATTGCTTTCAGTGTGAAAGGAGGCCAGTGCTACTATTAAAGTTTTAAGCAGCCACAAGTCTATGGCTTACCATGTCTGCCTGCTACACAAATTCCGGTGTCCTGCCCCGCTTCTCAGGTCTGCAGTGCAAGACCCCAGGCACTGAATGCGAAGGCCGAGAATTCGATCTTGTCCTGAGTGCGCATGTGATAGGTGCTGTGCATGGTCTCGTTCACAGAGAGACTATGTTCTTTGTTCACAACTACATTTATCTTTCTGAGGAATTCACTCCCTTTTTCCCATTCCCACAGCCACAGCTGCGACTGTCTCACAACCTAGCCCGGCATCACTCCCAGAGGCTAGCGCAGATTAGGCGTAGGAAGAAGAGGACACGGGAGGACATGTTCTCGGAACTTATGGGCTGCTCCCGAGCCCAGGCAGCACAGCAGACCCAGTGGAGGGAGAACTTGTCCCAAATGCACCGATCACACATGGAACGGGAGGAGAGGTGGCGACGGGAAGACCAGCAGGCGACTCAAACGCTGCTTGGACTAATGAGGGAGCAAACGGACACGCTCTGGCGCCTTGTGGATGTTCTGCAGGAACGGAGGCAGGAGGACAGAGCCCCGCTGCAGTCTATCTGTAACCGCCTTCCCCCGTCACTAAGTCCCATACCCCCCTCACCCAAAGTCCAAAGAAGGAGGGGCGGCAGAGTCCGTGCAAACTCTCACTCCACCCCCGTAGACTGCTCTAGTAGTAGAAGGCTCTCATTCCCCAAAATTTGACAAGTCCTTTCCTTCCCGCCTCTCACAAGCCCCCGTCCAAGTTTCACCCCCCAGTTTCATGTGTAGTTGCTAATAAAAAATACATTTCTGTTAATTACTGTTTCCATCATGTTCTTTTGGAGGAGAGTCTGTCTGAAGGGGGGGAAGGGGGTTGGTAATTGGACAGGACAGTCACCTTTAGCAGGGTACATAGGCGGGGGCAGGTCCAGCAGCAGGGCACATACACAGTGCAGTCACTAGTTACCAACTCCCCTCTCTGTCCTGCCTTCTGTGCTCCGAGGCAAACAACCCCCTGTGCATGTACAAACATCAAAATAAACCTGTCTCTAGGCAAACTTTTCTTATTTTCCCACCAATAAACAATGGTAACCACCTACTAATCATAAATATTGTCTGAACTCTGTGCATGGCAGGGCTGCATTGTCTCACTAGCTATGGTCTCTACCCATGGTACAAGGGCACAGTTATATTACTCTAAAATGGGGCCACATATGTGTGAGAAGTGTAAGCACTGTTGTGCTCTCCAATCCTGGTACCTATTGTCCAGAAGGTCTTAGACTGACACCAGCAAGGACCAACCTCTGGTGAGGGGCCCTCTGCCAACAGGGTAGGGAGATTGGGGTGGGGCACTATTGGCAGCTTCCAAGTCCAGGCAGAAGATCAGCAGCTCAGAGATCTGTTCTAACGAGGATGGTTTAACCCATTCACTTCACACAGCTGCTCTGAGAGACCTGGGTGTCTCAGCCACCCATCCCTCAGTGACCCAATCAGACCAAACACAGCTCACCTAGGTCCCTTCATCTCCAAGTGCAGTACACACAGTTACTTCTCATGCTCCCCTGGGACTCTCCCATGTGGATTCTCTGACGTCTAAACCAGGAGCATCATGTGGTGGGGGAGGGGCAGGGATGGACTCCTGCCCCTCCCCCCACTTTCATACAGGAGGTTTGCCAGGCAGTTAAGAGCTCCAACTGAGAGCATTAGTGTGGAATGTGAGTTCTGCACAGCGGTGCTTCTCCCAGCTTGTGTCCCCGGAGCAGGGAGTCAGTGTTTTGTTTACGAACCGAGGCAAGGTGATTGAGGTAAGAAAGGGCTGGGAATTAAATTAATGATCTGGAAGTCCTTAGGTGAGCCTGTAAAACAGGAATCCTTCTGCAGGAGGTGGAGCATGTTGGTGAGAGAATGCTCTGAAGTCAGAAGAAGAAATAGAGCCAAGGCCTCTGAGCCAAGGTTACATTTAAAAAGAGGGAGACATGAGGGAAAAGAAGGGGCCAAAGCCCAGGGAAGGGCTAGCACTGGTATAGAAAAGTTCCCCCTGTACCTGTGGTACTTATTTGGCCCTATCGCCATAGTATCTGAACACCTCACAATGTCTAACCTAGTTCCTCTCATAGCCCCTCAGTGAGTTAGATCAGTGCTGTTTTCCTCATTGTACAGGTGGGGCACTGAGGCACAGAGAGATTAGCAGCCAGATTTTCAAAAGCATTTAGGCACCTAGTGGGGTTTTCAAAAGCGCCTAGGAGGTTGGGTGCTTTGTAAATCCCAGTAGATGCCTAACTGCATCTTTGGGTGCCTAAAAACCCTTGAAATTCTGTCACTAAGGCAATGGCCTGAGGTCATAGAGGAGGTCCATGTAGGACATAGAACTCAGGGCTAGCTCCCTATCCATTGGACTAGCCTATCTCTCTTCTGCATGCTCCAAAAAGAGGACTCTGACAGATGGTGGCAAAACCAAGAAGGCAAGTTCTCTGAGACTCCAGCAAGCGATCCCACCATGCAATTGGGAAGGATGTCACGGTTGGCAGGATAAAAAGCAGCAGAAAGGTCAGGAAAGATGAAGAAAGAGAGAAAAGGAGAGTCAGATGAGATGAAATCTCTTAACCCCCAACAGATGGCAGGTTCTGCCGCAGGCTGGGTTGTAGAGAAATGGCTGCTGTGATCTGCGGCGGCAATTCGGCGGAAGGTCCTTCGCTCCAAGTGGGAGTGAGGGACCGCCCGCCGAATTGCCACTGAAGAGCTGAACCTGCTGCCCCTCTCTGGAGTGGCCGCCCCAAGCACCTGCTTTCCAAGCTGGTGCCTGGAGCCAGCCCTGCCCGGAGCACCTGTGCCTGTTTATTTTCCTTTCCTGCCTGTAGTGGCCCTGATATACCTCAGAAGTCCCGATTTTTTTCTCAAGTTGAAAATGTAGTCCCCCAACCCAGCAACCACCTCAGTACAACCCCCTGAATGTTTTAATGGTTGGGGGGGAACCTACCTCATTCATAGCTTTCCCAGAGTAATCAGCATAACCCCACTAATCCCATCCACCTCTGCTCATTGCTTTAGGGGAACGAGGGGTGTAAATTTCCAAGCCATGTGTGGCCACAGACAGTGACACCTCTCCACAGTGGTCCCCATCCCTGTGCAACTGCATTCCCAAGATGGCCAGGCAGCCTGTCTGGCTGAGGTGGCCACTGTCATGAGGGGAACATATGGTATAGAAAGGGCTTCTCCCAGTACTCAGGGCCAGTGGTAGCAGCTCACCTTGGCGCCGCTACAGCCATGGTGAGCCACGACTCAAGCTGCCCCGAATCTGCCTGAATCAGGGAAGTGAGCTGTGCGGCCTCTATTCCTGGCCAGCAACTAAGGCTTGCAGCTGGTTCTCAAACACACAGCTGATGGGTGCCCCACAGTTCCACAAGGCACCAGGTGGAGTACGAAGTGGCTATGGACCTAGGGATGCAGTAGGGTCTCTGTGGGGTTTTCTGGGTAGCCACCCAGGGAGTTCCTCAGTGTCACTGAGGTGGGGAAGGTGACCTCTCAGAAACTGACCTGCCCTGGCTTATTGCCTAGCACAGGGGTTAGGCAGGCCTTTGATGATCCATTGGGATCTCTTGTGTTTCCTCAGTGGGTTTACGATCTTCCCCTGTCCCTGAGTAGGGGGTGCATGGGCCATCACACAGGGGCTGCTGAGGATGGCCCTGGCTCAGCAGATTCCTAGTCCCAGGGGGCGGTGTGGGGTCTGGCCAGGGCCACATTGATGCAGACGGGATGGGATGTCCTGGGCCTTTCCACCCCATCCTGGCTGGGTGAGGATGTGACGGAGTGTCTGCTTAGACTGATTAATCACTCGGACCTCTACTTCTTCCTCCTTCATGTGGGCACCAATGATACTGCCAAAAATGACCTTGAGCAGGTCACTGCAGATTACACAGTCTGGGAAGAAGGATAAAGGAGTTTAAGGCACAAGTCGTGTTTTCGTCCATCCTCCCTGTTGAAGGAAAAGGCCTAGGTAGGGACTATGAAATTGTGGAAGTAAATGCATGGTTACGAAGGTGGGGTCAGAGAGAGGGCTTTGGATTCTTCGACTATGGGATGATGTTCTAGGAAGAAGGATTGCTAGGAAGAGATGGGATCCATCTAATGAAGAGAAGGAAGAGCATCTTCGCAGGGAGATTTGCTAACCTAGTGAGGAGGGCTTTAAACTAGGTTCACTGGGGGGCAGGGGGTAACCTAAGCCTTGTGGTATGTGGGGAAGTGGGATACCGGGAGGAAACACAAGGACGAGGGTGCAACAGGGGAGGCCTCCTGATTCATACGGAGGCCGTAGGGAAATTGGCTAGTTACCTTAGGTGCCTGTACACGAACGCAAGAAGCCTCGGAAACAAACAGGGAGAATAAGAAGTCTTGGCACAGTCAAGAAACTAAGATGTAATTGGAACACCAGAGACTTGGTGGGAGAACTCATATGACTGGAGCACTGCCAAGGATTTTAAAGAAGCCTTATTGAGGATGCAGGAACAAACCATCCCAGTGTGCAGAAATAATAGCAAATATGGCAGGCAACCAGCTTGGCTTAAGACAGATATCTTTGGTGAGCTTAAACACAAAAAAGGAACCTTACAAGAAGTGGAAACTGGGACAGATGACTAGGGAGGAGTATAAAAATATTGCCCGAGCATGCAGGGGTGTAATCAGGAAGGCCAAAGCACAACTGGAGTTGCAGCTAGCAAGGGATGTGAAGGGTAACAAGAAGGGTTTCTACAGGTATGTTAGCAACAAGAAGAAAGTCAGGGAAAGTGTGAGACCTTTACTGAATGGGGGAGGCAACCTAATGACAGGTGATATGGAAAAAGCTGAAGTACTCAATGGTTTCTTTTCTTCAGTCTTCACAGACAAGGTCAGCTCCCAGCCTGCTGCACTGGGCAGCACAGTATGGGGAGGAGGTGAGCAGCCCTCAGTAGTGAAAGAACAGGTTAAGGACCATTTAGAAAACCTGAAAATGCACTGGTCCGTGAGTCTGGATGTAATGAATCCAAGGGTACTGAGGGAGTTGACTGATGTGATTGCAGAGCCATTGGCCATTATCTTTGAAAGCTCAGAACTATCAGGGGAGGTTCCAGACGATTGGAAAAGGGCAAATCTAGTGCCCATCCTTAAAAAAAAGGCGTGAAAGAAGGAGAATCCGGGTAACTACAGACCGGTCAGCCTCACCTCAGTCCCTGGAAAAATCATGGAGCAGGTCCTCAAGGAATCCATTTTGAAGCATTTAGAGGAGAGGAAGCTGATCTGGAAGAGTCAACATAGATTCACCAAGGGCAAGTCATGCCTAATCAACCTGATTCACTTCTATGATGAGATAACTAGCGCTGTGGATATGTGGAAAATGGTGGATGTGATATATCTAGAGTTTAGCAAAACTATTGTTACCGGCTCCCACAGTATGAATGCCAGCAAGTTAAAAAAGTATGGATTCTATGAATGGACTATAAGGTGGATAGAAAGCCTGCTAGATCGTCAGCCTCAGTGAGTCTTGATCTATGTCTAATTGGCAGCCGGTATCAAGCGGAGTGCCCCTGTGGTCTGTCCTGGGGCCATATTTTTTCATCATCTTTATTAATGAAGTGGATGATGGGATGGATAGCAACTGAGCAAGTTCAGAGATGACACTAAGGTGGGGGGAGAGGTAGATATGCTGGAAGATAGGGATAGGGTCCAGAGTGACCTAGAGAAATTGGAGGATTGGGCCAAAAGAAATCTGATGAGGTTCAAAAAGTACAAGTGTAGACTCCTGCACTTCTGAGGGAAGAATCCCATGCACCGCGATAGCTGGGAACTGACTTGCTAAGTAGAAGTTCTACAGAAAAGAACCTGGGGATTGCAGTGGACGAGAAGCTGGATATGAGTGAACAGTGTGCCCTTCTTGCCCAGAAGGCTGATGGCTGATTGGGCTGCATTAGTAGGAGTATTGCCAGCAAATGGAGGGAAGTGATTATTCTCCTCTATTTGGCACTGATGAGACCACATCTGGAGTACTGTGAACAGTTTTGGGCTCCCCAATACGAAAAAGATGTGGACAAATTGGGAAGAGTCCGGTGGAAGGCAACGAAAATGAAAAGGGGGCTGGGGAACATGAGCTTATTTAAGAGGAGAGGTTGAGGGAACTGGGCTTATTTAGTCTGCAGAAGAGAAGAGTGAGGGGGAATTTGATAGCAGCCTTCAACTACCTGAAGGGGGTTTCCAAAGCAGATGGAACTTGGCTGTCCACAGTGGGGGCAGATGACAGAACAAAGAGCAATGGTCTCAAGTTGCAGTGGTGGGGGGGGGGGGGGGTCTAGGCTCGATATTAGGAAACAGTATTTCATTAGGAGGGTGGTGAAGCAATGGAATGGGTTACCTAGGGAGGTGGTGGAACCTCCCTCCTTAGAGGTTTTTAAAGTCAGGCTTGACAAAGCCCTGGCTGGGATGATTTAGTTGGAGATTGGTCCTGCTTTCAGCAGGGGGTTGGACTAGATAGTGTCCTGAGGTCTCTTCCAACCCTCATATTCTATGATTCTATGCTCCCATCTCTGGGTATTCCCTGTCATGGCTGCCAGTTCCTGTAGCTCCTCCTCCCTCTATAGGATGCAGGGCTTCCAGCACTCCTGGGCTCCACATAGTCCTTCCATGGTGGCAGCAGCGCCAGGAGTCATCCCTCTAGTGCAGGTCTCCCCCCTCAGACCCTGCACAGTTGGGCTGTCTACCCTTAGCCCCCCAGCACTTGCCCTCTCTGTTTTCTTGGCACTCTTCCTATGCACCCCTTCTCCTGCCTTCCCTTTGAGGATTAACCCATGTATGGGCACTGGGACACCACAAATAGCTGTCTCTGGGACATAAGAAAAGTTCACAGTCTGTTCTTCACCTGTCCCAGGCCCAGGGGTGATGGAGTATTACTTAAAATTCGGAGCACCTTGGCCCAGCCCCCCTGCCCCTCCTTTTCCACCCAATACCCCTCACTGGCCAGGCTGGAAGCCAGAGCTGGGTCAAAGAGCCTGGGCCTCTCGGAATGGGGGTGTGGGCCGAGATCAGCTCCCAACCCATTAGCAGATGGAGAGTCCGCGTCTCCCCATAACTGCCCACATTGCTCTTACTCTGACCCGCTTCCAGCTTATGGCCTGGCCTGGAGGCGGGAACTCAGTAGCTGAAGAGCCACATCAGGGCCGTGGTAAGAGCTGCCTGGGCAGCTGTGGAGAGCTCCGCACCCTTCATCTGCCCTAGGGGTCAGGGGTCAGGGACATGGGCCAGGAGCTGCTTCTGGGCCCCCGACCCCCAGATCGGTGGAGGGTCTGCTGCTCACCACAGCTTCCCGGGCTCTTGGGCTGCTCTTACCCGGCCTGGCTGGAGACGTAACCTTGGAGTGAAGAGGAGGGGCAGGGTCCGGGCTTGTGGTGAATGGTGGATTTCCCAGGCCCCTCCACTCTCAAATGTGTGAGGACCATGGTCCCTTCTCTGCCTCCCTCCCCGATCTGGTGCTCGTGCCCAAGACTCCAGCCTGTGCTGAGGTGATACCACAGGTCAGACACCTATCCTGGCAGTGGCCGCATGCCCTCAGGCTCTAAGTGGCAGGACCCTTCTCCCCAGCAGCTGCCATCCCATTGGGTTCTTGTCCCCCGTTCTGAGTTCAGCTTTCAAAGCCCTCCTGTCGAGCAACGTCTCCCTGCGCTGGGCCCTCTGCATTGCTCTTCCCGGCTGCTCTTTGTTCTCGCTGCCGTGTTACTTGTGCCACGGCCGGCATCCACTATCCTGGCTCTGGCCCCACAGCTCCCTGCTATGGATTTGCCCTGGCTCCCGCATTGCCCCAACTCCTGGCTCTGGTCTGCTCCTGCCCCCCTCCTCTGTCTTCTTCCTCAGTGCTGCTGCTCTGCCTCCGGCCCAGCTCTGCCTTCAGGGCTGTTTTTCTGGACCCTCTGGTCTGGGGTTGCCAGATTTCTACTGCACTCATAGCCCAATATCACTTAAAAACTAACCTAAAAGTAGCCCGATCCTTCTTTAAACATGTTTTTTATTAACACATTGGTGTATACAGCAAGTAACAAGTGAACATTTTTGTTAGATATCTGGTACAAATTGTAGCTTTTTTTAAAAATAAATATCTAAGGCACAACAGAAGTTTATCCACATTAGGAACAAAGCTATGAGATGAAAATCAAATTCACCCCCCCCTCCACCTCTCTTACTGGTGTTTGTATCCTGCTTGAGGAATGGTAAATGGTTTTAATGAAAAAAACAAAAAACCCAGAATGACGGTGATAAAATATCCACAAACGAAACCAAAATGAATGTAGTACAAAAACTATAGTAAAATGAATGTGGTATTTATTTCTAATGGCATTCAATGATGGTAGTCAATCTCCATATGTTGTGCTGAATTAGTATGTTACTGTTAGTATCTGAAATGCAACATTTCATTCTCACTGTCTTTGTCGGAAGTAGAATGCTTCTGGTGCTGGTCACACATCAGCAGAGACCAGTGCAATCGTTTCTTTTGTTGGTGCAAACTGTTCACAAGAGAATTTGTGTCGTTGCATATAGGCCCTAACATGAAGAATGTTTTCTAAAAGTTCCCTTGCATCTTATTGTGCAGTTTTGTTTTTATTAAGTTCACCTGAGAAACAGTCTTTGAACTGCAGTGTTGCAAAAAGGTAGGGACAACAAAGAAAGAGTAAACAACCCAAATTCAATAAAGTCTTTGTCCCCAGCGGCATCCATGTGTTTGACAACTTCAATCCAAAACTGCTCAACTTGGTTGTCCTGAGTATGAGGCCAGTCAATCGTAGGCAAAACTCTCCACTGCTACTCCAATTGTCCAAGGTAGTCACAAACCAATGTCAAAAATGAGGTATTAGCCAATCTAGCTCGTGGAGGGCTGAGTGCAGTAGAAGTAGTTAGTACGTTAAGTGATTCAGTCACCCGGATGTTTGGTGATAATCCCTGTTTCACCTGTTTCACAGACTCCAACATGAAATTTCGACACCTACTCTTGATGTCTTTGACAATGGAAATGGTTAGTGTGTGTTTTGAAAGCTCCAGCTGAAAGCAACTCTAAAATCGACTATGCAAAGTGGTAAGTAACGTGACTCAAAGGTGATATCATAGTTTAACACATCAGTCCGGTTCTCAAAAATAAATTGTTTCACAACTCTCAGCAACAAGCTCTAGCCACAATTATTCACATATTCCAACTGAAACATTTGGTTTCTGCTCCAGGATTAAAGAAGAATTAAAAGTAGAAAAATAAGGTAAATTTTGTCCACCGGATTGCTGTCCAGCACTGTAATTTCTTATTTTGCCTTTGGCTATGTAAAAGTGTAGCTTCTGTTTGTCGAATTGATTAAGAACCCTGTTCACACAGGAACTAATGGAAACCCACCTTCCTTCAGAAAAGTGCAATATCTTCTGGTGGACTGGTAGTCACATAAGGGCGAGTGACAGGGTGTGTGGGGTTAGGGACTGATGGATGACACTGAAAGAGATCAGGTGATGGTCAGAGAGAGGGAACTTGGTGATGCAGAGATACGACATTAGGTGTGAGGAGCTTCTCAGATTCTAAACTTCCACAATGCTGACTGGGACAGAGCACCCTTGATTAATGAGGAGATATCCTTTCCCCCTCTTGTTGCACAGTTTTAAAGTCAGTGGCCTCTGGTGATCACCTTCTGCAGGTGTATTTGCTCACTTTATCACGAAGCTCTTTCGATTTGACACCATAAATGATAGGGTTGAGCATGGGGGGGACAAGGAGATAGAAGTTAGCGAAGGTGACATGTACATGGGAAGCAATTCCTTGACCAAACCTCTGTGTCAGGTAGGAGAAGAGGGAGGGAGTGTAAGACATCAGCATCACACAGATGTGGGATGTGCAGGTGTTAAGGGCTTTCTGGTGGGCTTTCTTGGAGGAGATTCTGAGGATGGCTGTGATGATCAGAACATAGGACAGGGCAATGAGTGCCAGGTCTGACCCGTTGACTACAATTGCTATCACCAAGCCATACGTCCTGTTGACTGTGATGTCCCCACACGACATTTTTGCCACAGCCATATGCTCGCAGTACGTATGGGGGATAATGCGGTTGGCACAGAATGGCTGCCTGCTCAGGAGCAGGGGCAGGGGCAGAATGAAGAGAACAGCTCTTATCAAACCCACTAGCCCTAGCTTAGCTATTCGTGCATTGGTGAGGATGGTGGCATATCTCAGAGGGTTACATATGGCAACATAACGATTGAAGGCCATTGTCACGAGGACAGCTGACTGCATAACTGAAACTGTGTGAATGAAGAACATCTGGGTGAGGCAGCCACTCACAGTAATGCCTTTCAAATTGAACCAAAATATACACAGTGCCATCGGCACGAGGGAGGTAGACATGCCGATATCTGTGAGTGCCAGCATGCAGAGCAGCAGGTACATCGGCTTGTGCAGGGTCTGCTCTTTGCCTACAACAAACAGAAGCATGACATTTCCAAACAGGCCGATAATGTAGAATGTAAAGAAAGGGATGGAAATCCAGAGATGGGCAGCTTCCAGGCCAGGGATGCCTATTAGGATAAATGGTGAAGGTTCAGAGAGAGTGAGGTTGAAAGCTGCCATGAGGTGTTCGATACGTCGATCGTGCTCAGAAATACTTAAGGTGCCTGTGAAGGAAGAGAAACACAGCAAGGGGGGGTTACACAGTTTATAAGAATTAGCATGGTAAATATGTTATAGGGATTTAGAAAGTGGTGTGTGCAGTGAGGTGGGAACATTTATAGATGGCACCAGATTACTTAGGTCATAGTCAAGTCCCGAGACGTCCTCAGAAGGTGCTACCCAAGCCAGATAAATGGGCAGCATGATGGCATATAAACTTGGATGTCAATATCTGCAACGTGTATGCCATTGGATGGAAAATATTGAACTCCTCAAACATCTTACGAGGTTCTAAATTTGACTATATGAATTCAGTACAGGAACCTGGGTGTCATTGTACACAGCTTTGGGAAGCACTACTCACAGTGCAAGCAAAGCAGAAACTAAGTATAACATTGGGATCCAGGAGTAGTTGACTGAGGAATCCTACAGAAAATACAGTGCTATGAGATCAGTCAGTCGTTTTTTCACCCTCCTCTGGACTCCTCTGTGTAGTACTGCGTTCCCGTCTCACACGGGATATTGCAGATCTAGATGGGCTCATGGAAGTGCAACGAGAATGATCAAGTGACTGGGGAAACTCTCATACGGAGAGAGGTTGAAAAGACTGGATCATTACCTTACAAAGGAGATGAATAAGAGGGGACATGAGAAAAGTCTTTAAATTACTGACTAGTAGAGAGGTTTCAGAGGTATGACTGGTAGAGTGTAGATGGAGATCATGGTTTCCCTGTCTGATAACACAAGATCAAGAGGACATTCAATTAAACTGAGACGTGGCAAATTCAAAACAGATCAATACAATGCTTTCTCCACTCAATGCATAAATAGATTGTGGAACTCACTGTCACAAGACATAGTTGGGGCCATGCAAGGATCAGGAAGTGTTTGAACATTTACATAGATACTGAGCCTATCCAGTTACAATATTTATAGCAAAATAAATATTTTGGAAAGCCTATACGCCAATGTGTTTCAGAGACAAGCCAATCTCTAACTGTTAGGCATTAGAGTGACAACCTCATGATGGTTAGGTCATCCCCTCATCTACCCACTGCTGGGTTTCTTACACCTTGTACTGCAGCACCTAGGGCTCTCACTGTCAGAAAGAGGACACTGGACTAGATGTGCCGTAGATCTGATCCACAATGCAGTTCCTGTGTTGGAAGGGACCGAAGTTTCCCTAATGGAAACAGACATTATAATGCTGGGTTATAACTTTGTACTCAAGAGAATGGGCACTAGGAGCACAAGGGTTGTGGTATTTGGGGCTATAGGTTACAGGTGGTATTTGACAAGTTTAAGCAGAGACATTTGTCAGCAACTCCGGTGCTTACCCTTCTCATGCCTGAATACTGATGAAGTTTGCAGATGACACAAAACATAGGGGATGGTAAATAATGAAGAGGAAAGTTCACTGATTCAGAGCAATCTGGGTTGATTGGCAAACTGGGTCGAAGCACCCAGTATGTGTTCTAATGTTAGATAGCTACATCTAGGAACAAAGAATGTAGGCAATGCTCACACGGTGGGGGGATATCGTGGGAAGCGCACTGACTCTGAACTAGATTTGGGGGCAGGAATGGATAATTTGCTAAACATGAACTCCCAGTGTGACCATGTGGCCAAAAGAGCCTACGATGATACCCAGGGGAATCTGAAGGAGAGGTAGAGAAGTTATTTTACCTGTATATTTGGCACTGGAGTGACAGCTGCTGGAATCCTGTGTCCAGTTCTGGTGCCCATGGTTAAAGATGGATGTTGATACACTGAAGAGAGTACAGAGAAGAATCACAAGAATTAATAAAAGATTAGAAAACCTGCCGTATAGTGATAGACTCAGAGATCTCAATCTGTGTAGTTTAAAAAAAATGGTTAAGGGGTGACTTCATAACAGTCTGGAACTACCAACATGGGTACATGAAGAGCACAAAGGTCTTTGTATTTAGGGCTACAGGTCTGCACCTCCGTTACTTCCCCTCTTGATTTGGTGAGACACTTTCTTGCAGCTTTGTCTGAGAGATAACGATGCTGGTCTCTATCGTGGGAAGCACAATGACTCTGAACAAGATTTGGGAGTGTGAAGGGATAACTAGATAAACATTAGACTCCCAGTATTACCATGTGGCCAAAATTGCTAATGTCATCTTGGGGTGATAACCGGGGGAATCTCAAGTAGGAGCAGAGAGATTATTTTACCTCTATTTGGTGCTAGTGAACCTGCTACTGGAATCCTGTATCCATTCTTGGTGTCCATACTTCAAGAAGGAGAGTTCAGAGCCGAGCCGCAAGAATAAGTAGAGAATTAAAAACCTGTCTTTTAGTGTTACGGGGAGACTTTGTCACACTCTAAGTACCTACATAGGGAACAAATATTTAATATGACCTCTTCAGTTGCTTACGGGTACATAGAATCGTAGAATATCAGGGTTGGAAGGGACCTCAGGAGGACATCTAAGCAGGACCAATCCCCAACTAAAAACACCCCAGCCAGGGTTTTGTCAAGCCTGACTTTAAAAACCTCTAATGAAGGAGATTCCACCACCTCCCTAGGTAACCCATTCCAGTGCTTCACCACCCTCCTAGTGAAAAAGTTTTTCGTAATATCCAACCTAAACCTCCCCCACTTCAACTTGAGACCATTACTCCTTGTTCTGTCATCTGCTACCACTGAGAACAGTCTAGATCCAGCCTCTTTGTAACCCCCTTTCAGGTAGTTGAAAGCAGCTATCAAATCCCCCTTCATTCTTCTCTTCTGCAGACTCAATAATTGCAGTCCCCTCAGCCTTTCCTCATAAGTCATGTGCTTAAGCCCCTGAATCATTTGTGTTGCCCTCCGCTGGACTCTTTCCAATTTTTTCACATCCTTCCTGTAGTGTGGGGCCCAAAACTGGACACAGTACTCCAGATGAGGCCTCATCAATGCCGAATAGAGGGGAATGATCACATCCCTCAGTCTGCTGGCAATGCTCCTACTTATACAGCCCAAAATGCCATTAGCCTTCTTGGCAACAAGGGCACACCATTGACTCATATTCAGCTTCTCGTCCACTGTAACCCCTAGATCCTTTTCTGCAGAATTGCTGCCTAGCCATTCGGTCCCTAGTCTGTAGCAGTGCATGGGATTCTTCCATCCTAAGTGCAGGACTCTGCTCTTGTCCTTCCTGAACCACATCAGATTTCTTTTGGCCCAATCTTCTAATTTATCTAGGACATGTACCCTTGTTGAGAACCACTGCTCTAAAAGATCTTCTCTAGTTCCAATGCAAATTAATTCAGGGCAGGTCTCTGGCCTGTGTGATGCGGGAGGTCAGACTACATGATCACAATGGTCCCTTCTGGCCTTGGAAACTACAAACATGTCCTCAGGAGTCAGCTGGAGGCATTTTGCCCGCCCCCTCAAGCCTGAGCTTAGTGAAGGCATTTTTTATATTCTTGACCGTGGTGAATATAACCCTATGGGGAGAAATTCTCATGTGACTGTGATGCCTGACAAATGTTACACTAGGTGTGTATTTCACGAGGCGGAGGGATCCCGTGACACACTGCATGGACGAATGTTTTAGATGAGAAAAAGAAAACCTGAGCCCATAAAATCTCTGCACTGAAGAATGTATGTACAAGCACCACTGTGAATGGCTAACAGAGCTGGTTTACAAATGGCTACCAGAGCGCCCTGTGCTGAACAGTGGGTCCCAGTGGTCCACTGTTTTAGGCATCTGCCTGTGGCTCTTGCACATGGCAGCTGTATTTATCTAGGCCCTCACATGTCCCAGAGTTTCCAACTCTCCTTATAGAATGCGGAAACTTCTTCACTTGCGAGTTGTTCCTGTGTAGCAGTCCCCGAAGTTTCATGCGGTGTCTATGGGTGCAACAAGAAAAGCAGCATAGGTGCCCTGGTATTTGCCACTCATGTCTGAGCATTATTTTGTTGCGCTTTAACTGGGAGTTTCCTTCAGACACTTTCTATGTGGTGTTCTGGGACCAGGCATAAAAGAGGGGGATTGCCAAACACATAGGCCTTGATTTTGCTCTCAGGGAGGCCAGTGTCAATCGGAGTGACCCACGGTAGGTAGAATGTGAGAGCAGCATCTGGCCAGTGTGTGACTCATTCTTGTTGTGAACCCTCTGGTAACAGACATCTGCTGTAGAGGTTCTGGCTTCACTTCTTAAGATGCCAGTGAATTTGCTGAATTGGAAAACTTGAGCGAACCAGAGGAAAAACCACACTGCCCTAAAAAAGGAAGCTACTGAGACAGATAGAAGGACACAGTAAAAGACAAGATACTGATCTTAAAAACAAATATTTGTCTAAACTATTTCCAATACATTTGTAGTTCCAATTTTACCAAGTGAATCCCTTGGTGTTTCTGATAATACTAAACAGTTTAAGTTGCCGTGCTGCTGTATTCCTGCCCAGATGATTCTTGACTTGAACCCTGGAACCCTTCCTTAGTCCCTAGCACTAATTGTAATGCAGAAACAGATAACTCACCGAAATCCCACTCAGCAGAGAGAGGAAATCTCCTTACTTTGACAGGAAGATTGAGCCCTGAGAATCAATGTATGAATCTCGTGTCTGACACTCGGCGAGCTGGACAGCAACCTTTATGATTCTCCTGTACAGTCCCTGCAGACTCTCCGGTTGGCCAGGACTCCCAGATAATTCCTTTGGCTCTGTGAGCAGCGGGAAGAGCAGAAAATTGACCCTGGAGAACTTTGGCTTGAGAGCCTCACCTGGGACCAAAGAAAATATTCACCAATACCAGAGGCTCATATTGTCAGGGCAAACTGAGTTTTGCAGACTGTTCAATCTAGCAGTTGACAATAGGTTTCTTTTGTGTGTGTACTGTACTGCTATCTGCACTATGTGTGGGAACGCTGCCACAACATAGAAGATCAAAAGCCATTTTCAATTTATTGTAGCAGCGTACTGCTGCATATCATCCATGTCGTCGTAATATCCAGTCCATTAGGCTCTGAAAGGTCAGTGCAACTATGTGGAGGAAAAATGACGTGATCTTGAATTGATGCAAGCTGTAGGGTGTGGAAAAGGCTTTCTTCTCCCAGGATTCTGATATGAAAGCTATTTGCCAGTATCCCTTTGTGAGGTCTGAAGTGAATATACATCTGGGAGTTCAAACTATTCTAATATTTCAGCTACTCTCTGAATCGTGTAATCATCAAATTTCAATACTGCGTTGTTTCAGAGTAGCAGCCGTGTTAGTCTGTATCCGCAAAAAGAAGAACAGGAGTACTTGTGGCACCTTAGAGACTAACAAATTTATTAGAGCATAAGCTTTTGTGGACTACAGCCCACTTCTTCGGATCTTTCAGAAATCAATGCAGAAACGGGTTGTGTAATTCTGCGTCAGAACTAGTACCATGAGGTTTCTCCACTCACTCTGTGATTCCTTTACCACTCCCAGGGGCAAAATGACCTGGAGTTCATCTCACATGATATCCCACATTTTATGAGTGAATAGCTTTGGAGTTTCCCTAGTCTGTTGTCCTAGGTCCATGTCACTCTGGTGGTATTTTAGGTAGTTGTGCCCTGCTGGAGCAAGAACACAGTGGTTAAGGAATCAATCAAATGCTACATCTGGATCTTTTCTTCAGGCTACAGTCCCTCCCCCATGCTTGAGTGATGGGTGCCTGGGGGGCTAATTTGGGCTCTGAAGGTATGAGTGTGATGGGTTTCACCTGCTGAGTTCACTCTGGCAGCCGTGGGACCAGCTGCACCCCTCTAGCCACCCAGCTGGGCTGCCCCTTGTTCACCCTACTTTTCTGGTGATTCAGACTCTCCAGGCCTTGTTATCACCCAACACCCCAGCAGATGGCACCGCACACTGTCTCTTTAAGATTTTAAGCTTAGTATGCATTTGTCATGGGTTGGACCCGCTGGCATGTCACCTGGTGTGCTGAGTTACCACTGAGTCAGCCTATTCCGCCAACCTGGGCCCTTTCTTACCTGGTCTTGCTGGACTAGACTCACTAGCTTCTTCCAGCCAAGCACTCAGGCAAGGCCACACCCAGCTGCACAGGGAGACAGAGATCTGCTCTGGGAAGGCTCAGTTTATGGTACTTGGGTGGGTACACCTCCCTTGGGATACACACCCAAAATAATATGAAATTTGCCTCTTCCCTCAATATGGAGGAGGGTATTCACAACTTCTCACCCCACATAAATCACATAAACTGGATCATATTATAAACCAGAAATAAGTTTATTAACTATAACAGTTGTATTTTAAGTAAACAAAGTAGGCAAACTAAGCTCAATATAATTAAGAAACAGGTTACAAAATGTAAATTCTCACCCTAAATGTTATTTTAGGGAGATTGCAAGTGGTTCAGAGTTCCAGTTATATTCCTTTTCAGACTGCACTCCTTGCCTTCCCCTCAGGTGGCTCTTGCAGTCTTTCTTCTTGCACAGACAGCCATGGAGGGGAGGAGCCCTGTTTGTCTTCCTTCCCACCCTTAAATAGGATTTACAAAGGTGGGAATCCTTTGTCTCCCAGGAAGGTGGTGAAATCTCCATCCTTAAAGGTTTTTAAGGCCTGACATTGACTCTGCTGTGGAGGGATCAAACAACAGGAGGTTTGAGCTGCTGAGAAGGCCACCCCCTCCCAAAAAGTTCTGCCCTCTCAGGAGTCTGTTTCCAGGCATGACCGGCTCCGTACAGACCAGGGACTGGATTCCTGAAGGGAACGGCTCACAACAAGGTCCTTCAGCCCTATGAAGGGGGGAAACTCTGTAGTGCCCTGGCCAGAAGGCTGAATCCTGAAGAGACCACTGCAGAGCGACTGTCAGCAGGGAGTGCTAGATGAGGAAAGGGGTGCTGTGTCATGCCCAGCCATGAGGGGACATGCGAATGGTGAGTTAGCTCTTTTCTACTTATCCCTCACAGTGGTTTTGTGAGGCTACTTGTCATTTTTGCAAAGCACACTGACCGCTCCAAAAAGGAATGCCCTGCAGAAATATACAAAAGTGTTATTCCAACAGAATCACTGTTGGCCCTTGGGCAGTGCGGTAGATGTTCAAAGCACTCTACAGCCATGAGCCCTTCCTTCACTCTCTAGTAATCAAGCAGGAAAACTTAAACTTTTTAATGAATTCACTTAAACTGAAATGTTTTGGTGAGTGAACTGGTAATGGGCTTGCTGAAAGCCCTTGTGTTGGGTATAATGTTTTTCCTCCCCTTTTTAAAATCTGTCTGCTGTGGCACATGACAGAGTTTAACCTCTTCAGGACTTTGAGATAAATATAAATATATAAAATAGAGTTAAATCTCTGATGGGTGAGACACAAAATCACTAAAGGAAGATATTTACTGGTATTAAATTGATATATAGGCATACGTAACAGTTCACTTCACCCTTGAAACAGTTGTGAATACTGGCAATAACGTTGCATGTGGTACATGAAATGAGCCCATGTGCAATACAGGATCTGTAGGGAAAATTACAGGAACTTCCATATTCCCTCACAGCCATCAGTGAAGATGAATGCACATTCTGCTTCAGTTTCCATAGTTGTTTGGATGTTTTTTTTATTTCAATGCATATTTCTGCTGCTAATCTTCAGTTCACTCTGAACAGTTAGGGAGAGCACACTGCTGTTGAGACTATTTAGTTTCTAACCATTGGGATGTGATGGCAGGTCAGCCACTCACTGGATGCATGAAAACACTTTGTGCTAGTGTTTACAGTTGAGGTATAGCAGAAGGGGGTGTGTGTATTCTGCCATTTAGCAATAGTTTAAGCTGTGGGTTGATGTGTCCATGCTCTTTAGTCTGAGTCTGATCTCAGTTACTTTGGATTTACAGTTTTGGGCCCCCCACTACAGAAGGGATGTGGATAAATTGGAGAAAGTCCAGCGGAGGGCAATGAAAATGACCAGGGGTCTGGGGTACGTGACTGATGAGGAGAGGCGGAGGGAACTGGGCTTTAGTCTGCAGAAGAGAAGAGTGAGGGGGGATTTGATAGCAGCCTTCAACTACCTGAACAAGGGTTCCAAAGAGGATGGTGCTCGGCTGTTCTCAGTGGTGGTGGATGACAGAGCCAGAAGCAATGGTCTCAAGTTGTAGTGGGGGAGGTCTAGGTTGGATATGGGGGCGGGGTGGGGGGAACTATTTCACTAGGAGGGTGGTGAAACACTGGAATGGGTTACCCAGGGAGGTGGTGGAATCTCCATCCTTAGAGGTTTTTAAGACCTGGCTTGACAAAGCCCTGGCGGGGATTATTTAGTTGGCGTTGGTCATGCTTTGAGCAGGGGCTTGGACTAGATGACCTCCTGAGGTCTCTTCCAACCCTAATCTTCTATGCACAGTGGGCTGGAGTGAAGAGTTAAGTCTATCTTGATTATAGCAGAGAAACCAGTCACTTTCTGAGCCTCTCACACAGTGAGGAGGGGAGAACTTGCACTGTATATAAGAGAGTGGTATGATTGCTCAGATCCCCAGTAGGAAACTGGAGAAAAGACTCTTGAGAGTTTTTGGGTTAAGTTTAGAGGCAAGAGTAACAAGAGTGATGTCGTCCTGGGTGTCTGCTATAGATCACCAGACCAGGAGGATGAGGGAGACAAGACTTTCTTCGGACAACAAACAGAAGTTTCCAGGCCACAGACCCTAGTTCTCATGGGGGACTTCAATCACCCTGACATCTGCTGGGAGAGCAATACAGCAGTGCACAGACAATCCAGGAAGTATTTGGAGACTGCTGAGGACAACTTCGTGGTGCAAGTCCTGGAGGAACCAACGCAGTGTCTTGCTCCTCTTGACATGCTGCTCACAAACAGGAAGAATTGGTGGGGGAAGTAGAAGTCAGTTGAAACTTGGGCAACCTACTGGCAAGAGTGCTGTGGAATACATGGAGCAAGGAAGCCATTTTGAAACACTTGGAGGAGAGGAAGGTGATCAGGAACAGTCAACATGGATTCACCAAGGGCAAGTCATGCTTGACCAACATGATTGCCTTCCAGGATAAGATAAAGGGCTCAATGGATATGGGGAAAGCAATGGATGTGATATATCTTGACTTTAGCAACGCTTTTGATATGATCTCCCACAGTATTCTTGCCAGCGAGTTAAAGAAGTATGGATTGGATGAATGGACTATAAGATAGATAGAAAGATGGCTAGGTGATTGGGCTCAACGGGTAGTGATCCACGGATAGATGTCTAATTGGCAGCCAGTATCAAGCGTTGAGCCCAGAAGTCAGTCCTGGAGCCGGTTTTGTTCAGCGTCTTCATTAATGATCTGGATGATGGGATGGATTGCACCCTCAGCAAGTTTGCAGATGACACTAAGCTGGGGGGAGAGGTAGATATGCTGGAGGGTAGGGATCGGGTCCAGAGTGACCTAGACAAATTAGAGGATTGGGCCAAAAGAAATCTGAGGTTCAACTAGCACAAGTACAGAGTCCTTCACTTAGGATGGAAGAATTCCATGAACTGCTACAGGTTGGGGACTGACTGGCTAAACAGCTGTTCTACAGAAAAGGACCCGGGGAATACAGTGGATGTGAAGCTGGATATGAGTCAAGAGTTTGCCCTTGTTGCCCGGAAGGCTAATGACATATTGGGCTGTATTAGAAAGGAGCATTGCCAGCAGATCGAGGGAAGTGATTATTCCCCTCTACTGGGCACTAGTGAGGCCACTCCTGGAGCATTACATCCAGTTTTGGGCCCCCCACTACAGAAAGGGATGTGGACAAATTGGAGAGAGTCCAGCGGAGGGCAACGGAAATGATTAGGGAGCTGGGGCACATGACTTATGAGGAGAGGCTGAGGGAACTGAGATTATTTAGTCTGTAGAAGAGAAGAGTGAGGGGGGATTTGATAGCAGCTTCAACTACCTGAAGGAGGGTTCCAAAGGGGATGGAGCTTGGCTGTTCTCAGTGGTGGCAGATGACAGAACAAGAAGCAATGGTCTCAAGTTGCAGTGGGATGTCTAGGTTGGATATTAGGAAACACTATTTCACTAGTAGGTGGTGAAGCACTGGAATGGGTTACCTAGGTAGGTGGTGGAATCTCCATCCTTAGAGGTTTTTAAGGCCTGGCTTGACAAAGGCCTGGGATGATTTAGTTGGAGTTGGCCCTGCTTTGAGCAGGGGTTTGGACTGGACTGAGGTGTCTTCCAAATCCAATCTTCTATGATTCTATGCTCCCATCTCTGGATAGTTCCTGTCATGGCTGCCACTTCCTCTAGCTGCTCCCCCATCCCTGGGCTGTGGAGCCTCCAGTCCTCCTGGGCTCCAGATAATCCTTTCCCCCCTTACATGGTAGTAGCACAGCCAGGTCTCATCCCTTTGCTGCAGGTCTCCCCCCTCAGACCATGCACAATTCAACTGTCTACCCTTATCCCCCCAGCTCCTACCCCCTCTGTTTTCCTGGCACTCTTCCTATTCTCCCCTTCCTCTGGCTTCCCTATGAGTGTCAACTCACCTATGACCAGGGAAACACCACAGATAGCTATCTCTGGGACATAAGAAAAGTTCACAGTCTGTTACTCACACATCCCAATCCCCAGTGGGAGGGCCACAAGGCTCTGTCCCCTCAGTGTTCTTGTCCCTAACCGTCCTTTCCCCCCAATACCCCTCATCAGCCATGTTGGAAACCAGATCCGGGTTGGATGGCCTGAGCCTCTGGGGATGGTCAGGGGAGCCAAGAGCAGCTTCCAAAACATGTCCCTTCCCCTGGAAAGCCCTGTTCAGAGATGACTGAGGGTCCTCGGTTCCCCACAGATGCCTGCATGGTTCTTACACTGACCTGCCTGTGGCTTACGGCCTGGCCTGTATGCAGGACCTCAGTGGCTGAAGAGCTGCAGCGCGGCCATGGTGTGAGCCGCCAGGGGTTGGCAGCTTTGGAGAGCTGCAGACCCTCCATCTGCCCCAGGGGGCAGAGACATGGGCATGGGGCTTCTCTTCTGCCGCTTCTCCACAGGTTCCCAGGGTCCTGGGCTGCTTTCACCTGGCCTGGGCTCCAGTTTTTGGCCTGGCCGGGGGCATAACCTCAGAGTGAAGGGGAAGGGAAGGGGTTCAGACCTGTGGCAAAAAGCAGATTGACCAAGCCCATCCACTCTCAAAAGTGGGAGGGTCATGGTCCCTTCTCTGCACCCCCCCATCCCACTATCTGGTGCTCCAGCAAAAATCTCCAGCCTGCACTGCGGTGATACCGTGGGTAAGATACCTGCTCTGGCAGTGGCACACGCCCTCAGGCTCTAGGTGGCCGGACCCTTCTCCCCATCATCTGCCCTCCCATCAGATTCATGTCCCCGCTTCTGAGTGCAGCCTTCAAAGCCCTCCTGTCGAGCAGCATCTCCCTATGCTGGGCCCTCTGCATATGGCCTCCTCACCTTGCTCTTCCTAGCTGCTCTTTGTTCTCAGCTGCTGTGTTACCTGTGCCGCGGCCTGCATCCAGTAACCCAACTCTGACCCCGCAGCTCCTGCTACAGTTTTGCTCTGGCTCCCACATTGCCCCAACTCCTGGGTCTGGTCTGCTACCACTCCCCACCTCTGCCTTCTTCCTCAGTACTGCTGCTCTGCCACATGGATGCCGCTGGGGACAAAGACTTTATTGAATTTGTCTTGTTTGCTCTTTCGTTGTTTTCTCAGCTGAACTTGACAAAAACATGCGTTTGACAATTTCAACCCAAAACTGCTCAACTTGGTTGTCCTGAGCATGAGGCCAGTGAACCATAGGCAAAACTCTCCACTGCTACGCCAATTGTCCAAAGTATTCACAAACCAATGGCAAAAATGAGATATTAGCCAATCTAGGGCTGAGTTCAGCAGAAGGACGTACTACTATAAGCAATTTAATCACCTAGATGTTTGATCATAATCCCTGTTTCACCTGTTTCACAAACTCCAACATGAAATTTTGACACTTACTCTTGATATCTTGGACAACGGGAATGGTTAGTGTGTCTTTTGAAAGGTCCAACTGAAAGTGACTCAAAAATTGGCTGCACACAGTGGTAAGCAATGTGACTCAAAGGCAATATGATAGTTTAACACATTAGTCCGGTTCAAAAATATAGTTTCACACCTCTCACCAAGAAGTTCTAGAAGAATGTCCTCAATTCCCACAGTAAATGTTGCTCACTGTATCACTGTATGTATGACAAAAAAGTTCAGCATTATAGCTTCTTTCTTTGTCTTTGTCCAGATAATAGTCTGGTTCATCAGTGTAGCTTCAGTTTGTCCAATGATCAAGAATCCTGTTCAGACAGAAAACCCACCCTCTGTCAGAAAAGTGCAGTATCTTCTGGTAGTCTGGTAGTCACAGAAAGGCCGAATGAAGGGGCGAGTGTGTGGGGCTGACGGGTGACAATGAAAGAAGGTCAGAGAGAGGGAACTCAGCAATGGAGACAGCAGTGCTTAGTGAGAAAGGGATAAGTTGTTAGGTGTGAGGAGCTTCTCGGACTCTGAACTTCCACAGTGCTGAGCTCAGCCAAACTGGGACATAGCACCCTTGATTAATAAGGAGATATCATTCCCCCTCTTGTCACACAGCTTTAAAGTCAGTGGCCTCCAGCGATCACCTTCTGCAGGTGTATTTACCCACTTTGTCACGAAGCTCTTTGGATTTGACACCATAAATGATAGGGTTGAGCATGGGGGGGGACAAGGAGATAGAAGTTAGACAAGGTGACGTGTACATGGGAAGCGATTCCTTGACCAAACCTCTGTGTCAGGTAGGAGAAGAGGCGGGCAGTATAAGACATCAGCATCACACAGATATGGGCTGTGCAGGTGTTAAGGGCTTTCTGGTGGGCTTTCGTGGAAGAGATTCTGAGGACAGCCCTGATGATCAGAACATAGGACAGAGCAATGAGCATCAGGTCTAACACGATGACAACAAATGCTGTCACCAAGCCATATATCCTGTTGACTGTGAAGTCCCCACATGACATCTTTGCCACAGCCATGTGCTCACAGTACGTGTGGGGGATAATGCGGTTGGCACAGAATGGCTGCCTGCTCAGGAGCAGGGGCAGGGGCAGAACAAAGAGAACAGCTCTTATCAAACCCACTAGCCCTAGCTTAGCTATTCGTGCATTGGTGAGGATGGTGGTGTATCTCAGAGGGTTACATATGGCAACGTAGCGATCAAAGGCCATTGTCACAAGGACGGCTGAGTGCATTATGGTAACTGTGTGAAGGAAGAACATCTGGGTTAGGCAGTCAACCAGAGTAATGCCTTTCAAATTAAACCAAAATATACACAGTGCCTTTGGAATGACAGAGGTAGACATGCCGATATCTGTGAGCGCCAGCATGCAGAGCAGCAGGTACATCGGCTTGTGCAGGGTCTGCTCTTTGCCTACAACAAACAGAACCATAAAATTTCCAAATAGGCTAATAATGTAGAACATAGAGAAAGGGATGGAAATCCATCCATGAGCAGCTTCCAGGCCAGGGATGCCCATTAGGATAAATGTTGAAGGATCAGAGAGGGTGACGTTGAAAGCTGCCATGAGATGGTCGAGGCATCTATCAGGCTCAGAAATGCTCAAGGTGCCTGTGAAAGGAGGGAATCAGAATGAAGGGGGTTATACATATTATAACAAATAGTATGGTAAATATTTTATAGTTTGTAACAATCTAGAAAGGGCGTGAGCAGTGCAGTGGGGACATTTAGAGATGGCACCAGATTACTTAGGTCATATTGAAGTAAAGAGGAGTCCTCAGAGGGAGCTAACCAAGCCAGGTGAATGGGTGGCATGATGCCAGATGAACTTCAATGTAAATATCTGCACTGTGTATGCACTTTAGAGGAAAAAGCTTGAGCTCCTCAAACACTTTATGAGGTTCTAATTTCACTGTATGAATTCAGTACAAGACACGGTACACAGCTCTGTGAAACCCTGCTCAAAGTGCAAGCATGGCAGAAACTCAGCAAAACATTGGGTCCAAGAGGAGTGGGATTGGGAATCATACAGAAAATACAATGCCATGAGATCAGTAGGTCAATGTTTCACCCTTCTTTAGACTCCTCTGTGTGGCACGGTGCACCCTTTTCTCACAGGATATTGCAGAACTAGAGGGGTTCAGGGAAGGGCAAGAAGAAGGATCAAGGGCCTGGTTAAACTCTCATATGGAGAGAGGTTAAAAAGACTGGGACTGTTACCTTACAAAGGAGATGAATAAGAGGGGCTATGAGAGAAGTCTATAAATTACTGACTGGTAGAGGGTTTTCAGAGGGATGACTGGTATAGAGCAGATCAAGAATGTGTTCTCCCTGTCTGACAACACAAGACTATCCAGTTACAATACTTACAGTGAAATAAACATTTTGGAAAGCGTATACGCCCATGACACTAGCCAATCTCTAGCTGTTAGGCATTACGATGCCACCCTCAGGATGGTTAAGGCATCCCTCCATCAGGGCCAGCTCCAGGCACCAGCTAAGGAAGGAGGTGCGTGGGGTGGCCAATCGAAATGGTCAGCACTCCGTCCTCTACTAGGGACGTCTGCGTCTTCGGCGGGAATTCGGCGGCGGGTCCCTCAGACCCTCTCTTCCTCTTTGAGCTGCTGCCGAAGTGCTACCAAAGAGGAAGAGAGGGAGTGAAGGACCCGCCGCCGAACTACCGCTGAAGAATGGAGCGGCGCGATTGAGCTGCCGCCAAAGTGCTGCCAATTGCCTTTTTTTTTCCTCTGCTTGGGGCGGCAGAAAACCTGGAGCCGGCCCTGCCCCCCATCGACCTACTGCTGGGATTCTTACACCTTCTTCTGCAGCATCTGGGGCTGTCACTGTCACACAGAGTACACTGGACTAGATGGGCCATAGATCTGATCCACGATGCAGTTCATGTTGGATAGGAGCCAAGTTTCCGACATTGAAACAGATATTATCATGTGCTCAACAGAATGGACATGAAGGGCACAAGGGTATTTAGGGCTACAGGTCTGCACCTCTATTACATCTCTGGCTTCTTTCGGTGAGACTTTCTTGCAGGCACTGAGCTTTCTCTGAGTGACAAAGATGCTGGTCTCTATCGTGGAAGCACAATGACTCTGAACAAGATTTGGGAGTGTGAAGGGATAATTAGCTAAACATGACTCCGAGTATTACCATGTGGCCAAAATAGCCAATGCAATCCTGGGATGATAACTGGGGGAATCTCAAGTAGGAGTAGAGAGGTTATTTTACCTCTATATTTGGTGCTAGAGCATCTGCTGTTGAAATCTGTATCCAGTTCTGGTATCCACAATTCAAGAAGGAGAGTGGAGAGACGAGCCACCAGAATAAGTAAAGAATTAAAAACCTGCCTTATAGTGTTACGGGGAGACATTAGCTCTTCAGTGTAGCAGAGAAAGGTCTAACACAATCCAGTGGCTGGAAGTTGAAGTTAGACACATTCTGACTGGAAATAAGGTATACGCTTTAAAAATGGTGAGAGTAATTAACAATGGGAAAAATTTTAAAATAAAGACTGGATGTTTCTCTCCAACAATGGGTCTCAGTATTTCCAGATGACAGTATCCCTTTCAGGAGTCTGATTTGTTTTGCGTACCCCAACTTTCACCTCACTTCAAAACTACTTGCTTACGAAATCAGACATAAAAGTACCCTAGTGACACAGCACACTATTACTGAAAAATTGCTTACGTTCTAATTTTTACCATGTACAAGTACCATGTACGAATGAATGTACAAGTAAATAAATTGGAATACAAATATTTTACTTACATTTTAGTGTATAGTATAGAGAGGAGTGTAAACATGTCTGTAGGAAATTTTAGTTTGTCCTGACTTCACTACTGCTTTCCATGTAGCCTGTTGTAAAATTAGACAACTATCTAGAGGAGTTGACATGGAAGGCCTCTGTGCACCTCTAAGGGGATGTGTACCCTTGTTGAGAACCACTGCTCTAAAAGACCTTCTCTATTTCAAACATGAATTATTTCAGGGCAGGTCTCTGGCCTGTGCTATGCAGGAGGTCAGACTACATGAACAGAACGGTCCCTTCTGGCTTTGGAATCTACAAACATGTCCTCAGGAGGCAGCTAGAGGCATTTTGCCTGCACGCTGAAGCCAGAGTTTACTGAAGGAATTTTTTTTCTATTTGTGACAGTGGTGATTTTAACCCTATGGGGAGAAATTCCAGTGTGAGTGTGGTGCCTGAGAAATGTGACAATAGGTGGGTATTCCACGAGGCTGAGGGATCCCGTGACACACTGCATGGATGAACGTTTTAGGTGAGAAAAGTAATGACTTGAGCCCATAAAATCTCTGCACTGAGGAATGTATGTACAAGTGTCACCGTGAAAGGCTAACAGAGCTGGCTTAGAAATGGTCTCAGAGCATCCTGGGTTTAACGTCTGTGTCCCAGTGGCCCACTTGTTTCAGGCATCTGCCAGAGGCTCCTGCACATGGTAGCTGTAGTAATCTAGGCCCTCACATGTCCCAGAGTTTCCAACTCTCCTTATATAATGTGCAAACTTCTCGGCTTGCGAATTGTTCCTGTGTAGCAGTCCCCGAAGCTCATGCGGTGTCTATGGGTGCAACAAGAAAAGCAGCACAGATGCCCTGGCATTTGCCACTCGTGTGTGAGCTTCTCACTGGTGAGCCACAGTCACTGATTACCCCCCAGCGAAGGGAGCAGGTGTGACAGGAGGCACCTCACCCCCTTGCAGAGGAAGAGTTGTGGTGGGCATAGGGCAGCTCGGAGGTTGTGGGAGCCAGGGATGACTCGGGAGCATGAAGCAGACACTAGCGTTCAGCGTGCTGTCGGAATCAGGGCACCCTGCGATGGGGAAGGAGAGTATGGACAGAGGCTCAGGGGATAATGGAAGATTGAACCATCTGAGAAGCAAAGATCAATGGCTCTTTTCACTGGTGTAATGCCTATAGTTATGTAACAACAACAATTGGAAACAAAACAGTAAAGGTTGTGACACCCAGGCTGCAGCTCTGTGGCTTGCCAGAGAAGAGAGACCCTGAGACCCACCCACATGCATTCAAGGCCAGGAAAGGTCCCAGCGCTGGCCTTGTACCAATCAGAAAGGAAAATTAAAAATCAACAGTGCAGCTTGCCTGACCATGTAAACATCGCTCCCTGCCCCCACAAGGCCCAGTGTTTGCTCGCCTGTCCATGTACACGCAATCCCCATCCCCAGACAAACCAATGCTATCCACCTGTCCATGTACCCACTGCCTACCCCACAGCCTACACCCTGCTCTACACTCTCACCACCCACAGCATTTGCTCAGCTGTACATGAGCACCTCCTGCCTACCCCACAACCCCCATTACTTCCTGCCTGTCGGTGTACACCCTGCTCCCAGCCCTCACAACCCCCAGCATTTGCTTGCCTGTCTGTGTACACCCCCCCATCCCACAACACCCAACACTCCCTGCTTGTCTGTGTACACCCCCCGACTGTCACCCAACACCCAATGCTCCTCACCTTTCTGTGTATGTCCCCCATCCCCACAACGCACACTACTGCCACACAGTGATACCACTCAACCAGGACAAAAACCAAGTGCCAGACCCCACAGCAACTGCTCACAGAAATATCTGACTATGTTAAACTCACTTTCTGCCTGCACGGGGGAAAAGAGGGAGATCTGTCTGAACTGCCTCTCTAGGGGTGAAGGGAACCCCAGCAGCAGACTTGGAGGGAGGGAGAGAGGACATGGAGACTAAAAAGGAGACAGCATGAGTAACTCTTCCTCAAAAGACCCAAAGGTTTATTGTATTGCAGTCTGTTAAAAACCCAGACACCCCTTCTTGAAGCTGCTTTTCCATGTTGGCTATTGCTGATATTACCACGAGGCTGTAGTGGGATTGCTCACAGATGAAGGGTGGTCTATATGGGGGATGGTGTCAGAGACAATCTGCTACAGTGTGGTCCACATTATGTTACAATCTGAGACACCTCCCCGTCCCAGGAGGCCTCATTACACGTCTTTGGTCTGTGCATTAGGCAGGATGTCGGTTCCCTATTTCGACCAGTTTCAGGACCTGATGGCACTGTGGTCTGGATAGAGCACATCTCCCCCCTGCACACACACACACACTGTGTATTCTGGGACCTCCCCTGGTGACATTTTCAACACTGCCTGGTTTCCTCTAAGCCACAAACACGCTTTTATTTTCATGGTTCTCGTCCTCTTGAGAACCAGAGATGCCACAGCACACAGAGCGGAGACCCCTCTCCCTACACAAAGAATTGTTATCCTCATTGTTCTGAATCTATAAGTCTGTGAGTGTGAGATTTCAGCAATACGCCTGTCAGTTGTTATTTTTGGTCCAAACAAGCTCACCCATCCTTAGAGACCATAGGACGATTCCAGTTGAAGACACCGGAGGCTCACGGCCGGTGTAAATAAGGTCATTTATTTAAGTCCCTACATGTGGATTTAGAGTGAAATCCTGGCTGTGTTGTGATTTTGCCGTTGATCTCAGTGGGTCCTGCTACCGAGGGCATTATTTTGTTTTGCTCAGAAAGAGTCTGAAGGAAACTCCCAGTTCATGTGGCGTTCTGGGACCAGGCATGAAAGATGGGGATTCCAAGACACATGGGCTTTGACTTTGCTCTCAGGGAGGCCAGTGTCAATTGGGGTGACCCACTGAAGGCAGAATGTGAGAGCAGAATCTGGCCAATGTGTGACCCATGCTTGTTGTGAACCCTCTGGTAACACAGATACCCACTGCAAAGGTTTTGACTTCACTTCTTAAGATGCCAGTGAATTTGCTGAATTGGAAAACTTGAGCGAACCAGAGGAAAAACCGCACAGCCCAAAAAAAGAAGCTATTGAGACAGATAGAACGACACAGTAAGAGACAAGGAACTGATCTTAAAAAACAAGTATTTGTCTAAACTATTTCCAATACATTTGTAGTTCCAATTTTACCAAGTGAATCTCTTGGTGTTTCTGACAATACTAAACAGTTCAAGTCACCGAGTTGCTGAATTCCTGCCCAGATGGTTCTTGAGTTGAACCCTGGAACCCTTCCTGAGCCCTCAGCACTAACTTTAATGCAGAAACAGGCAACTCACCACAATCCTGCTTAGCAGAGAGAAGAAATCTCCTTACGGCGACAGGAAGGAAGAGCCTTAAGAATCAAGGTATGAATCTCACATGTCTGACAGTCACCATGCTGGGCAGCGATCTTTATGATTCCCCTGTACAGTCCCTGCAGACTATCAGATTGGCCAGGACTCCCAGACAATTCTCTTGGCTCTGTGAGCGGGGGAGGGGGGGGAACAGAAAATAGACCCTGGAGAACTTCAGCTTGAGGGCCTCCCCTGGGAGTAAAGCAATGATTTGCCAATACCAGGGGCTCAAAATTGTCAGGGCAAACTGAGTCAAGCAGTCTGTTGTTCAACCTAGCAATTGATGTTTTTTTTTTCCTGTGTGTAATGTACAGCCATCTGCACTATGTGTGGGAATGCTTTGCCACCCGCTGCTCAGGCCTACCTCGACTGGGTCCAGCGAGAGGGCATGTCCCGCCCACCCTCCATCCCAGGCCCTCCAGACCTTTTCGTCGGGCCCCTGCCCCGTGGACCCAACCGGCCCCCCCGCCCTTTCACCATGAGACGGCTGCACGATTTGCAGCCGGTTCGGTTCCAGACCGCGCCAAGGAAACATCTGTACACGCTCATGCTCCACATCCTTCATTTCCTCACCCTCACGTCCCACCCCGACACAAAGTGGTGGGACCTCCTGCCACCTCAAAAGGGTGAGGAGCCCTGGTGGGCCAGCCTATGCTCCACCCTGGTTCCAAGGCCCACCAGGGATATCAGTTGGCGGCTCCTTCATGGAGCGGTGAACACGGGCATGTACTTGGCACGGTTTACCCTGTCCCGGATACCTGCCCTTCTGCGGTGTGAGGGAGACCATGGTGCATGTTTACTAGAGTTGCAGCCCCTATTCCAACTCCTCTTGGATATATTATTATGTTTTTGGTTGCACTTTTCCCCTCATTTGTTCATCTATGCACACCCCATCCGTGGCCCCACAAAGTCACAGGACCTCCTTGTCAACCTCCTCCTAGCTCTGGCCAAATGGCCATCTACAAAACGAGGGAGAGGAGGTTGGCCAACTGGATTTCCTGCGACTGTGGGGCCTATTTCCGCTCCTTCATCCGTTCACGTTTCTGGGTGGAGTTCCTCTGGGCAGCCTCCGCTGGCTCCCTTGACACCTTTGAGGAGCAGTGGGAGCTGTCCGGGGTTCTATGCTCGGTGTCCCCGTCAGGTTCCCTTCGTTTAGCCCTGTGACCTCACTCCCGTTCCTGTTATTTCATTAGTTGTCCCCCGCAATTATTTGGTATCACGGACCTGTGGATCCTCCCCTTAGGCTGGGAGGAGGTCCTTTAGCACTCCCTGGATACCAACAGGACAAATGGTGGATTTCACAGGCCCATCCACATTCAAATGTGGGAGGACCTTGGTCCCTTCTCCACCTTCCTACCCCATCTGGTGCTCCTGCAAAAGTCTCCAGCCTGTGCTGGTAGATACCTGCTATGGCAGTGGCACACGCCCTCAGGCTCTAGGTGGCAGGACCCTTCTCCCCAGCATCTGCCCTCCCATCAGATTCATGCCCCCGCTTCTGAGTCCAACCTTCAAAGCCCTCCCATCGAGCAGCATCTCCCTGTACTGGGCCCTCTGCATATGGCCTCTTCACCTTGCTTTTCCAAGCTGCTCTTTGTTCTCAGCTGCATGTTACTTGTGCCATGTCGACATCCACTATTCTGGGTCTGGCCCTACAACTCCTTCCTATAGATTTACCCTGGCTCCCACGCTGCTCCAACTCCTGGCTCTGGTCTACTGCCACTCCCCACCTCTGCCGCCTTCTTCAGTGCTGCTGCTCTGCCTCCCGGCCAAGCTCTGCCTTCTGAACTGTTTTTCTGGACCTTCTGGCCTGGGGTTGCCAGATTTCTACTGCATTCATGGCCCAATATCACTTAAAAACTAATCTAAAAGTAGCCCGATCCTTCTTTAAACAATGTTTTTTTGTTATTAACACATTGGTGTATACAGCAAGTAATAAATGAAAATTTTTGTTAGATACCTGGTAAAAATTAGATATTTATTAAAAAAGTAAAAGCTACAAGACATAAAAGGAGTTTATCCATCTTAGGAACAAAGCTATGAGATGGCAATCAAATTCAACCTCCACCCCCTACTGGCACTTGTATCCTGATTGAGGAATGGTAAATGTTTAAAACAGAAACACAGAATGACAGTGATAAAATAAGCCAAAAGGAAACCAAAATGTATGTAGTACAAAAACTATAGTAAAATTAATATAATAGTTATTTCTAATGGCATTCAATGATGGCAGTCAATCTCCATATGTTGTGTTGAATTAGTATGTTACTTTAGTATCTGAAATGCATCGTTTCACCCTCGCTGTCTTTATTGGAATTAGAACGCGTCTGGTGCTGGTCATACTTCAGCAGAGACCAGTGCAATCATTTCTTTTGTTGGTGCAAACTGTTCACAAGAGAATTTCTGTCGTTGCATATAGGCCCTAACATGAAGAATGTTTTCTAAAAGTTCCTCTTGCATCCTATTTGCAGTTCAAAGACTGTTTCTCAGATGAAAATAAAAACAAAACTGCACGTGTTGCAAAAAGGTAGGGACATCAATGAAAGAGTAAACAAGTCAAGTTCAATAAAGTCTTTGTCCCCAGCGGCATCCATGTGTTTGATAATTTCAACCCAAAACTGCTCAACTTGGTTGTCCTGAGTATGAGGCCAGCGAACCATAGGCAAAACTCTGCCCTGCTACTCCAATTGTCCAAGATGTTCACAAACCAACGTCAAAAATTAGATATTAGCCAATGTAGCTTGTTCATTGCTGAGTGCAGTGGAAGGATTTAGTACTTCAAGTGATTCAATCACCCGGATGTTTGGTGATAATCCCTGTTTCACCTGTTTCACAAACTCCAACATGAAATTTCGACACCTACTCTTCATATTATCATAGAATATCAGGGTTGGAAGGGACCTCAGGAGGTCATCTAGTCCAACCCCCTGCTCAAAGCAGGACCAATTCCCAACTAAATCATCCCAGCCAGGGCTTTGTCAAGCCGGGCCTTAAAAACCTCCAAGGAAGGAGATTCCACCAGCTCCCTAGGTAAAGCATTCCAGTGCTTCACCATCCTCCTAGTGAAATAGTGTTTCCTAATATCCAACCTAGACCTCCCCCACTGCAACTTCCCCTGATGTAGAACACATCCCTTGTCTCCCCGACCCAGCACCTGCTCTAGGAGGCAGGTTGGAGCAATCCAGGGGAAGGACAGGGTGTGGTTATACTGTGCTGGTGGAATGGCCCGGGGTAGGTTTAACATCATTCTCATCACTGATTCCCAAGGGGCTGTAACAGTGCGGCGGAGAGCGTGACTTGGTCCCTGGCATGCAGCATCTGCTCCAGCAATGGTACCTGCCATGTTCCATCCTGTTTGCCGGCCCAGGGTGCTACTTGCAATGTATGATGCTGGTTTTCCAATTTACTTGAACTCTGAGAGCATGACCTTTGCTAACCTGAGAATGCAAAACTTTGTAAACTTTTAATCCTTTTTAAAACTTTGACTTTGTGTTTCCTAATTATGTTATGGTTTAGTTTATTGATGAAAGCAAACTTAAGTAACGTTAAAGGAAGGGGTTTTTGTTTGTTGATTTCCTTTGTTTTTTTTTAAATAGAAAGAAAATATTTTATATATGTGTTATTTAAACAATGAAGCTCTTACTCATGTGTTGTTTTCAGTATATAGTTTATTGCCATTGTTATCTTTGTGAAAATCTCTGTTTCACCACTCAGTGCCGTGTTGATCAGAGTATGGAAAGTAATTAAATTAAACTGTATTAAAACAAAACTTATTTTATGCAACTTCTGTTTCAGTGAAAGTTCTCAGCTAGAACCCTGAATGTGTAAGAAGCAGATAAACAATATCCAAGAAAAAGAGCTGGAATTTTTCCTCTTGTTTTCACCTGGCCCTTACTATGGAAAGTAGCAAACAACTGCCCTTTGGAAAAAAACACTGGACCCTATCACAGGACAAACCCAAATGAGCACAGCAGGAGGCTGTCCTGCCTGTCCAAATGTGGCCCTGTTTCATTACAAACTTCCTTTCTGTGATGATGTTCTGGGGGCAATCAGTTGTCAAAGGTAACTGTTGCCATGGTAGCCAGGTTGCTAGCCATTCTCCCCAAGTATGGAAATGAACTGGAGGGAGGAAGTGCTGAGGGTGGATTATCTCTGATGTCACAATGCTACTGCTCAGGCAGCACCAGTGGGCCGCAAATGTGCAGTGCGTATGTGTGTGTGGGGGGGGGAATGGGGGGGGACAGGCTTTCCCAGTGCTCCTCTTTTGCAAATTTCCTAAAGAAGCCAACAACATAACTACACAGAATACACAGTAATGATGATTCCACACACATTATTGTTCTGGCTCCTAAGAAACAAATTATAAAATTCTCTTGCTGGAAGTTCGCAATGTTTTGCTGTTTTCTCTAACTTCTCTGCTTGTGTGCCACAAAACATAAAAGACACAATCTCATCAAAAATGAAATAAAATTCTGAAGCCAAATGCCCTTTTGAAACAGAAAAAAAATGGAACCATTTCATTCTGGTAAATTTACTCTTACTGAAGCACTTCACTTTTCCTTTCCCCTTCACAGGGAGGAGCCTAAATTAGGTTTCCCTAAATCCATGATTGGAATAGCGAAGCGAAGCCTCACTAAAAGCCAAGCAGCTCGGAAAGAATGGGATGAGCACAATACAGTAGAACCCTGTTTATCCGACCCTCCATTATCCGGTTCTCCATATTAACCCAACAACCAGCACACACAGGTCCAGAAATGAGCAGTATCTGTTATGGTCACTAGATGGCGTTGCAGCCTCGCACTTTCCCATTCATCCGATTATCTGAAGTTTTGGTTAACCAGTCTGGCCCTGGTCCCAATTCAAGGGGATAAACGGGGTCCTGCTGTCCTTGTGAGTGATCATTTGATGCAGGTGATCTGCTGCAGTTGTTACTCCTCGTGGAAAAGTACAAATTGCAAAACTGATGGGAGGGGCCTTCCGAGGTGGTAGGGAGGGGTCACGCTGTTACCTGCAAAGTACACAGGCCTCGCAGCAGGGATGCATCTCGGGCTGTTAAAAGTGCATCACAATAGTGAAGCTGTTGTCAAGATGCTATTCTGTGCAGAGGATTGTAAGACAGCCCCTTACGGATCTGATGCCTGAATACCACTCGAGAGCATTGAGGTGTGTGAAGAGGTCACCGTAACTGAAAAGACAGAGGTTATGACTGTGCTGCAAAGTCACAGGCAACTTTTGTGAGTCAGGCCTGGCCTGCTAGATAATACCTGGCAAAGATTAACACTGTGAGATCACAACCTGCACCCAGCAAAGCACCCCACAGAACTGGTACATTGCAGCAGCAGGTTCAGAAGGAGCTGGCAAGCCTGCTGGACATGGGAATAATTGAAGAATCAAACAATCCCTGGGATGAGGAGGTCGTTTTGCTGATGTTTACAGGGAGCTCCTCCCGAGTTTGGGGGGCAGAATGGGAGAAAGCACAAAAGGGCTTGTTTGAAGCTTTAACCAGTGAGTGATGGAGGCGAGCTTCATGGGCCATGTAACTGCGAACATTTGGTGACCTTAGACCAGGGATGGGCAAACTTTTTGACTCACGGGCCACATCAGGGTATAGAAATTGTATGGAGGGCCATGAATGCTCACAGAATTGGGGTTGGGGTGTGGGAGAGAGTGAGGGCTTCGGCTGGGGGATGCAGGCTCTGGGGTGGGGCTGGGGTTGAGGGGTTTGGGTGCGGGTGCTGTCAAGGGCCCTCAGCAAAGAGCCTGTCATGATACATGCCATTTAGCTGAGCCCTGGCGGGATCCTTATCAGGCAGGATAACAAGGGTGATGCTGCAGCTGGGAACAGTGAAGATCCTGCCAGTGTCCCTGCAGGCCAGGATGTGACCTCAGATTATATCAGGAGGACCAGTTTGGAGAAGATATCAGTGAAAACTGTGGAGAAGGGGATGTGCCTGGCCAGAGACTGGAAATCCAGGTGGTTACTGCAACTCTCTAACCCCTCCCTCCCATTGTTTTCTAGATAAATTGTACTTTCAACACTGAGGATTTTGGAGGTTATGGCCAAATCATTTACTGTCCTGGCTATTATGCCGTGCATTGCTGGGTGTGTGTCTGTGGGGTAGTGCAGACACCACAACATTTGCATGGCCTCCTCTGCCTTCCCCTCCCCTCCACCAGCCTCTGCTGGGCACAATCCCAAGTGGATGCAGAGCACTGGGGGGAAGGTTTCTAAAAAGCCAACGTTGCTGTTTATCCAAGAGGTCAGAGTATGGGCTCCATGGCTTGTGCTGAAGCCCACGGTCTGTAGCAAGTTCACCAATAGAAATCAGTGCCCCTCTGTCCGTTTCACGGCAGGCAGGCAGGTGGGGGTGGAGGGGTTCAAACACCGCTTGGATCAATGCTCTCCATCCTAGCTCAGGCTTTGGTTGGTTTCCTTCATCCCCCCCAGTCCTGGTAGCTTATTCTGGGAAGTTTCTCAGGCAGCATGAATTCTCAATGGCCTTTCAGGAGAACCGGGAGTGCAAACCTGCTAGGACTTCCATAATAGCCAGGTCCCTACCAAATTCAGGGCTCAGTTTGACTAATTTAAAAACCCTCTGGCCTTGAAATTGACCAATGTTTCCATCTGAAATGTCATGGTATTGTAACCATGGGGGTCCTGACCAAAATAGGAGAATAGGGGAGTTCAGCGGTTGTTGTAGGGGTCACAGCATGGCCACCCTCACGTGTGTGGTGCCTTCAGACCTGGGCTCCAAGGGCAGCAGCCAACAACCTTTCTGAAGCTAGAGGAGGTTCCCAGATGTGCAGGAGGGTTCCTGCTGTTGGGAGCACCTCAGCTCCTACCTACTACTTGAGAGCACCTCGGCTCCTACCATTTTCGGGACATCTAGAAAAATAGACACCTGAGCCCCAGAAGGAACGGCAAGGGAAGCCCCGAGCCCCAGCTGCAGATGCCTGGCAGAAGACCCGAGCCCGGACACCCAGAGTGCCAGCAGGAGTGGGGAGGGGCATGAAAGTCCTGAGCCCAGTTCCCCAGCACTGGCTGCAGCCACAGGGGGCCAGAAGCTCTGAGTCCGGGCACCCAGAGACATGACTGGAGCAGAAGCTGCCAAGGCCAAAGCCCTGAGCCCAACGCTGGGCTGATGCAGTGCACTCACTTCTGCACTGCCTCTGGAGGTGCATCTGATATCCCCACGCAGAGGAAGTCCTGTCACCAGCCCGGCAGACAAACAGCAAGGAGGCCCCTACTGGGGTGCTCCTGGCTCGGGGGCTCCCAGCAGGACGGGGAGATCGGATATCATGGGGCAGGGCTAATTCGATCTAGACAAGAAAGGCACAACAAGAATTGGGCTTAATATGGTGCAAAGTGTGTGACATTTCATAGCCCTGGAAATAGAGACCACATTAGGAGATGGAATCGTATCACAATCTGTGCCTCTATGAAAAACTCAGTGTGGGGTGAGGAACAGACTCTGCTGTTTTACCAGGTGGCCTGGTTGCTCCCCAGAATCAATAATGAGCAAGTGGGGAGATCCGGAGTGCAGCTCAAACATCCAACCAGGCTGGCCAGGGGCAGGCATCAGGCCTGCAAGGGAAAGGTGAGTGTGGCAGTGACTTCACAAAGGCCTTTGGCAGGAACTCAGCCTATTGGGCAAAGATGATGAGGCGTCTGTGACCTCACAGAGCTCCCTTGACAACAGCCAGGCAGGACAGGGATGCAGGGCAGGGGGAACCTCAGAGACCCCCTGTAGCCTTGCTGCAGCAAGTCTCCATCTCGTGGTTCTCTCAGAGTACCAAGAGACCGTTGTTGTGGAGGACATTCCGTGCGTTTTTTTTTTCATATCGGACTGGATTTTTTTGAAAGAAATCGTCATCTGTGTAGAAGGTAAGAAAAAATATAGGCTCTAAGTACAATATAGGGGACTCTATCCTAGCAGATTCAAAGGCATCACCACCCTCCTAGTGAAAAAGTTTTTCTGAATATCCAAGCCTTCCACACTGCAACTTGAGGTCATTGCTCCTTGTTCTGTCATCTGCCAGCTCTAAGAATTCCATGAGAATCAATCTTTCATTAGGAAAATAATTCAAAAATACAAATACAAAAAACTTTGAGTGAAATCAATCCATCCTGATCTTTAGTGGCTGGGGGTGTGGGCCTCGGAGGCCAGACTGAGACCCTCATTGGCTAGTAACACCCAGGAAGTCAGTAAAAAATTCCAGTTCTCTTTGTCTCCCGCAGCCCTCAGGTGTTCCTTGGATTATGGAGGCTGAGGGGTGCTGAGAATGTCTAACTCATGATTGAAAATACAGAGATGTGCTATTGACTTTGGTTGGGGGACAAGTATCAAATCCGTCGGGATTCTTGTCCCAAACAACAATCATCCATTGTGCTTTAGAGCACAAGGGCCCTAACACGCCTGACATGCTCAAATCTCTCTCCTGCTAGGACTTAGAGAATTTTCTCCATCCCCATGATACAGAGGGAAAAAGAAAAGAAGTGGCCTCTCTTTGGTCACACATCAAGGTTATTCCAGAGCTAGAAAGAGAAGCATAAGAAAAAAGTTGTATCAAAATGTTTTGCTTTTAAAACTAACTGATTTCTTAAACCAAGGAAATTTGATGTGTGGTTAGTGAACTGAAATGATACATTCTGGTCTCCACGTGTTTCTAGATTGATGAACCAGTAGATCCATCCCTTCACACGTAGTTTTTATCCATAGATTGAGGGAGGAAAACAAGTTTGCCTGTTTTGTGAACTCCCAATGGCTTTCTTGAATTTCAACGAACTAGTCGATTGAACTGAACTGTTTGAATAAACTGAAATGAAGACAATATTTTCTGCACCTTTCAAGGAAGTTATTGCTGTCCAAAGCTAGGCTAGCATTTCAGCTAACTTTCCTTCCAGGGCCTTAGCTACCACATCAGTGGTGCGACTGTCTGAAAAACTTGGCAGTGAACATATTCCACTTAATGTTCTTTTTTCTCTTCTATTTAAATTATTTAAAAGATTGTCATAAATTTTGCCCTTATCAAAGGTTGTCAATTTCACGTTTAATTCTGACAGCGAGGGAGACAAGCCACTGGAACAAATTACCCAGGGGAGAGGTGAAGTCTCTGTTTCCTGGTGTCCTCACATCACAACTGCCTTTTATTCTGGAAGGGTCCTTTTAGTTAATTACAAGCAATTGGGCTTAATAGGGTGCTGAGAGTCTGAAATTTCATAGCCCGTGATATAGAGGCCAGATTAGGAGATTGAATTGTTTCACAATCTGGGCCTCTATGAAAAACTCAGTGTGGGGTGAGGAACAGACTCTGCTGTTTTACCAGGTGGCCTGGTTGCTCCCCAGAATCAATAATGAGCAAGTGGGGAGATCCAGGGTGCAGCTCAAACCTCCAACCAGGCTGGCCAGGGGCAGGCATCAGGCTGCCAGGGAATGGTGAGTGTGGCAGTGACTTCACAAAGGCCTTAGGCAGGAACTCAGCCTATTGGGCAAAGATGATGAGGCGTCTGTGACCTCACAGAGCTCCCTTGACAACAGCCAGGCAGGACAGGGATGCAGGGCAGGGGGAACCTCAGAGACCCCCTGTAGCCTTGCTGCAGCAAGTCTCCATCTCGCGGTTCTCTCAGAGGACCAAGAGACCGTTGTTGTGGAGGACATTCTGAGGAATTTTTTTTCATATCGGTGTGGATTTTTTTGAAAGAAATCGTCATCTGTGTAGAAGGTAAGAAAAAATATAGGCTCTAAGGACAAGATAGGGGACTCTGTCCTAGCAGATTCTCAAGTAGAGGTATAGAGGTTCGATATCTCTGTACTGGGCACTGGTGCAACCACTCCTGGAATATTGTGTCCATTTCTGGTGTCCACAATTTGAGACAGATGCTGATAAATCAGAGACGGGTCACAGAAGAGCCACAAGAATGATGAAAGGATTAGAAAACCTGCCCTGTGGTGACAGACTACAGGAGCTCAATCTAAGAGAAGGTTAAGCGGTGAGCCTATGGGAACAAATATTTACTAATGGGCTCTTCACTTTACCAGATAAAGGTTATGAGCAGACAATGGCTGGAAGTTGAAGCTAGACCAATACACACTGGAAAAAAGGCGAGCATTTTAAACATCAGAGTTTGGAGCAATTCACTGAGGCTTGTGCTGGATTTTCCACAACTTGCCTGTTTTAAAATCAAGATTGGGTGTTTTACTAAAAAATCTGCTCTAATTCCTATGGGAATTATTTTGAGGGACGTTCTATGGCCGAAGCAAAACAGAAAGTCAGACTGCAGTGGTTTCTTCTGGGCTTGGAATTTATGAATCTGTGACTCGCTGGGGGTGTTTGGAATTTGATCATTTTGCTTCCCTCTTCCTCCTTCCCTCTTGTCCCTTACATTGGTGTTGTAAACTGAAGGGCATTGTGACTTTAGAACAGTGGTTCCCAAACTGAGGTTCGTGAACCCCTGGGGGTTTGCGAAATGTTACAGGGGGTTCTCGGGAAAAAATTCCCTAATGCCGGACAGACCTGCCCCTAGGGACCCCAGGCACCATGGGGCCAGCAGCCCAGAGCCCCTGGACTTCCAAGAGGTAAGCAGATCAAAGCAAGCATATCTATCACACTGAAGAGATTTAAATTTCAAGACTCCTTATAAGAAATGGAAAGGGAGGTAGATATTTTTGGCTGTTTTTAAAATGAAATAGGCAGCTAGGATTGTTTTTAAAATTATTATGAAGAACAAGTTTAAACTTTGTTGTAATGTGCGTTGTTTGCCTGGACTGCTCAAGACCTGAATGCTTGTGTAGGAGGAACTCTTTAAGTTGGCTTCTTAAATACCTTTATGCTTGTTTCACATCTGATACTCCTTGATGAAACATAGGAGCCTTGTCTTATAACAGGCTTATTCCAAGTGATACAAGCTACGAAAGTGAGATCTTGGAAGAGTGTTGCCGTTTTCATAATGTAATAAGAATACTGTAATGATAAATAATAATTAATAATGAATAGTGTGTAATAAGCATGTCATAAAAACAAATTGTATATTTCCAAGATCACTTCTTTTATAATTTATACTCAGGTAAAGTTGAAAATCCCTGGAAATATTCATTTTTGGGAGGGGGTTCATGAGACTTGACATTTTAGTGAAAGGGGTCCACAGGCTGTTAAAATTTGGGAACCACTGCTTTAGAGTGAATTCAGACAGTCAGAGCTAACTCTCCACAGGTGATTTGCATAAGTCAGTAAATGAGCCTGCAGGTTTCCATGGGAGCGATGCCCAAGGCAGGCCGCAGGCTTCGGGTTGATGCTCAGGGTTAGTGGAGTCAGTGAGTGACAGGGGGGCTGAGTTACCTCTGGGGTCACAGTGTTACTGCTCGCGTTCCTCTGCCTGCTGCACCGCCTCGGCAGTGACGGTCAAGGGGAAGGTTTTGTAGATTTGAAACTTATAAACCAGGAAGCGCAGAAGAGGAATGGCTTAGACAATTTGGCAGTAAAATGGAGGTTTTGTGGCAATATCCTGTGCAATTAATATTGGTCCAGGGACGGAGACAGCATTCCTGCCCCCCTACCACCTCTTAGCTGGGCCAACATAAAAGAGACTAACTAGAGTTTTGGACACTTGTTTGTTTAAGACTGAGTAAATAAGGTGCAACAAATTACTGATATGATGAATTTTGCTGCCTCCTCTCCTTTAAGAGAATATGAGCAGTTTATGATTCTCTCAAATGAAGTAGTTCTTCTAAAATCAAGGGGAATACCAATCAATGGCTTTTTCAGAACCAAACCCCCCCAAAGAGATTTTTTTTTAAATTAAAAAAAAAACCTTTTTAGATTTAAATTTAAAAAATCCAGTTTAAAACAAACCTATCAAGTATAAAATTTGAAACTATGACAAGCTATGTTAAGGCCTATAGTTGCTCTAGCCTAGGAAAGTCATTTAAATAAATACATCTATGAAGAAGTCCATGTTTGCTGCCAAGTTTCCGAGGAAGTCAAACCACTGAACTGTTGGAAGTCATGGCCTAAGCACCTGGAGGTGCAGAAGTTGTTGAAATACTCAGCCAGATTTCGGCAGCAATAGCCTCTTCTGCAGGTGCAAAAAGACTATTTTCTTCATTTCAGTTGATGCAGCTACTTCATTCCAATTTAAGAAACTGATTGGGAGTTGAAAAAGAATGAAGGCTTCTTTTCCTCTTGTAATATATGAATAAACGCTAGAGAGGAGGAGATGTGAGCTACTACCTCTAAAATCTGGAAGGAGGTTTATGACCAGGAACAATCAGCTCAATGCACGAACTAGAGATACTTCTTTACCTCAGTGTGTTTGAAATGAAAACAAATGTTTCAGTTAACCTTTTTGTTCTTATGTATCCTGCAAAACCAGCATGTTTTAATGGTTACCTATTCATAGAATCCTAGAAGACTAGGGCTGGAACAGACCTCAGGAGGTCTCTAGTCCAACCCCCCGGCTCAAAGCAGGACCAACCCCAACTTAATCATCCCAGCCAGGGCTTTGTCAAGCTGACCTTTAAAAACTTGTAAGGATGGAGATTCTACCACCTCCCTAGGTAACCCATTCCTGTGCTTCACCACCCTCCTAGTGAAAAAGTTTTTCCTAATATCCAACCTAGACCTCCCGCACTGCAACTTGAGACCATTGCTCCTTGTTCTGTCATCGGCCACCACTTAGAATTTCATGAGAATCAATCTTTCATTAGGAAAATCACTCAAAAATATAAATACAAATCATTTGGAATGAAATCAATCCACCTTGATCTTTTGTGTCTGGGGGTGTGGGCCTCTGAGGCTAGACTGAGACCCTCATTGGCTAGAACCACCCAGGGAGCCAGTAACAAATTCCAGTCCTGTTAGCATCCAAGCCTCCATAATCCAAGGAATACCTGACAGCTGCGGGAGACAGAGGGGTGCTGAGAAGGTCTAACTCATGATTGCCAACACAGAGATGTGCTATTGGCTTTGGATGGGGGACAAGTAGCAAATGCGTCAGTCACTACAACAGGTCACCCTCGGAGCCAGGGAGACTAGCACTTCCCAGCTCTGGAAGGGAGTGTTCCTCTAGTGGTTAGTGCGGGAGCCTGGACAAAGGACTCCTGGGCTCCATCCTCGGCTCTATCCCTGACTCCCAGTGCAACCCTGAGGCAGTGGCTTTTCCTGCCAAGGCCTCTGTTTCCAACAGTGGGGCTGGAGACACTCCCCTAGAGCCCTTGGGCCCTCACATTTCAGGAATGTGCGTGAGATACTAGGAGACCTTGAGATGGGAGGTGTCCTTCTGTTCGTCGGTCAGTGTTGTGAATCCCTGGCTGCTCGCCTGAGTTTATCCATCCCCTGGCAATAAAACATTGTCTTGTTTTCACAGTCACTTTCGATCTCCCGACTTCTACCCCCTGCCCTGCTGGCAGGGGATTCTGCAGCACCCCTTCTAGGCCACCTGGGTGCAGAGGATCGAGGAGGAGGGTAAAGGAAGGACCAACAGCAAGCATCTGCCATCCAGCTCCATCCCATCTAGAGTAAGTAAGTGGAGTTCTCCAGAGCCATCCCCAGTGTGGTGGAAATATCCTACCAATAGGGCTCCCAGCCCGTCCCTTGGCAGAGTTTGTTCCCCAGGATGAGGGTTCCTGTGCCCTGGGGTGGGATGTGTGGGGAGGAGGAATTGCCTCAGCGGAGGGGAGGTGGGCAGGGGAGCAGGCAGGCCCCATTAATGAGAGGCTGCCTTGAACCCAGACTCACGGCTGCTCCCCACTCAGTTCCAGGATGGAGCGGCTGAGGCAGATGCTCAGGAGGAAGGCCAGGCAGGTGGCTCCAGAGCCAGAGGGAAAGAACATCCGGCTTTCTGAGGAGGAGAGCGGCCCCTCTGGCCCCACGGGCGGGGAAGAGGCTGGTGGCCAGCATAAACAGAGGAGCTGCCTGGCATGCTGCAGGAAGTGGATGACACCAGCTCCCCTAGCTGACCCTGAGGCACCTTCTGGGCCCAAATGGAGGTGGCCCCGGGTACAGCTACGGAGGAGGGAGCCAGGAGAGGGCAGGAGCCGGGCAAGGCAGCTCTGGGGCTTCCTTCACAGGAAGCCAAGGAGCCAGGAGCTGCACCCCAGGGCCCAGCAGGAGCCACCCACCACCCTGGCAACTGTGGAGCCCTGCGCCAGCCCCACCCTGGCCCCTGAGGAGCCCCCCGCCAGCCCCACCCTGGCCCCTGAGGAGCCCTGCGCCAGCCCCACCCTGGTCCCTGAGGAGCCCCCCGCCAGCCAGGAGGAGGAGCTGAGTGACTCTGGGACAAACACCAGCAGCTTCTCGTACTCCCAAGGGGGCAGCAGCTCCTCTGCATGGTCTGACAGGCGTGTGGATGAATGCTCCCTCTTTGCAGGTGAGGGGAGACCCAGGGGAAAGGGAGGAGGACTGGGGCGGTGGGGGACTAGTAACCCCCTGTGCCCATCGGCTCGCCAAGGTGCCGGGACTGACCCATGTGAGCCCCACTAACACTAGTGGGGGGGGGGCACAGCCACACCCCGCGGCAGGGGATTCTGGGTGGAGTTGGGGATCTCCAGCCTCCCCTGATCATGTTGGGGGGGGGGGCGACTGCCACGGGGCCCTGAGGCTCATGGGGCTGAGGGCGTCTCTCGCAGGGGCAGGGTGGGGCCCGCGCTGCCATGGGGCTTCTTACAGAGAAGGGGGAAACATGGAGCCTTCTCTGTCCACTGCATCCCCCCAGCAGCAGAAGGGATTATACTTTCTCCTTCCCCCCTGGTGCAGAGCCCCCCAGTGCCCATGAGGATGAGAAAGAGGAAGAGGAGGAGGAGGAAGATGTGTCCCTGGAACAAGACATCATCACAGAGATCCAACAGTATCTCCAGGGCAGAGATGAGGTACAAAAATCCCCCAGCTGCACTGCCACCGAGTCCGTCCTGCCCCTTGTTCCATCTCCACCCAGGCAGGGGGGTTTTGTCCAAGAGAATCCCTCACCCCCAATGGGGGGACATGTATCCTCTGTTCTCTGGCACCCCAAAGTGGGGACATTTGTCCCACACAGGCCAAGGTTTCCGCTCCCCGCAGACACTGTCCAAGTTACAACCCCGGTCTGTGCCGGGCAACACTGGTTTCAGGAAGGGGCGGCTTTCCCTGTCCAACCCCATGGAGGTCCTGATCCCTAGAGTTGGTTTGGGTTGGGCGGGGAGGTCCCTATGTAACAGGCTCTCTCTCTCTCCCCCCACCCCAATCCTAGCTGATGGGGAGCAGGGCCCATCAGCTCCGCTTCCTCGACGCTGTGCTGAGTCTGTGTGTCTTGGCACAGCAGCAGGGGTGGGACACCCTGGAGCCCTATATTTCCAAAGCGGCCCTTGTGGAGAGCATTGCGGTGAGTGGGACCCCGTGCCCGGCCCCTGGGGCGAGGGAGCCAGACATGGGAGGAAGCGTTAGTTGGGTTGGAGGGGGAAGCAGAGGCCAGGGGTTCCTGGGGTGAGGGCTGGGGAGCAGGGAAGGGGATTATTGTGACACTGATCAGGAGCTGGCAGTGGGGAATTGTAAGCCCGGAGGGGAAAGGAGGGGAGGGGAGGGGGGAATTGGGTGGGAGAGGGGGAAGGAAGTTTGATGGATGGGAGGAATGGGGGGGCCCAGCTGGTTGGGGGTGGGGGTGACACTGGCTGTTTCTGCAGAGCACTTTGGCCTCCACCCTGGGAAGTGCCTCTGCGTCTGCGAGGCCTGGTCTCACACATGGTTTTGTTTCCTTGGGGTCTCCCAGGAGCTGATTGAAATTCTCCCTGTGGTGTCAGAGCCGAGCTCCATCATTTCCAGCTCCATGGACGTGGTTTGCAGCCTCAGGTATCAGGACCCTCCCGTCCAGCTGCCCTAACCCTGGTGCTGATCGGGCCCAGAGCTGGGAGTCACAGATCCTCCTCCGCCTAGGTTACCCCCAGCTGTGGCTGTTCCCATCCCCCAGCAGAGGAGGCGGGAACGTCCCCTCTTTCCTGGCTGGGGGGTGGATTTCACTCCAGGAACGTTACAGTGGCCGTAGGGAGGGGATCACTGTGGGGGAGGGGGAGATGTCCATGCCAGTGCCAGCACCATGCTGGTGCAGCAAAGTGTACGACAGGCTCCTCTCTTCTGCCAGCAAACTGAAGCCACCACTGCCCCTGGAGCTGGAATCTCGCCTCCTGCAGGCTCTTCTCCACCAGATCTTCACCATGGGCACTGGGAACGACACCACCCACTTCCGGGTAGGTCCTGATCCTACTTCTCTGTCCCCGGAGCAGGAGCAGGCTCTGGTCCCTGCTCCCTCACATTGATAGAGCTGCTGAGAATAGGGGAGGGGTGAGCAGAGCTGGGAACAGGCCCGCAAGAAACTGGCCGTGGGGGCCCCTTCCCTCCAGAGGGGATTGCATTACCCCTCCGTGGCTGATCCCAGCCTTCCCTCCTCTCCTCATTCTGTGCTCTGCTGCCTGGACTCTCCCGGGGATCCTACTTCCCACCCACTGCAGTTTGGCTGTTCCATAGTCTGCTGGGTACCAGGCGCTGTGCAGAGAACTGCTAAGAGCAAGGATTGAAGAGGCAGCAGGCATCCGGCCATGAACTTTTGCTTAGTCTCTCTGGAGTGATGTGAATGGGAGAGGCCAGGATGTGCCTTTTGAGTCTTGCCAGGGCTCCTAGAGAATCCTCCTAATTGTCCCCTGACTGGTGTGGCCCCATATCCCTTGACTGGCGGGTGCTCCCTCCTCTTGCAGGCTCTCCACAAGAGCTTTTTGCAGAGCCTGGACAGCATGCTCAGGGGCCTGCTGAGCGAGACCCCCAGCTTGGAGAAGCTGCAGCACCTCTTGGAGGTGAGTAGAATGGGACGGTCTGGGGTGGAATTGCCCCTGAACCCTGTGGGAGGGCAGCAAACGAGAGATTAGAAGAGCCACATTTCCATTGTGTCCTTCCAGCTTGGACCCAGCCGGCCACACTTTCCCAGAGCTGCCAGTGCAGGGGGAAGGAGCTGGGACTGTCAGCCAGCGCTCTGCCCGATTGCATTAAGCACTAACAGTGAGCAGCAGGCCTGGCTGGGGACTGAGAGACTGAAACCCCTGTGAGATGCAGGACATGGGCCTCTGAGAAAAGTCTCTGGCTCCTTTCTAGGGAGACCCTGAGATACAGGAGGAGCCTCAGGGAATCAGCTCTTCTGTCCTAGGGACACTGCAGTTCCCGGAGGGATTGTCCTCACGGCCGTTCCATCCATCCTACCAAGGCCCTTGCAGCTGGGGTCTGGGGTCCAGGGCATGTGCCTTGATCCTGACGTGCTGTTCATGGATCAGGGGTTCAGGGCAAACGGACCAGCCCTAAGACTGACCATTGTCCCAGCCTGGAGAGACGATGAGCTTGTGCTCAGCTAGGGTTACCATATTTCCACAAACAAAAAAGAGGACACTGGGGGGGGGGGGGAAGCCCTGCCCTAGCCCCGCCCCGCCCCATCCACTCCCTCCCACTTCCCACCCCCTGACTGCTCCCCTCAGAACCCCAACCCCCCCTGCTTCTTGTCCCCTGACTGCCCCCTGCTGAGAACCCCCTACCCTAACTGCCCCCCCCCCAGGACCCTACCTGTCCCCTGACTGCCCTGACCCTTATCCACTCGCATGGGTGGCAGGGTTGTAGAAATTTTGGTGGTGCCCAGAACCCCACACCCCACCTTAAGGCTCTGGGAGGGGGGTTGGGTGAGGTCTGGGGTGCAGGTCCTGGGCTGGGGATTAGGGTGCAGGAGGGGTGCAGGTTCTGGGATAGCGTTTGGGTGCTGGGTGCAGGCTCCGGGCTGGGGCAGGGGGTGGGTGTGCAGGAGGGGGTGAGGGGTGCAGGCTCTGGGATGGAGTTTGGGGGTGAGAGGCGGTGCAAAGGGAGGGGGTGCAGGCTTTGGGAGGAAGTTTGAGGGCAGGAGGGGGTGTGTGGGAAGGGGGAGGGGGATTGGGAGGGAGTTTGGGGATAGGAGGGGATGCAGGGGTGAGGGCTGTGGGTCTGGGGATGAGGGGTTCATGATGCAGGAGGGGGCTCAGGGATGGAGCAGAGGATTAGGGTGTGTGGGGATGAGGGCTGGGGCTGGGGGGTGTGGGGTGTTGGAGAGGCTCAGGGCTAGGGTGGAAGGGCAGGGTAAGGGCAGCCTGTCTTCCCATTAGTGGATGGGGGCACTAGGACCTGGGGGCAGCAGACAGCAGTTGCTGCTGGCTCTGGCAGTACACGCAGACAAGGGAGAGACAGACAGGGAGGGGGGACCCACGGAGGGGGGGATGGCAGGTGGAGGCTGGGGACCCATCCAACACTCCCCCGCTCCCTGACTGCCCCCCCCTTACCATTCTGGCTCCACGTGGGTCGGTTTGTGTGCTACACAGGACTACAGAGAGAGGGAGGGGGGAGCAGGGGAGGGCTCTGGCTGCTGGAGGCCAATGGGAGTGGGTCAATCGGCCTAGCCGCCCAATGAGCAGCCACACTCTGCATGGAAGGGAGGGAGGGAGAAAACCTCCCCGGACATTTTAACCTGGTTACCAATTCCTCCCGGACGGCTATTTAGAGACGCGAAAGCCGGACATGTCCGGGGAAATACGGACGGATGGTAACCCTAGCTCAGCAAGACGTGGGCAGTGTCATGGACCCCCTTTTCAAGCTCTGCGACCAGGGGTCAGCTGTTCCACCCTGAGCGCAAGGTGTAAGCCCCATGGGGACTGGGAGAGGCTCGTTTGTAGAGCATGTACGCCTGCCCACTGACCCTCCCCTGCCTCCTTCTCCCGCAGCACATCCATGTCTGGCTCCAATCAAAATGGGCCCTGGAGAGAGCTAGGGCCATACAGAGCAGCGCTGCCCTGCTCGAATTCGCCACCTCCCTGCCTGGATTTGACGTAAGTGACCTTTGACCCCAGCATCCTGCAGAGTCAGGGCTTGAGTCAAGTTCCTCATCCCTTGGCTAATTGGTCCCCCCTGGGTCTGCAAGGGACTGCGTTCCATAGGCCACGGGCTGGCAGATTTGTGCCTGGACTCAGGGCCCTTGTTATTCTGGAGCAGCTAGGCAGTAAGTGCTCATAGAGGGCCTTTGCCCTGGTCCCTTTGCTCCAAGCTCCCTTGGGGGCAGAGAGCTCTCGCTCCTCTCGCCCAGCACCTCCTACAGAGGGGTGGGAGCAGAGCTCTGGCCCAGGGGCTGAAGGGAGAAGGTTGATGGATTCCCCTCTCCTCCTCCTTCCACCAGACCTCCTCTGACTTCTCCATGGCAAGCGACTTTGTGCTGCAGCTGGGTCTCCATGTAGCCCACCCAGCCGAGGACGTCAGCCGGCAAGCCAGGGGTGCGATATATTGGCTGCACAGGCTCCTGATGCAGAAGAGGGGTAAGAACCTAGCTGGGCAATGGGACCCCATGGAAACAATCCTCTCGGAGACTAGCTCCAGCTGGCCATTGGGACGCCTAGAGGACTAAGGCCTCTCTGTTTAGACCCACTGTAGCAGGGAAGAGGAACCCCAATAGTAACAAGGCCCCTCCTTTGAGACTCCCTCTGCTGGGCAATGGGACCCTACAGAAAGAAGGCCCCTCCTCTGAGACCAATCCCACCTTAGATGATGACTCTTTCTCTTCCCCTCTCTCTGAATTAGGGAGATGAGTGTGAAAGTGCCAGGGAAATTGGCTGCTTTATTTCAGAGCCCGGCTCTTTCCCCAGCCCAGGGAAATAGCCCACCCACAGGGCAGCCAGCTCGTGAGGGGACAGGAACAGAGCTATTGAGAGACATGGAGGGAAAGAGCCCATCATGAGGGCAGGGGTAGGAGCAGAGACCACAGGGGAAGGACACAAAGCTTGTAGGATGTCACCAGTTGGGTAGTCAGGGCCAGATCCTGACTTCAGTGGGTGTGGGGGGTTCTCAGTATTAGACACCACCATTAACAGGCACCCACTCCCAGAGCACAATGACTCTAAGGGTCACATGATTACTGTGATGACTAAAACAAATCCCCCTTCTGGTACTAAACCGCCTGGTATGGACCCTGCGATTCCATTGGGCTGTGGATGCCACGAGGACCCTGGCCAGTGTGCACCCAGACGGAAACCGGCAGTGAAAGCGGAATGTCAAACCTCCCCAATGGGTGTGTCTTTCTCCCCCAGGGCTCAACATCACCGAGGGAAGAGAGCTGTGGTGCCGGGAAGGGCTCCAGGATACCGAGCGCCTGGGCTATAGAAACCTGGCCAGGGTGGGAGAGGTAAGGACTCTCTGCTGGTGCATTGCAGCAGCTCAGGTGTGGAGCTGTCTCCCCCTGCAGTGAGTGTGTCATGGACACAGGGCAAGAGCCTGCTACTTATTTGCAGCAGAGTATGTGAGGTTCCTGGGAATGTCAGTGGGGTGAGGCGTGGGAATGAACCAGATCTAAAAGACCCCTCACCTCTAGCGGGTGAGCTGCAGGAGATATCGCTGCTGGGAGCAGTAGAGTGTCTGGGTGAGCTGGTTTCAAAGTGCGGAGACCCATTTCCAGCATCTCATGGCACCTGGGTTGAATCCTGCTCCAGAAAGAGCTATTGGAGGCCTCAGTGCCTGCAGCCTCTTACTGAAGGGGGTTCTTTGGTCCATGGGACCCCAAAGGTTGGCTGCCCCAGGACTCTTCTCCACCTTGTGAGCCACCAGAGGGATTTGGAGCCTGGTTCTGAGCCATTGCAAGGGCTCTGGTTCTGTTGGTTTTAGGTCTTTGGTGAGCTATTCACTGAAGAGCAGAAAAGAACTTTTCTTCAGGGGGCGCTGGAGGCCATACACCACCCCCTGCTCCATGTCAGCCAGGCTGGGCTGCTGCTCACCTACTCCATCATCGGGAAAGCCGGCCAGCTGCTAGGGGACGAGGTAACCAAAGAGGGATCAACTGGGGAGGGAACCCCAGGGCCTTTCACCTCCAGGCCATTGACAGTCACTCCCATCCCATCCCCATGCACTGACCTGGGAGCAAGGAGAGGATGAACCCAGGCAGGTGCCATTGGTAGGTGCCAGCTTGTCCCCTGAGCAGCTCAAAGCAGGGCAGACCCAGCTCTCCAGCAAGGCTATTTCCTAACAGGCATCACATCAACACGACACGCTGCCTTTGCTCATGCTAGGGGCTGCCAACTCCCCTAGCCACCTCTGTGAGCCTTTCATCCCCTCCGGGCCTCAGGCCGGTTCCTAGTGCTCTGGGATCATGTTATCCTAGCAACCACCTGCTCTGGGAGAGCTGGAGGAGTCAGTCAGCGGAGGCTGCTTAAGTGCCCCATTCCCCAGAGCTACTGCCCATGGCATCATGTTAAGGATGGGGGATCCCTTGGGGAAAGGTGTCCACTTCCTCTCACCCCCCGGCACTACTGCCCAAAGCCTCCCATCCCCTCAGCTGGAGGGGGCGAGGGCGGCTGAGGGGATTCTGGGGAGCGGAGCGGAATCCCCAGCTGTGTTGGGAGGTAGAACAGCTCTCGGGGGGACTGAGAGGAGTGGGGGCAGGAGTTCATTCCCCAATGGTGGGAGAGGGGATGGGAGTCACTGGAGAAGAGACGAGATTTTGTCTCGGGGGTTGGGTGGGGGAATCCGTCCCTCAGACATGGGGGGTAGGGAGGAAATTTTGCTGGGTCCCGGTGCTGTTAATCCCCTTTGTTCTCATGGGTGTCCGAGTCTCTGATTGATCCTTGTTCCCTGGCAACAGGGGGACATTAGAGCAAACGTGATGCACAGGCTCTTTGCTATCAGGAGATCTGGCCTGGTGCCCCAAGGACTGGAGGGGCAGTGCTCCACGTATCGGCCTTGAAGACCCACCCCCCGCTTCACATGACTAGAAGCCCCCAGCCCCTGCCACAGGTACTGCTCTGTCTCACTGTGCCTGGGGGGGAAGGGCTGGGGGAAGCGGCCATAGAGCCCACAGCACTGAGAGAAAGCCAAGCCGAGTACCTCTCTGTCACCACCCTGCCCCACCCCGACCCCTGGAGCTGGGGCCAGGCCAGATACTGGTTCGGAAGAATCAGGCTGTGGGGCTGGCCCAGAAATGAGAGCATCCGCAGAACCAGGGGTTATGCTCAATAGCCATTGCAGTCTGGGAGGGGTGGCCTGACATGGAGCCCCTCCCCTGTCATCACTGCTCACACCTTCCCATGGCCCGTGTCACCCCTGACGCAGCAAATGTCTGACCATCCCCCACCTCGGGCCCAATCCACCCACCTGGTATCTGAACCCTTCCCAGCCAGGAATGAAACTAGCCCCTAACAGTCTGGGGCAGGGAAGGATCCTCCCCATCTGGCAGGTGGGAACTGAGACGTAGAGGAAGGGCTGTGGGCCTGGTCACACAATCCTGGGTGGAGATCTGGGAAGTGGACTGGGTCCCAGCCTAGAGCCTTTCCCGCAGGGGCACTTTCACTTTCTGCCCTTTATTCTCCTCTCCAGCTAGGGGGTCTGTGAGTGTGAAATGAACAGGGAGGGTGATGGGGTCCTGGCATATAGCCTGGATGGGAGCTCCCCTTGGCTTGGACCCCAGGGTCAGAGACATCTTGGTCATCCTGCTGTCCTTCTTCTATTGCTAGGAAGGGAGTCCACCGATGAGGGGTCTTTCGGGCTCCAGTAAGCCATCCTCATTCCCTCCCGCATGTACCACCCTGCCCTGCCCTGCCCTCCGGTTTCCGCGCTGTTGCCTCTGGCTTGACTCTTGACTCAGGTCTCTGGCTATGACTTTGGTATGACCCTTCTTGGCTCCAGATTTTGGTTGTGAACCCCGCCTCAGTATTTTCCTTGCCTTTCTCTAGCCTCGCTCCAGTCCCTCCACCCACCCGCTCCAGCATTGCCTCCTCCTCCTGATCTTCCCCAACCCGTTGGATTTTGACTACCTGGATTTGACCTTCGGCGTGTCTATGGACTTTGGCTTGAGAATGGACTTGGATGATCTTTGGTCTGACCACCCGGCTTCGACCTCTGGCCTGGACTTGGACACTGGCTCTGGTTCTGCTTCTGTTTTGTTGATAGACTCTGATCTCAGTTTTGATCCTGGTGTGTCTAGCATCACTCTTAGCCAAGTGCCATCCATGTGCAAAAGGGGACCCATCACACCAGGTGTGAACCATGGCCTCACTACATGAGCCTGGCCCGGTGCTGCCCCTACTGGAGTTGTGCAATGGAAATGACTGAAAATGTAGGGGTTCCTTTAAACAACCTCCACCAGCATTCTTGACTTGGATACCCGGCCATAGTATAATTGACCTACCATCAATCAAACCCTAACCCCTCCCTTGATTCCTTAAGCCCAACCCCTTGACCCCTTAGTCCCTCCCACCTGTCACCGGAAATCCCGCCCCATGGAGGTATTACTTCCGGGGTCAAGGCGGCCGCATGACCAGATGCAAAGGGATGTCATGTGACACCTCTAAGAACTCCTCCCATCACCCTCTACCAATCAGAATGGGTTTCATCCCAAAAGGACCACCCCGAGAGGAGATTTGACCAATCAGGGTGCCTTCCAGGGTGGGGGTGACCTGTCCAGAAGTGGGCCGTGTGACCCCTCTAAGAACTCCTCCCACCACCCTCTACCAGTCAGGTTGGGTTTCGTCTTGAAAGGACCATCCCAAGAGGAGATTTGACTAATCAGGGCGAGGTCCGGGACAGGCTGACCTGTCCAGAAGTGGGCCGTATGACCGCACTAAGAACTCCTCCCAAGGCCCTCTGCCAATCAGAGTGCAGCACCATTACCCCATCAGTCCCAGCGCTGGACAGAAGAGGCCATCTCTTACCAACGACACATGTTTTAGAAATTGTGGAAAGGCTGTTGAGAGGAAAGATGAACTCCTTCACCAACCCCGTGAAAACTTCGGACTTTGTTTTAGCCCCGACTGTCTTTGACCATACGCAGAGAAAGCGCTACATCAGCAACAGTTTGAGGAGGAGGAGGAGGGAGCGACCGAGGGGAGCCCTTTGGCCCGGCTATTGATGGATATGCCGGAACCCGAACCAAACTGCTTGTGAGACACCCTGATGAGCATGGTGGCCTCTCTTTGTCCACCCCCTTAGAGGTGAAATGCGATCACGGCTTGCGGGAGTCACAGGCGGACAAGGTGAACGGAAAAGACAGCGCTCAGGTAAATGAACGATTAAGAAGAGACGGTCGAGGTCTTGCGGCCAACATAGATCTTTTGGAACACCTCATTGCCCATGACGGAAGATAGTACGTTCATTTCTGCCATGGCATTCAGAAACACACCCCATTGTTTAGGTACATGTCTGCTAGGAACAGAGCGCGTCTGGGTGATGGCCCTGCCTAAGTCGAGCATGTTAGAACCATTAGCCACAGAACTTTTATACACAAAAGCCCCTTTATCGTTCCATGAAGAGATATTTTCGTCCTGGCCCAGTTTATTTAGCAATACTAACGCTTATTCACGTTATCCAACACCTCCTGAGCAACAGAGTCTGAGGTCTTTGGTGTTTCTGGAGGTTTGGCAGTTACACTCTGTTCCTGTTCTGGTAGAAACAGACTTATTTTCCCTTTATCCACATCGTTCTGCTTCACGTACATTAGGTACTTTTGAAGCCCGGCGCTGTAAAGTTTAGCCTTTTTGTATTCGGCTACATCAGTTCTTTGAAGTACAGACTTCATTTCAGCATCCAGTAAGCGAGTTGCGGTCGTTCTAATATTTTCCTCTGCCAGAGGGGGAGCCCTTAATTGCTCCAACGGGTGGCTGGGCACCAGGTACATTTTTTCTGCATACTCCATTATCGATTAGTTAAAAGCCCCGTTATCAGAGGGATAGCAAAACTTAACAGAGGGCCGATAAACCCCCCAGACTTCTTCACCAGATGCTTCTTTCTTTTAAGTGAAACACTTTTATTACAAAAAGAACAGCAAAGCGTGCGTCTCTTTTTCAGCACGCGCACTTGATTCTGTGTTAAAGGTACGTTTCCTTTTAAGGTATTGAGCGCTATTTCTGAGATGGCCACTACTAGATCGTCAGAGGCCTAACACAGTATAGCCCTCCTTTGCTGCGGGGACGATTTGCTAAGTCATTTTAAAAGGCCCAGGTTGCTCTTCACGCAGCTAGACAGGTTTTTGGTCAGCAGCCCCGGCTGTTAAAAGGGGGCCTGGCAATAATTCATCTCTTTTTATACCCCCTGTTGTTCTTTTCAAAGTATAAACCGCCGGCCAGTCTGGAGGGAAAAGACCAGTTCTTAGCCTATCAGCTTCTGGTGTGGAAGGATTTAAATCCACCACCAGGTAGCCATAAGGTCTTTTGGTAGCATCCTCAAAAGCTTCTAGAAGGAATTGAGCTTTGCCGGGGTACATTTGCCGAGCGAGCGTAGCGATTTGTCATTTATCCCTGGGGTTTTGTACAGAACCATGTACTTTGTATTTAGGTTAATCGGGCGACTCTTTTTTCCCTAGCAAACTCCAGCATTGCAGGAGTTTTCAGTCCTTCGTTTTTTATTCACACCCCCTAGAGCGCATGCTCTGGGTTTGTGAATGTGTGTGGTTCTGGGCACGTACAGAGCCCCTAGAGCGCATGCCCTGGGTTTGTGAATGTGTGTGGTTCTGCTCACGTTCAGAGCCCCTAGAGCGCATGCTCTGGGTTTGTGAATGTGTGTGGTTCTGGGCACGTTCAGAGCCCCTAGAGCGCATGCTCTGGGTTTGTGAATGTGTGTGGTTCTGCGCACGTTCAGAGCCCCTAGAGCGCATGCTCTGGGTTTGTGAATGTGTGTGGTTCTGCGCACGTTCAGAGCCCCTAGAGCGCATGCTCTGGGTTTGTGAATGTGTGTGGTTCTGCGCACGTTCAGAGCCCCTAGAGCGCATGCTCTGGGTTTGTGAATGTGTGTGGTTCTGCGCACGTTCAGAGCCCCTAGAGCGCATGCTCTGGGTTTGTGAATGTGTGTGGTTCTGCGCACGTTCAGAGCCCCTAGAGCGCATGCTCTGGGTTTGTGAATGTGTGTGGTTCTGCGCACGTTCAGAGCCCCTAGAGCGCATGCTCTGGGTTTGTGAATGTGTGTGGTTCTGCGCACGTTCAGAGCCCCTAGAGCGCATGCTCTGGGTTTGTGAATGTGTGTGGTTCTGGGCACGTTCAGAGCCCCTAGAGCGCATGCTCTGGGTTTGTGAATGTGTGTGGTTCTGGGCACGTTCAGAGCCCCTAGAGCGCATGCTCTGGGTTTGTGAATGTGTGTGGTTCTGGGCACGTTCAGAGCCCCTAGAGCGCATGCTCTGGGTTTGTGAATGTGTGTGGTTCTGCGCACGTTCAGAGCCCCTAGAGCGCATGCTCTGGGTTTGTGAATGTGTGTGGTTCTGCGCACGTTCAGAGCCCCTAGAGCGCATGCTCTGGGTTTGTGAATGTGTGTGGTTCTGCGCACGTTCAGAGCCCCTAGAGCGCATGCTCTGGGTTTGTGAATGTGTGTGGTTCTGCGCACGTTCAGAGCCCCTAGAGCGCATGCTCTGGGTTTGTGAATGTGTGTGGTTCTGCGCACGTTCAGAGCCCCTAGAGCGCATGCTCTGGGTTTGTGAATGTGTGTGGTTCTGCGCACGTTCAGAGCCCCTAGAGCGCATGCTCTGGGTTTGTGAATGTGTGTGGTTCTGCGCACGTTCAGAGCCCCTAGAGCGCATGCTCTGGGTTTGTGAATGTGTGTGGTTCTGGGCACGTTCAGAGCCCCTAGAGCGCATGCTCTGGGTTTGTGAATGTGTGTGGTTCTGCGCACGTTCAGAGCCCCTAGAGCGCATGCTCTGGGTTTGTGAATGTGGGCGTTTTCACTCACAGTTTCCTCAGGGTTTGGTGTGGCGGCGGCCGCTAAGGAACTGGAGTTGTAGTTGTGCTGTTGCAATACCTCGGGGAGGATAAAAAAAAAAAAAAACATTTTACAAAACTGAACTTTACCATCCTTCTCACCCACACCTATGTATTTACTTAAAATACAAAACCTCATAGAACAACCAAACCAATAAGCAAAATATATTTACGGGGCTTTATCCATCCATCAATCACTGATGCTGGTGAATTTTCCTTTTCAGCTCTCTCTTTCCTTTTTCTTTTGAGCTTGTTTTCCCTCTGGTCTAAGGATCTCTCATGTTTTGACCGTACTGCGGAGCAAACAACATTATTATAAAACACATGAAACCGTCTTGTAAACTTAAAAAATAAAATATTCACGAAGGTGTTTTTCTATTTAAAAAGTCACAGCTTTAAAACAAATAATCCATTTCAGGCTGTACAACAAACACAGGTTTTGAGTTTATTTCTACCACTTAAAAAACAAAACAAAACAAAACAAACAACAAAAAACCCACAATTTTTTTTTTAAATACATCTCATTTTGCAGAATAAAAAACCAAACTGCTTTTAAAATCCATTTTAAAACATATTTTGCACAGTAAAAAACCTTGTTAGTTTGAAACAAACCAAGTACTTTTTAAAAACCTACACCTATGCCTTGCACAGACCCCTCTCTCACACAAAACAGCAGCTTTATAAAACACACCAAACCAAGTTTGCAGCCCTATACTTTTCAATAACCCCCCATGCATTTAAATGGCCCATGCTTGTTCTGTCCCTCAGCCATGTGTGCTTGGGCCTTTGGGTTAGTTACTATTATTCCCCCAATTGCCTCAAACCCATTAAAAACAACACATTATGCACAGTAAAAAAACCTGTTAGTTTGAAACAAACCAAGTACTTTTAAAAACCCTACACCTATGCCTTGCACAGACCCCTCTCTCACACAAAGCAGCACATTTTTAAAAAAATACTTTTCAATAACGCCCCCATGCATTTAAAAGCCAATTTCAAAAAAGTTCCCTTTCACTATGGGATAAAGTGTTGCAAGCACATGCTTGTTCTGTTCCCCCCCATTTGTGTTTGGGCCTTCAGGTTAAAGAACAAGAACAAATTGTAGTTAGTATTGCCACCAAATCTCTATACAACTTGCGTAATACCTAAAGTTTAAAAAAAAAGTATTAAGCACAACTATAGTTAAAATGTTTTTTACCTTGGCCTGTTGGTGAACTGCAGTTTAAAGTTACTGGTTCCATGCTAAGCAGATCACACTGCAAGGAAGATAGACACCATTAGGGTTACCATATCTCATAAATAAAAAAAGAGGACCCTCCACGGGCCCTGGCCCCGCCCATTTCCCCACCCCTAGCCCTGCCCCAACTCCGGCCCTTCCCCATCCTAACCCCGCCCCTTCCTCCCTCCCACTCCCAGCCAGGGGGAAAGGGCTGCCCCAGCGCTACCGGCTTCAGGGTTTGCCGGGCAGCCCCCAGACCCTGCGCCCCCAGCCGGCGCTTCCCCAGCGCAGCTGGAGCCCGGGAGGGGAAGCGCCCAGCCGGGGGCGCAGGGTCTGGAGGCACGGGGGCTGCCCAAAGCCGGTAGCGCTCGGGCAGCCCGGCTCTTAAACAGAGCCGAAGAGTCGGGGAGGAGCAGAGCCGCCATTTTCCCTGACATGTTCGGCTTTTTGGCAATTCCCCCCGGACGGGGGTTTGACTGCCGAAAAGCCGGACATGTCCGGGAAAAAGAGGACGTATGGTAACCCTAGACACCATTATTTTCCAAAGACAGCATGGGCAAAGAGTGGCATTTCAGAGTTAAAGACAGCAAGCCTTACCTCTTTCTGCAGTCCAGCAGCCATTCAAGAATGTTTCTGTTGAAAAGGACAGTCTCCAACATACCTGAGCTTTTTATAGCATCTTAGCCCATTGTTTCAAACAGACTTCAACATAGTAGCTAGCATGTTAATTTAATCACCACAGCTCTGAAAGAATAGATCCTTAAGGACTTTAGGCACCTCTCCCATAGCACACCCTTTTGTGATCTGGGGTGGGGGAACCAAGTTGTCTGCACAACAGGGCTATTTTTTTAAGTAAGTTAAAATAAATTTTTCAGTAGGGCCATCTTACAGTATCGAACAGTACCCATTTCCAAGTGGGGGGCCCTTTGCAGATATTAATGAATGTCTTGGGGCTTTTTTATTAAACATGTCTTTCATGCTTAAAGTTTGGGGGGGGGTTCCTAGAAAGAATGACCCATAGCAATCAACCAACTCCAGGGCCATATTTAAACCGTCCAATAGTGTCCCACCAACTCCTGGGGTCATATTTAAACTGTCCAATGGAGTTCTGCCAACTCCAGGGGTTATATTTAAACTTTCCAGTCGCATCTGCGAATTCCTGAGGTTTTATTTCATTTCATATTAATCAGAACTCACCATCCACACCCACCCACCCCCCTTACTATGGGTGCACCCCCATCAAATTTAACCCTATGGCAACAAGGGTAAGTAATCGCAGTCACCCTGGCTATTCAGTGAGGGGGGGAGGTGTAGTTAAACCCATTCAGTTCAACTCTATTGTACTCAAACACATGTCTGAACAAGCCCTGTTTGTTTTATTGTAAGCACATTTTTTTAGGATTTTTTCCCCCTCCCACAACATACATTTCAGCTTTTTGCTGTAAATGGGTCACTTTTACACAAAAACCCCACAAGAGCTAGGTGCTCACAAACAATTGATTTTTTATTTAAAAGTCATACAGCTCCTTGAAAACAAACCAAGATGCTTCATTAAAACTTTCAGAAAAGAAATAGTGTAAGCACCCCACTGCTTGTTTTTCGATTTACACAACCCCCAGTTCCTAACCCATTACACCTCCTCCTCGACCGTCGCTTCTTAATCATTCATTTAGCTGTGCGACGTCTTTTCCATTCACTTTGTCCGCCGGTGACTCCCCCAAGCCGTGATCGCATTCCACCTGTAAGGGGGTGGACAAAGACAGGCCTCGGGGCTAAAACAAAGTCCAAAGTTCTCACGGGGGTAGTGAAGGAGTCCATGTTTCCACTCAGCAGCCTTTCCATGATTTCTAAAACACGTGTTCTTGGTAAGAGATGGCCTCCTCTGTCCGGCGCTGGGACTTATGGGGTAATGGTGCTGCAATTTGATTGGCAGAGGGCTTTGGGAGGAGTTCTTAGTGGGGTCATACGGCTCACTTCCGGATGGGTCACCCCGCCCCAGATCTCGCTCTGATTGGTCAAATTCTCCTCTTGAGGCAGTCCTATCAGGGCAAAACACATCCTAATTGGTAGAGGGTGGTGGGGGGAGCTCTTAGAGGCATCACACAAGCCACTTCCAGACGGGTCACCCCACTCCGGAACTCGCCCTGATTGGTCAAATCTCCTCTCGGGGTGGTCCTTTCGGGATGAAACCCATCCTGATTGGTAGAGGGTGGTGGGAGGAGTTCTTAGGGGGGTCACATGACACACCTTGCTTCCAGTCATGTGGTCACCTTGATCCCGGAAGTAACACCCCCATGTGGTGGGACTTCCAGTGACAGAAAGGAGGGACTAAGGGTAAAAGAGTGGGGCTTAAGGGGTCAAGAGGCGGGGGTTAGGGTTTGATTGATGGTAGGACTATTATAGTACTGCTGGGTGTCCGAGTCAAGAATGGTGGAGTAGCTCCAGAGACGGAGATTGGTTAAAGGAACCATAGAATCATAGAATATCAGGGTTGGAAGCGACCTCAAGAGGTCATCTAGTCCAACCCCCTGCTCAAAGCAGGACCAATTCCCAACTAAATCATCCCAGCCAGGGCTTTGTCAAGCCGGGCCTTAAAAACCTCCAAGGAAGGAGACTCCACCACCTCCCTAGGTAACGCATTCCAGTGCTTCACCACCCTCCTAGTGAAATAGTGTTTCCTAATATCCAACCTGGACCTTCCCCACTGCAACTTGAGACCATTGTTCCTTGTTCTGTCATCTGCCACCACTGAGAACAGCCGAGCTCCATCCTCTTTGGAACTCCCCTTCAGGTAGTTGAAGGCTGCTATCAAATCCCCCCTCATTCTTCTCTTCTGGAGACTAATCAATCCCAGTTCCCTCAGCCTCTCCTCATAAGTCACGTGCTCCAGACCCCTAATCATTTTTGTTGCCCTCCGTTGGACTCTTTCCAATTTTTCCACATCCTTCTTGTAGTGTGGGGCCCAAAACTGGACACAGTATTCCAGATGAGGCCTCACCAATGTGGAATAAAGGGGAACGATTCACGTTCCTCGATCTGCTGGCAATACCCCTACTTATACAGCCCAAAATGCCAATAGCCTTCTTGGCAACAAGAGCACACTGTTGACTCATATCCAGCTTCTCGTCCACTGTGACCTCTAGGTCCTTTTCTGCAGAACTGCTACCTAGCCATTCGGTCCCTAGTCTGTAGCAGTGAATGGGATTCTTCCGTCCTAAGTGCAGGACTCTGCACTTGTCCTTGTTGAACCTCATCAGGTTTTTTTTGGCCCAATCCTCTAATTTGTCTAGGTCCCTCTGTATCCGATCCCTACCCTCTAGTGTATCTACCACGCCCCCTAGTTTAGTGTCATCTGCAAACTTGCTGAGAGTGCAGTCCACACCATCCTCCAGATCATTAATAAAGGTATTAAACAAAACCGGCCCCAGGACCGACCCTTGGGGCACTCCGCTTGAAACCGGCTGCCAACTAGACATGGAGCCATTGATCACTACCCGTTGAGCCCGACGATCTAGCCAGCTTTCTATCCCCCTTACAGTCCATTCATCCAGCCCATACTTCTTTAACTTGGCGGCAAGTATACTGTGGGAGACCGTATCAAAAGCTTTGCTAAAGTCAAGGAATAACACATTCACTGCTTTTCCCTCATCCACAGAGCCAGTTATCTCATCATAGAAGGCAATTAGGTTAGTCAGGCACGACTTCCCCTTCGTGAATCCATGCTGACTCTTCCTGATCACTTTCCTCTCCTCTAAATGTTTCATAATTGATTCCTTGAGGACCTGCTCCATGATTTTTCCATTGCACAACTCCAGTAGGGGCAGAACCGGGCCAGGATCATGTAGTGAGGCCATGGTTCACACCTGGAGTGATCTGGCTACTTACTTGCAGAGAGCCTGCTTTTATGCAAAAAGTTGCACAACCTGATGTCACATGCTGCATCTGATAATTAGGTCCAGTGGTAGGTAGGAGCCTAGGTCGCAGCGAGGTGCAGGATGGCACCTAGGCTAAGACTGGTTTCAGAGTAGCAGCCGTGTTAGTCTGTATCCGCAAAAAGAAGAACAGGAGTACTTGTGGCACCTTAGAGACTAACAAATTTATTAGAGCATAAGCTTTCGTGGACTACAACCCACTTCTTCGGATGCATATAGAATGGAACATCTATTGAGGATATATATATACACACATACAGAGAGCATAAACAGGTGGGAGTTGTCTTACCAACTCTGAGAGGCCAATTAATTAAGAGAAAAAAAACTTTTGAAGTGATAATCAAGCTAGCCCAGTACAGACAGTTTGATAAGAAGTGTGAGAGCGAGGCTAAGACTGGTGCTAGAATCAAGATCCAGGGACACACCAGGATCAAAACCGAGATCAGAGTCCATCAACAAAGCAGAAGCAGAACCAGAGCCAGTGTCCAAGTCCAGGCTATTACCCCATGCTGTGAATCTCACAATTGTTGGCTCCCAGGAAATCTGCAAAGGTTTTCCTCAAACTTCATCTGCGAGGATTTCCAATCTAACACTCATTTGGGCACGGGACAAATGGAAGACAGATTTCAAAACACACTATGGACATTTTAACTGTCTGATATGCTATTGGAGCTAACTAACAGTCCCCTGACCTTGCAACCCTTCATCAGTGATGTATCTGGGAACAGTGTCATCTATTCAGGTGACATACTCCTCTTTTCGGAGAACCCAGAGCAGCACACACACCTCATCCGGACCTGGAGAGGTTTCGGCAGCGTGGTCTCAACACAGAATTGGTAAAGCCTATCTCCAGCGAACTCTCCACAGAGTTTAGGGGGTACATCCTCTCCCCAGAAGGTGTTACGATTGATGCAAATAAGGTGGAAGCCATTCATAAATGGGACAAAGTTTGAAGTCCTCAGCGCTTCCTAGACTTCACCAGCTTTACTGCTGCATCGGCCCAGGGTTCTCAGAGCCAGTAAACCCCGAGAGCTTCCTCCACAAAATGGCCACATTTGTTTGGTCATCCAAGTTCCAACAAGCCTGCAAACAGCTCAGAATTGCCTTCACCACTGCATCTATTCTGACGCACAGCATTCATCATGGAAGTAGACGCATCTACTATGACCACCAGGGCCTGCTTTGTTTGGTGCTGCCAGAGGTGGACTGAAATTCAGACTTAGCTTGACACACGTGACTTCTGCGCTTTCACCAAGGCACCACGCACCTAACTTCTTGGCATCTCAGGCCTCTGAAGACCCTGCTCCGTCCATGGCAGCCATTGCCAAGAATTTCACTCATTCAAATGGCCACATGATGGAACTGACTCTCATAGATCACCTGACCAAGATGGCGAGCTTCATCCCTCTGTGCACGAGTACCTTCGGCTAAGAGGACAGATCAGCTCCAAATTTCCAAAGGCCAATGACACCTTTGTTTTGCTAACTATAGATTTCCCACTGATTTCATGCCACACTACGAATAGTCACTCCGCACTTCCCAGCTATCGACCTGGGTCAACGAATCCACCACATTCAAGAAGAACGAAGGGAGCCCCTCGAGGACACTAGGAAGGAGTCAGATATTATACGGACTGCTGATGACAAGAGGGAAGCCATTTGCTGAAGGGAGGTAGCAAGTCCCTGGCACTGACCGAATCCCTAAGCCCCGTCTGTTGCAGCAGTTCCTGACCCATCCCCCTTGGATGACCTTCTGATCCCATCCTCCTCCCCTGGCTCTAGGGAGCAAACTCTGGGTCCCTTCCCTCACTCTGGCACAATCCGTGCCCAGAGGGACCGAGCCCCTCACAGACAATGGGACTGTCCTACCTTCTCCTCCTTGTGGGGGGGACTACTACCCCCATTTTACAGACAGGGAATGAAGATGATGAAATGACCTCTCCAAAGTCACACCTGGAAATGTGGAGGAGATCTGGGAACTGGACTGGGTTTTACAGGAGTGCCCTCCCCACAGAGGCAGCTTCACTTTCTGCCCTTCGTTCTCTCCTCCCCCCTTGGCCCGTCTTCGATGGGGATCTCTGAACTGGGAATGAGCAGGGGCTTCCTCCTTCTCTGTCTTTGAATGTCTGGGATCTGTCCCCAGCAATGCAGCCTGCAGCTGGCCCAGCTTGGGGAGCCATGACCTCATCCTGTGAAATCGAGACGTGCTGGCTCTCAGTCATGCTTCGACGGAAAACCACGCACCCCACACAGAGGTAGGAACCGCCCATTCCCAGGTTGTTCTGAGGAGCCAGGATTCCTCCAGGAGCTGGGGAAGGGCACAGTGAGCAGTCTGTCAGAGGTAGGGGAGGATCGTGTAAGGGGAGGGTCTAAGAGAGGAGGAGGGTGAGCTAGGCTCTGTATTTGGGCTTGGCAGGGATCAAGAGAAGGGACGGGGCTATTAGAGGCAATGCGAGGTGCAAGGGGCGTCGGAGATGGGGGCAAGGCCTGAAAAGTTCAGCTACTTTAGATGAGTTGTGCCAGAGAATCACCGGTTGAGGTGACTGAAAGCTCTGAACTGGGGCTGGCCGAAAGCATCCTCCTCAGATGGGAACATCCCAAAAGTCTGCAGAAGCTCAGCCTCTGAGGTGAACGTTGTGGCCCAAACCTCTCTCTGCTCTGTACCTCGCAGGATTCCAGCCGGCTGTTCCAATCCAGGAGGAAAACTCTGCCACTGAAATCTCACAGCCCCTGTGCAGTGAAGTGCCACTTAAACCCACTGTGATGCACAGACCTTGCCCTGGCTGTCTGCACAGGCCTGAATTTCACCCCTTCAGAGTGTAAGGAAATAATTGGCTGAAGGCCTTTTTTTCTTTTTGGATGGCTGTCTAGTGGGGAAAAACTATGGGGATTTTTAACCTGTTTGGCTCCCATGACTGGTGCTTCAATGATGCAGACAAGTGCTGATGCATTGGTTGATTTCCCCACCTTGTAATCTACTCTCTTCTTCTCTTTTCACAGGTATTCTAAGGGCACCCCGTGCTTCATATGGGCATTCTTGGGTGGGCAGATTGCATCAGACCTGCACTTGAATAAATAATAGTGAATGAAATATGCAGACACTAAAGTTCTGCAGCCAAATTCTCAGAAACCTTCCTCTTCAATGGAGGATCAGGATTTTATTTCTAATTGATTTGTTTAAAAAGTGCTAAGCAGATGCTACACTGTAATAAGAGGAAACAGAAGCAAAAACTGAAAGAATGTTACTGAAACCAATGAACAGATGCGGAGAGTGGAAACACGGCAAAGCAAACAAATGACTACTATGAGTAAATAACCTGAAAGCAAATGGAGAAGAAAAGCTCATCTGGGTAATTGTGGCTCTTGGGACAAAAATCAGGTTCCTGGTATGTAGCCTGGCTGAGATCATACCTTTTCCCTGGATCCCAGACCTGGGCTACAGACGTCATTCTCTGTGTGATGTCCTTATTTTATTCCTAGGGAAAGGATCCCCAACAGAGATGTAAGGATCCTGGACTCTAATGTCTGCAAGAAGCTTCAGCCACCTTCACAGGTAGAAGTCACTGTCTTTCCTACAATGCCACTAGTGCTCTTTCTGCTCTCCAGATCTGCTCCCTCCAGCAGGACAGAGACACCCCTTAACTCCCCGAGTCCTGATTTCCTACAATTCAAGGGGCTGAGGGTTTGCATTGCCTCCACCATCAGAGAGTTTTTCCTATGGGAATCTCCCTAGAGCAGGGGAGAAATCTATTCTTCCATTAGAATGAGACTGCTCAGTAAATCCACTCACACTGACCTCATCTCAGCTGCTTTGTTTATCCGAGATTAGTGGTATCTTTGGAAAACACTTAGGGTGCCGGGGTGTGAGGTGGAGCAGGGGAGACGGGCGCTCCAGCAGATTCCCCTGAAGAACACCACCCTGTCTTTCTCTGGTCAAGCTCAGACTCGCCGTGCATTGTGGAAGTGAAGACCGGATGGGTGCTGCTGGATTGACCTTGATGTGCCATGTCCTTGTGTGGATGAAGGACCTACATCTCAGGGATGGCCAGCAGCAGATGTAACACATGTGTCGAGGAATAGGCTAAACAACCTACACTGATAGGTAAGTAAAATCATGGCCATGTGTAGACATCACAGGAATTGGGGATTGAACCAGGGTCCTTCAGCACAAGCCCCTCTCACTCAGTGTCAACCAATCCAGCTCCACCCACTAGATTACATCCTTATCCATTGTCACAGAACCCAGGAGCCCTGATTCTCAGACCCGGGCCTTACATCACCAGGCCAAACCGCCTCCCATTATGGGCGTTGTAGAAGGGACCATTGGCAAAAACCCCTCTTCATTCCCCCTGTCAGAGACTGCAGCCACGGGTGACAAGAGAATGAGCTGAGATCTCCCCTGTGGGAATCCGAGGGGCTGCACATTTGGGGTTTCACAGGGAAGGCCTCTGGCAGCCGTTGACAGAGTGTTCCTGGGAGGAGATTTTCCGTCTCTAACAAAGGGTTTCTGTTCCCCCAGATCTCAGCCGTTCAGCAGAATGCAGGAGAGCCGAGTGCTGATGGGCTAGAGGGGTCCCAGGAGTCGCTGTGCGGCAGGTGCAGTGTCTGCAGTCACCATGGGCCAAACCCTGCGCTCCAGACAACCCAGGCTGTTTCCCTGGATTGCGAAGGGGACTTTGGCTTGGGGAATCAGTTCTGGTGCCTGTGTCTACAACTGGGATGTTTTCATGAGGCTACTCAATGGTCCATGAATCACCATGTGAGCAAGGGGAGAATGGACATTAGAGAGCGAGGCTGGGACCTCTGCAGAGCTGCTGCAGTCGAGGATCCACAGCCAGAAGAGAGACGACGGGAAACGCGCTTCGATGGCTGCCACAGCCACAGCAGCTGTCTCATCAAGCTCTGCTCACGCTCTAGACAGCAGAGGCAGGACAAAGAGCCACACAGTGAGAGCCTGGGTTGCAATTAGCAATATGCCATTTTTTCAGTGGATTATGCTGTCCTGACTGTCTATTTCCTGTAAAGTCCACATCCAACCTCCCTGGATGACCTCAGTGGGAGTTAGGTTCTCCGTGCCCACAGGACAGGGCTGGCCTTACCATGAGGCGAACTGAGGCGGCTGCCTCGGGTGACAGACTGTGGAGGGCGCCACTAGGACCCAGAGTGTAGAAAATTGTGTCTGCTGCTGGTGCATATGTATCCTCTCTGCTCTAGACGCACAGAGATGGTGGCGTGCTGGGCTGGAGGAAGGAGGGCACAAGAGATATAACAGGCAGGCAGGAGAAAAGGTGAGATGGAATAACAGAAAGCAACAGGAGCTGCAGGGAGAGAGAGGAGGAGGAGCCTCTTATGTACCTCTCTAGCACCCTCAGGAGCCTGGATTGAGTCACACCAGCTTCTCAGGGAGCTTCCTGTTTCCTGCTGCTTCCCTGAACCCACTTGAGGAGAACAGGCAGTGAATTGAGGTAGTAGGAGCCAGTTAGGCCCTTAAGACGCTGATATCTTCCCTCACTCAGGTCCTGCTACCAGCCTGCTTATTTGTCCTCTGGGGCAGCATTCAGAAAAAGAAAGAAAGCAAAAGAAGCTTTTCTATCTAAGCAGGAAGGAGCTCTCCTGAGATACATAGACACAAATGTTCACGGTGAGCCTTCCGGCCCCAGCGAGGATGTGAGTGGTGAGGAGATGCCTGATCGTCCAGTTAGTCAGAATGCAGGTGACCTGGCAGCTACTGCAGCATCCATATCTCCATCTCCAATGGATGTAACCATGCAGATTCCTGAAGAAAAGTGTAGATCAGAGAGGAGTGTGGTGGAGGTGCAAGAAACAGCTGCTGCTGAGTTTAGTTCCTTAAATCTAGATGATCCAGGACGGTGGACCCACTTGAGCAGTAGCCTGAGGGACTTCCTTGTACTGCATGGGCCACAGCAGGTGAAAAACGTCATGTTCCCCAAAGACAATGAAAATAGAAGTTTCCTTCCAACACATTACTTGTGTGAAATCCCCAATGGTGACAAAGTGGAGAGGCCATGGCTTATGTACTCAAAAACCCAGAATGCTGCATACTGTTTTTGTTGCAAACTCTTCCAGTTTAATGTTCCAGCCACATTGGGTTCTACAGGAGCAAAGGACTGAAAAAATCTGGCTAGAAATCTGGCATGCCATGAGAAGGCAGCAAATCAAGCGAGAGCATTCAATAGGTGGAAAGAACTTGAGATGAGACTAAGGTTAAAGGCCACCATAGATGATCAGCATCAAGAGAAGATTGCATCAGAGTCTCTTTACTGGCAAAATGTTCTGAAAAGGCTCATTGCCATTGTGAGAATGCTTGCTACTCAAAACCTAGCACTGCGTGGCACTTCAGATCAGCTGTATGTGCCAAACAATGGAAACTTCCTTAAAATTGTGGAGCTGATGGCTGAGTTTGATGCTGTACTCCAGGAGCATCTAAGAAGAGTCACCACCCAAGAAATGGACACACCCCACGACCTTGGAAAAATAATTCAAAATGAGATCATACAATTACTGGCAACAAAAGTCAAACAGAAGATTGTGGCAGATCTGAAGTCAGCAAGATATAACTCTGTTATTCTGGACTTCACACCAACATCAGCCGTACGGAACAAATGACTTTAATGGTGCGTGTTGTAACAACAACAGAACCTAGTGAAAATGTCCCTGCAATGGTGGCTGTCAGAGAGCATTTTCTAGAATGTATTGACACTGATGATACTACAGGAGCTGGAATTGCAAATATGCTTCTTAAAAAGCTGGAAGATATGGGAATTGCGATAGCTGACATGAGAAGTCAGGTCTACGATAATGGTGCCAACATGAGAGGAAAGAAGAGAGGAGCGCAGACACTGATCCGAGTGTTAAACCCTCGAGCTTTTTTTGTCCCATGCAGTTCTCATTCATTGAACTTGGTGGTCAGTGATGCAGCATCAGCTTCTAGAGAGGAGCTGATTTTTTTAATAAAAGAACAGGAGTACTTGTGGCACCTTAGAGACTAACAAATTTATTTGAGCATAAGCTTTCGTGAACTACAGCCCACTTCATCGGATGCATAGAATGGAACATATAGTAAGGAGATATATATACAAACAGAGAATATGAAAAGGTGGGGGTTGTATCACAGGCTGTAGGTGCTCTTCCTAATTTGAAACAGGTACGTCAAAACTGAAGATCTGAAAAACAAGTCCTAGGTTAGAGAATTGTCTTTTGTAACTATAAAAGTAACCTACAAGCTTCAACGAAAGACATGCTGGAGGCATCAGCTCATCCACACATCTTCCCAAATCTAGCCTGGGAAAGAAGATGTGCTTGACCACATTCCCAGAATGTTAACACATCCAAGGGATTGTGGACCAAAGTAGAAGCGAGTTTGAAAGCTGGTGACTCTCTCTCCCCAAAAGATGCTCTGTCCCTAGCCCTCAATTTGAATCAAAATATTTCCAGAGTAAAATTCTTCTTCAGAAGATACCAAGAGGAACTGCCCTCTTTCAAAACAGCTTGCATCTTCTATTCTCAAGGACGGCTCTCTGTGCGGACATGGACTACCAGCTTCTGTGAGGGCAGCTTGACTTTACTGCTTTGGAAATAATGGCCGAGGTGTTCATATTGAAAGAGGATGTCTTTCCTTAAAGGCAGCTTTAGCCTCATTCCTGTCAACAATTATGAGAGCTGGTGGCCATTTTGAAAGGCTGCAATTCTCTGAAGAAGAACGATTCACCATTAAAACTTTCGGAACATGTTCCCCTTGCCTATGGAGTTTTTACACACATACACATAAATTCTTATGCATTAACCATTTTAGCAGAAAATTTCAGCTTTTTCTCAAAAAAAATAAATAAATAAAGCTTGAATGCTGGACATTTTTATTTCGCTTCTCTGGACTTTTTCAATTCTAATATATCTTATTTTTTTTAGATAGGGCAACCAGAACTGCACAAAGTATTCAGGGACTGAGGATACAATGTATTTATATACAGGCAATATGATCTTTTCTTTCTTATTATTTATCCCTTTCCTAATGGTTCCTAACATTAAGTTGGCTTTTTGAACCACCACGTCACTTAGTTTTCAGAGAACTGTCCACACTGACTCCCAAGATCTCTTTCTTGAGTGGTAACAGCTAATTTAGACCCATCATTTTGTATGTCTAGTTAGGATTATGTTTTCTAATGTGCATTACTTTGCATTATCAACACTGAATTTCATCTGTCATTTCCTTGGCTGATCGTCCAGTTTTGTGAGGTCCCTCTTTAACTCTCCGCAATCAGGTTTGGACTTAACTATCTTGAGTAGTTTTGTATCATCTGCGAGCTTTGAAACGTCCCTCTTTACCCCTTTTCCCAGATAATTTATTAATATGTTTAATACAGTTCTTTATGGAGCCCCGTTGTTTACCTCTCACCATTGTTAAAGCTGGCCATTTAGTCCTACCCTTTGTTTCCTGTCTTTTAACCAGCTACTGATCCATGATAGAACCTTCCCTCTTACCCCATGACTGCTTAGTTCGCTTAAGAGCCTTTGGTGATGGGCTTGGTCAAAGGTTTTTGGAAAGTCCGGGTACACTATATCCATTGGATCACCCTTGTCTACAGGTTTGCTGACCCCGCTCCAAGAATCCTAATAGATTGGTGAGGCATGATTTCCCTTTATAAAAACCATGTTGACTCTTCCCTCAAAAATCATGTTTATCTATGTATCTGATAATTCTGTTCTTTGCTATAGTTTCAACCAATTTGCCTGGTAATGAAATTAAACTTACTGTTGTAATTGCCAGGATCATCTCTATCATTTTTTGAAATCAGGGTTATATTAATTTTCCTGCAGTCATCTGGTACAGAGGCTGATTTCAGGGATAGGTTACATACCACAGTTAGTAGTTGTGCAAATTTCATATTTGAGTTCCTTCAGAATTTGTGCGTGAATACCATCTGGTCAGTCAGTAAAGACCAATGCAAAAAGTTCATTGAGATTCTTCACAATGACCTTATCTTCCTTGAGTGCTCCTTTAGCACCTCAATTGTCCATTGGTTGTTTAACAGGCTTCCTGCTGCTGAGGTACTTAAAAACAACTTTCTGTTTTTGTGTCTTTTGCTAATTGCTCTTCAAATCCTTTTATGGCCTGCCGGATTTTATTATTACACTTCACTTTCTCTTAAGCTTGGTTTTCCTCTGCTAGCCTTGGGACTTGCTCATGCAAAACTCCAGGTGACTATGAAGTGCTACCTTGCTTTGAAAAGGCTGCCCCGGGTCACTGTAAACACTTGCTGGGTTGCATCACCCCATAGGAAGGTAAAATCTCCCCGGGAGTCTGAACTAAGGTGGAGTTGCTATAGGAGCTCACAACGGGACACAGGGGGTGCTGGAGCTCCACCAGCCAGGCCCAGAGCATTTGAGGCTGTGTGTCCTGCCCTTGGGAAAAGAGGCGACCCTTTCGACAGTACTAATGAAAACGAGCTTGCATGCACAGTGATTTCGAAATAAATTACTATGTGAATTGTTTCAAAGACTATGACACTATCAATAGTGGTTTGTTAATACATCTTGCTGTGAAGGGGACATTTTCAGTTAAGTAAAATAACAGGGAAAAAGACCTAAAAAGTTCTTTTCAAAAACCACCCACTGCCCCAGATCCACCCAAGACTTAGTTCTTTGGTCATTTCCATTGAAATAGGGAGGACCTGGGTTGGCTTATTTAGGGAGAAATAAATGGATTGACACTGTGTTAAATTTTTAAAGGACTTATTTCTAAAATTAATTTTAATTCAGAAATTAATTAACAGATTCACTAGCAAATTCTCAGAAAATTCATTCTTTAGTCAGGGCGTAGTGCTGTAAATATGAGGAGGACATGGCTTAAATCTGTCAAGAGGGAACAGCTGGACACAGACAGATTAATAGGGGAGTACAAGGAAACAAGGAGTTAATATTATCAGCATGAAAGGCAGTGACCTCAGCACACCACCATCAGATCTCTTGATGACAGAATCACACAATTATGTAACTAAGACTCACGTTGCAGACAGACATTTTGGGTACAGACTAATTGCCCTCAGATCTATTGTTCTGTTGGGAGCGGGGGTGCGAGAAGAGATTTTTACTCACATGCCCACTATTTCTATTGCTGTTTTCTTGCACAAGGATCATTGATCTTCCACATTTGGGTGGAAGGATGCCCAAAATAAAGCTCCAATTTCTGATTCTAATCTATATAGACTTACATCACCATCATATCTGAGCATCGACCAGCAGTGTATTAAGTGACATGATCATTTGTGCTCACTTCTTCTCCCCATTGTTCCTGGGGGAATTCTGTACCATTGCACAGTGCAGAATTCACACCACATTAATATTCTGTGCAGAATTTCCTCCCTTTCCCCCAGATTTGGCATTGCAGAGCTGCTGGCTGCCACTAGGGGCCGCTGGACCCAGCAGAGTCCAGCTCCCAGCTTGCACATAGGAGATGCTGCCAGGGTAGGGAGATGGAGATGAAGGGCTCCTGGCACACCCTGAAAGGAGGAGGTGACATGCAGGAAACTCCATACAAGCACAGGGCCCAGCATCAGGTTGTTTCTCCCTCTGGCTCCCTGGACTTTGGAAAGGGAGGGGTGTGAGGGTCTGGGCTTGGAAGGCTGCAGCTGGGCTCTGGGGGATGGGAGGGGGTGCAGGTGTCTGGGCCAGGGGGGCCCTGTGGCTGGCAGGTATTTTGAAAAATTACCAAAATAATTGAAACCGGTGTGATTATATAGTGTTATTGTGACAAATTAAATACGCAGAATTTAAAAATATTGTTTTGTTGCAGAATTCCCCCAGGAGTACCCTATGGAGAAAGCTCTGTACAGTGGAGTATGTTGTTGTGGTTGAGGTTTTTATTATTATGATGATTATTATGATCTGGTTTGCACAGGTTTTACATAGCTGGAACTCCAGGGGATTTCAATGCAGTTCCTCTTGATTTGCATCTGTTTATAGCTGTTTAAGAGAGACCTGGATCAAATCTGACTTCAGATTTCAGTTTTCAGTGTAACGGCCTCGACACCTGCCTGTCACGAGCACCCCCTCTCTGGCCGATAAGTGCCTACGGTCACTCCATTTGGAATGGGGCAGCACCCACTGGTTCAGATTCTCTCTTTAGAAGGAATTTGGTCTGCAGAAGCATTTGGATTCACCGGTCTTTTTATGAAATCCTGTATAAACACATAGAAATTGCCAGATTGGATCAGACCTGAGCTCCATCTAGTGCAGTATCATGTCTCTGATAGTGGCTAGTATCAGAGGTTTCAAAAGAAGGTTTAATAGCCTTCAATAGGCAGATGTGGACTAATCAGCCCTTCCCCACATCCTGCCATGATCTCTAATAATTAGAGATTGGTTTAAGCCCTGAAGTGTGATGTTTAGTATCCATACACTATGCCATATAAAGCTGTCAGATCCCTCCAGTTTCTTTGCAGTTCTGCTTTAACAGCTCTCCTAGGATCAACAGACATTTCCCAACTTCTCAGCTCACCCAGAATAAGAGCTCAGACCAGCAAGGTACTGAGCTCGCTAACCCCAATCCAAGGAAACATAAGCACATGCTTAACATGCTTTAGACTGTAAGAAGCCCCATTGAAATCAAGGACTCTGGGGCTCTGGTCTCAGTTTGCACCTCCAGTCGCTACTGTAAAACTAATAACATTGAGCTACGGGCAAGTTTCAACCACATGCCAGGCTCCTTCTAGGATCCTTTGATTTGATATGTATGACCCAACAGGGCTCTCCTCAGGAATGGAGAGATTTAAGTGGTCTGAGGTATCACAGCCTAAACCCTAGGCCCACTGCCTTTCAGACCAGTCAAACATTTCCCCTCTTTTCCATGCAATTTGCTCCCTTCTGCCTCCTGCTGCTGCCATTCCCTTTCTGCCCTCACCCAAACACCGTGGAGTTTTCATCTCACTCCCCTGCCCCCAACACAGCTCAGACCCAGGGCAGGGGGAAAAGCAATTCTAAAGGCTGGGGAGCCTGCTGCGTGGCCTACAGAAGCAGCGGAGTCCTAGAGCTGAGAACTGTGCAGGCAGAGGAAGGGGGCAAAAAACAGAGCCATACCCAGCTACTAGCACCAGCCATCTTAACAAAAAGCATCACTTAACCCATGACAGAATCATAGGACTGGAAGGGACCTCGAGATGTCATCAAGTGCAGGCCCCTGCACTCATGGCAGGACCAAGCACCATCAAGAACATCCCTGACAGGTGTTTCTCTAACCTGCTCTGAACAATCTCCAATGATGGAGATTCCACAACCTCCCCAGGCAATTTATTCCAGTGCCTAACCACCCTGACGATTAGGATTTTTTCCTAATGTCCAACCTAAACCTCCCTTGCTGCAATTTAAGCCCATTGCTTCTTGTCCTATCATCAGAGGTTAAGGAGAATAATTTTTCTCCCTCCTCCTTGTAACAACCTGTTAGGTATTTGAAAACTGTTATGTCTCCTCTCAGTCTTTTCTTTTCCACACTAAACAAACCTAATTCTTTCAATCTTCCCTCATAGGTCATGTTTTCTAGACCTTTAATCATTTTTGTTGCTCTTCTCTGGACTCTCTCCAATTTGTTCCCATGTTTCCTGAAATGTGGCACCCAGAACTGGACACAATACTGCAGTTGAGGCCTTATTGCAGCTGTGTAGAGTGGAAGAATTACTTCTCCTGTCTTGCTTACAACACTCCTGCTAATGGTGGATTGTCTGTCACTTGAAGTCTTTCCAACTGGATATCTAGCTAAAAGATGTGTGAGAGCTAAAAAAAAAATAATAATTATGGGCTTGATACATAAATTATTGGGCAAGGTGTTGTTATGCAGGAGGTCAGATTAGATGATCACATTGCCCTCTTCTGGCCTTAAACTGTATGAAAAATCAGTTTGACCCAATCAGGGGCGGTAAATTGTAAGGCACTATTAGGCACTAATTGTAAGGGTAGGGTGATTTCTTGGCATCTACACAGAACAAAGTTACAGTTGTTTGTTTGCTGTAACTGCGCTTTTTCCATAGTTTAACATGTCTGGATTTCTTTTAAGCCTAACGTTGACGCTGAATTCACTGAGTGCTCCTGACGGAAAGAAAGACTGAGCCATTCCTTTGCAGTTACACTGCTCTTGAGAGTTCTTCCTGTGGCTTAGCAAAACAGCGAGAGCTTTCCGTAAAACTAAGCAAAGGCAAATAAACAAATCTACGTAGCATGTTAGGGCACCAAGGAGGGCATTGTAATGAGCCCCTCTGTGCCTGGCTTGAGACTGTAATTGGAGGTGTGACTTCAGAGACTTGATCTCTAAATGACACAGAGATGAATATATAAAGGTATTTGGTGCCCTAACATGATCCCTTAGGGATGAAGAGTGATTGAACTCTCTCTTCCACCAGTAGCTATGATACAATACTTCTTTCCTTCAGTGGAGGTGGGATAGCTATTTTCCTTCTGTTCTGATTCCTGGACATAACTTTCCATTTTCTCCATTTACTTGGAAATGTGCTGTTTTTGCAACATTTTTGCAACTTGAGACAGACATTGTTCATTTTTCTGTCTCAGGATAAATTACAGGGGCAATGGATATGGTTCATGGAAGACCCTGAAAGGTCCAGATGGATATTAGGTAAGAATCCGGTATTATACATAGAGATGAATCTGACTTACACACTTCAGATCTGGAATCAGATTCAGATCCGACTTCTGCAACCTTTGAGGATTTTCAGATTCTGGGCTTTGGCTACAGCCAATTATAGAGATAAGTCAGGGCTGTAATTTATTGTTGTTGTGTTATCAATTAGAGGTCAATGCCCCACTGTACTAGGTTCTCTGGAAACACATAGGAAGGGAGAGTTCCCCCCCTCAAGAGCTTACAGTCTATTAAACAAGACAGAAGAGGGTGGGCGAAAGGAAGGATTATTACCCAAATTTTACAAAGAGGGAATTGAGGCAAAGAGGAAATCTTTGCTTTGTCCAGAATCACATAGGAAGCCTGTAGCAGAGCCAGGAATTAAAGGCCGATCTCAGAATTGTGCCCCTAGTGCCAGTCTGACCATTATCCAGTGTTGTGTGTGCGTGTGAGTGGGGGAGGGGGGAAGACGGACACTGGGATCCGGTGGGTTCTGGTGTGGCCGATCTCGAACCATAAGGGGGAAATAACAATAATTATTTGCACTGAGGCAGCCCCAGTCATGCCCGTGTTTGTTTGAAAAATGGAACCAATGGGTAGCATTGGAAGGGCGGAGGTGGTAGATGACACTGCAATAGCAGATGAGCCTCACGGTGTTGATAGCCTGTGAAGGGCCTTGGATTGAAAACAAGCTGGTTGTGTTTGATAAAATGGGGAAGGGGGAGCCAGAAGAAGGAAACAAATGGAGAAAGTCTCACTTTTGAGGCGTTACATAGTTTTGCCTTCATGTCTCTTCAGCCTTATTTCTTCTTTCTTTCTCTCTCCACTCTCCTCACACTCCTCTTCTATACAGCAATTTCTCCTTTTATCTCATTCTCTCACCTGTGGCTTCATGCAACCCCCCTATGCTCCCTCTTCAAGCATCCTCCCTCCCCCTCCTTCAGATCCTTGCCTTGCACATTGCTTTCCATTGTCGCTTCTGTGCCAAAATTATTTCTTCACCATTTCCCACCTGTATCATATTCCTGTGTCACGGCGAAGGACCTAGAGAGATGAAGGACCTGGCAGTGTGTACCACTAGTAGGCATAAGAAATTGGGACTGGAGTCAAGTGGCCAGAAATCTCCTAGAGCAAGGATAGCATAGATTGAAGGCACAGTTGCCAATTCTCATGATATTTGGTGCTTCTCTTAAAGCCCCAGGTCCTTCAGTCATGTGATCAGTTAAGAATCTCCGATTTTTTTTAAGTATGTTTCTAGCCCTAAGGGTTGCTAAGAAAAGCTTGAAAATGTGACTCTCTCCAGGGCCCAGAAACATTGTTCCATTGCAATTTGCTGACTGAGTGAAATTGGGACATTTCGTGAAGAAGGGCCAATTTCACTGCACCATGGAATTGAGGAAACTCTGCCTGCATCCGAATCCTGCCTGGTTTCTGCTAGTTCACCTGCCCAGCTCCTTTGCAACCTGCCCAGTGGCCTGCTAGCAACCTCAGAGCTTCCAGAGTCCATGGCCTTGGAGCAGACACACATGCCGATTGCTCTGGGGGCTGGGAACATCCAAAATTGTCAGTGTCCATGACTCCAGGGATCCGTTCCCTTTTTCAGAAACTTTTCAAAAACTGTGGGTTTGTTCCTAAACCAAATTCTGAAAAATAAAAATCTTGCACAAAACAGAATTATCCTTCCCTGCCCCATCTCTAAACCCCGTGTGTATTATTTTTTAAAGATCTCAAGATTTTAAGCCAATTGCATGATGTTTGGAAGCCTGATTCATGGTTTTCAAATGCTTGAGATTGGCAACACTGCCAGGGGATGTGTTACAAAGCAGTAGTAACCAAGTGACTGGGACATAACAGACATTGTAGTCATCTAAAAGGATTATCTGGAATAGGGTGACCAGATGTCCCGATTTTATAGGGGACAGTTCCGATTTCTGGGTCTTTTTCTTCTATAGGTTCCTATTACCCCCACCCCCGTCCCGATTTTTCACATTTACTGTCTGGTCACCCTAATCTGGAAGGATTTAAAGTATGAGTGCTTTCTAATTTACCCTCAGTGAGCAGACAATATAAAGTACCAAGCTCAAACTCAAACATATGCCAGGTATATTTCATTGAAGAACATTTGTGATAATGGACATGAATCTGGAAACTCCCTATGGGGAACTTGATGCCTAATTCCAGTCAATTTTATGGAGACTTGGATGTCTAAATCTCCTAGACAGCCTTGAAAATCTCAGCCCTATTAAAAAGTGAGTGTAAATCTAAAGGTCCATCCCAACTCTTCCCAGACATCATGGCGGTTGGTTTCCTGTAAGATATTCACTACCCACATTCAAGCCCGGCGGTGTCATTCAGATTTAATTCATGCCATGAAATTTCCTTCTTCCATGCAGCTCACTCTTGTTATCCCAGCAGGTATGGTTTCATGCACCCCTGTATAAATGGCTGAGGGCAATCACAGCATGGTGACCCAGTTCATACTCCTGGGGCTGACTGATCGTCAGGAGCTGCAGATACCCCTCTTCGCGGCGTTCCTAGCGATCTACATTCTTACGCTGGTTGGGAATCTTGGGATGATTGTGTTGATCAGGGTTGATCCCCGACTCCATTCCCCCATGTACTTCTTCCTCAGTAACCTGTCTGTGGTTGACCTCTGCTACTCCTCAGTCTTCGCTCCAAGGATGCTGGTGAATTTCTTAGTGGGGAGTAAAAGCATTTCTTACTCTGCCTGTATTGCCCAACACTTCTCTTTTGTCGTGTTTGTGACCACAGAAGGGTTCCTGCTGGCCGTGATGGCATACGACCGCTATGTAGCCATTTGTAACCCTCTGCTCTACACCGCTGTTATGTCTAAGAGAGTCTGTATTCATCTAGTGGCCAGCTCATATGTAGGGGGGCTCGTGAACTCACTGACCCACACATGTGGCTTGCTGAGGTTGTCGTTCTGTGGGCCCAACATCATCAATCATTACTTTTGTGACACTAACCCATTGCTGAAGCTTGCCTGCTCTGATAACCACATCAATGAGATTTTGCTTGTAACGTTCTCTGGAGTTATTGCCATGTCCACCCTTCTGTTTGTCATAATCTCTTATCTGTACATCCTCTTCTCTATCCTGAGGATCCGCTCCGCCAAGGGCAGGCTCAAAGCCTTCTCCACCTGTGCCTCTCATCTGACAGCTGTCACCATGTTCTATGGACCTGTGAGCTTAAGCCACATATAACCCAGTTCCAGCTACTCACTGGAACAGGAGAAAATCTCTGCTGTGTTTTATACCCTGGTGGTCCCCATGTTGAACCCCTTGATCTACAGCCTGAGGAACAAGGAGGTTAAGGATGCTCTTAAGAGGGTGATCGACTGGAAAAACATTCCCAGCTAATTTGTCACCATGACAATTCCAGTCAGTTGAGAAGAACAATTGGAAGAAGGGTAGGAGTATGGTCTATGTGTTACTGCCTTGATTTGTGAATCACAAATGTTGTACAAGAATTAAATGAAACTCAAAGAACTGATGTAGCATGTGGAAATTATGTTTTACAATTGCTTGAGAGGAACAATGTTACCTAAGGTCCTGTCATTATGTGGCTGTTGGAATATAGACACCTTTCCTTGTTTCTTGACCATTAATCTATTTGAAATGGTGCCCTGCAAGGTTATCTGAGATTAAAAATAAAATAAACTTGCTTCTAGGTTTAATTTCTTAATGTGATGCTTTAATTAATGCTCAGTACGTAACTTGCACTATGAGAATTCAACGCTTTTGCTCTCTTTAGTGTCTGGGCCTCATACGGGCTGCCACAATTGATCTCTATCCCCTTTATAGCAGCCCTTAACCTAGTTGAAGACTGTTATCAGGTCCCTCCTCGGTCGTCTTGTCTCAAAACAAAACATGCCCAATTTTTTTAAAACTTTCCTAATAGATCAGGTTTTGTAAACCCTTTTTGTCATTTTTGTTTTTCCCCTCTGGACTCTCTCCTATTTGCCCACGTCCTTTCTAAAGCGTGGCTCCCAAACCTAGACACAGAACTTCAACTGAGGCCTCACCAGTGCCAAGCAGAGCCATACAATCACTGCCTTGGTCTTACACACAACACACCTGGTAATACACCCCAGACAGCCCTTTTCACAACTGCAGCTCATTGTTGGCTCATACTCAACTTGTGACCCACTTGAACTCCCAGATCCATCTCAGCAGCACTTCTCCTAGCCAGTTATTCCCCACATTGTATTATGCATTTGATTTTTCCTTCTAGAGTGAAGTACTATGCAGTTGTCTTTATATTGATCACATCTGTATTCATACTAGTGCTATATCCATCTATTCTTAACCAGTGTTATCGTATATACTTAGGCTTGGAAGGAACAGATTTTTCTCAATAAATGTTGGTCATTATTGATTTCACCATATGCACACAAACCAATGAAAAAATTATTGCCATCAATAATAATTGAAATTTACAGATAGGCAGAATGAGAAAAACTGCAGCTTGAGAATGTATTAGAGTTTGATTTAAGGATATTTATTTTGTATATTTTGACATGTGATGTTGACAATTTGTGTTTTAACATTTATAAAGCTTTAACTTTTTGAATCTCAGTGTCGGCTGTCATTAACAAAATTATGTCTGACCTCCCATTGTCTGATCCCCCATAATTTCCCGCAATTGTAAAGATTTAAACATTTAAAATAAAAAAGGCTTAAAAATAAAACATTGATATTATCAATTAAAATTATAAAAAACTTAAAAATCAAATTCTGACAAGGCTCTAGCAACTTGTTATTCAGCTTTATTCTCAATCATCTTGTTGTCACCTTGTGTTGCTCCCCATCTGTTTGTCATCTGTACCGTTGTCTCTTATTTTCAGCTTACATTACAAGCTCCTTTGGCCAGAGGTTGGTTTTTTTGTTATATGTTGGTACAGCACCTAAAAGAATGGGTTTGGGATTAAGCCCAATACTAATGAACTAATGAAGTAGTATCAATAATAATGGTCATGTAATGTTACTCCCACCAATGCTATATATTTCAGAGGGGTAGTCGTGTTAGTCTGTTTCAGCAAAGACAACAAGGAGTCCTGTGGCACCTTAAAGACTAACAAATTTATTTGGGCATAAGCTATGGTGGGCCAGAACCCAGAAGATTCCAACCCACGATAGCTTATGCCCAAATAAATTTGTTAGACTTTAAGGTGCCAAAGGACTCCTTGTTGTCAATGCCAAATAGTGATTTTATAGGTTTACTTACAGCAATGCTATAAATTGATAATATATTTTAAGGGCTAGAAAGGACAATGACATCGTTTAGTCTGACTGTATAACTCAGGTCACAATTCTATACAGTTACCCTCTGTATTAAGCCCATTAACTGGCATTTTATTAAGTGTATCTTCCAGAGAGCCATCGGGTCTTGATTTCACAGCAGCTGTAGCTGGATAAACCGTCACTTCCCATGGTAGTTCATTCCAGCCATTAACCACCCTCACTGTTGAAAATGTGAGCCTCATGACTAATTTGAATTGGGATAGTTTTACTCTGAGCAACACGATATATTGTTCATTAGAACTGGGGGGAGAGGGGAGTTGGACCAAAATACTTTTTTTCTGAGGAACGCAGATTTGGGTTAACTGAAATATTTTATGAATCTGTGTCAAATGAGATGAATTGTTTTGCTTTGATCTAAAATCTCAGAAAAATCTAAAAGGTCTCAATATTTTAAGTTTCCCATTTAAAAGACTTTTTGTTTCAAAATTTACTTCAATTTTATTAAAAAAAATAACAATTGCAAAAACAGCAACTGATCAAACAAAACATTTCATTCAACTTGTCAGTCAGCCAAAAAAATTGAAATTTTTGAAAAAAAAAAATCAATTTGGATCAACCAGAAACTAAATTTTTCATTTATGTTTCAGACTAGCCAGCAACCCAAGAAATCAGCTATTCACAGAGCTCTTTTGATCATACAATTTTTTTTCTCATCATTGCTATACACCGATTAGCCCTATTCTCACCACTGACACAATTCTATTGCGTTAGGAACCGGACTCTACAGCTAGCTAATGTAACTCCCTACATGGCCGCATAGAAGAATGCCATTTTCTGGTTTAGTTTAATCCAGTAAATTAAGAGTGTCCATACCAGGAGCTATTCAGGAATAGCCCTAGTGCCTTAAATTCACATATTACCTTGCTCAGGAATTGCTTCCCAACGCAAACAAGCCCCTGTTCTCACCAACACTGATTTAGAGCTTTACTTTCACCCCTCCATGCAGAGGTGGGACACTGAACAGCAAGGTTTAGCAGTGGGGCAATGAATTTATTTGATGTTTTTCCATCCCGAAGAACCCAATACAATTGGGCAAACATTCTGGTGTAGCTGAATGTGCATTTTTCTCTGAAAAAAAGTTTCAGCCAAAGAATTTTGGCCAGCTGTAGTTAGGATACTTTCTACCCCATGGAAATGCCTTACACTTAAACTCTGCGAGGTAGACTTGAGCCAAGGGATAATAGAGTTTAGCCCATTGTGATTAATGGTGAGGGGACATAAATCCACTGAAGCACACTCAGATGCAACTTCCTCCGGGATTCAAGAGTTGACCCGCTACCCAACCCCATTCACGGGGGTTCTTTTTATCTTGCATTAATAAAGTTTCAATGAAAAATATTAGAGCGCAATATTGGATCAATCATAGAATCATAGGATTGGAAGGGATCTCAAGAGGTCATAAGTCAGTCCCCTGCACTCATAGAAGGACAAAGCACCATCTAGAACAACCCTGACAGGTGTTTGTCTAACCTGCTCTGAAAAATCTCCAATGATGGAGATTCCACAACCTCCCTAGGCAATTTATTCCAGTGGTTAACCACCCGGACAGTTAGTAAACTTTTCCTA